>NC_083574.1:55656224-55960669 GCF_027579695.1 Neoarius graeffei
TACGTGCTCAGAATGTGGAGTGATCTGGATTTCTGCATGAATAGATTGTAAATATTGATGTTCAAAAGCCATGATGATTATCATCTGAATCAATAATAGAAAATAACCAGTGGAAGGAGAAGGCGAACCGCCTGTGTTCATTCGCTTGAGTAGGAACTAGATATCGGTAGTTAACTAATCTGGATGATTCGTAGAGCTGCTTTTCAGTCCTTTTGATGTCTTTATCCATCCATTTCGGTTAATTGGGTGGCATGGTGGTGTAGTGGTTAGCACCGTCACCTCACAGCAAGAAGGTTCTGGGTTCAAGCCCAGCGGTCGACGGGGGCCTTTCTGTGTGGAGTTTGCATGTTCTCCCTGTGCCTGTGTGGGTCCCCCCACCCCCCCACACACACACACACACAGTCCAAAGACGTGCGGTTAGGTTAACATGGGGCAGCCATGGCTTGAAGGTTGGGCTGAAGTGCCCTTGAGCAAGGCACCTAACCCCCAACTGCTCCCTGAGTTCTGTAGTATAGCTGCCCACTGCTGTGGACACATATATATATATATATATATATATATATATATATATATATATATATATATATATATATATAATACACACACACACACACACACACACACGTGTGTATGTGCATATGTGTGTGCTCATTGCTGACTTGTGTGTTCACTGCTTCAGAGTGGTTAAATACAGAGGTTATATTTCACTCTGTGCTCGAGTGCATGTGTGACAAATAGAGCTGGGTGATAAATCGATTTTATCAATTAATTCGTATTTACAGTTAAGGACGATGTGTGTTTTTTTTTTTTTATGAAAATCGGTTTTCTCTCGGTTTTAACTTCTGCCACTGACGCTCCCCTCTGCTCATGTGCAAAACGGATCGGGCAGCAGGGACGGATCAGGCACTGACACTATCGCCCTCCTCCCGCACGCTTGCCATAGACACACACAAACAACATGGCAGTGATTGGGGGAAAGCTGCAACTTGTGCCCCAGAAAGGAGTAACTTCCTCCGTGATCAGGAATTGGTTCGGGTTTGCTGCGTCGGACGCAGACCAAGCAACTCCTCGTTGTAAGGTGTGTTTGAAAACGGTTGCTTCCAAAGGAAGCAGCACGACGGATTTATTCCAACACCTTAAACAGAAGCATGCAGTGGAGCGGGAGAAGTGCTGCTCCAGCGGAATGAAAACAGCCAGAGCACTAGCACACCATCCAAAGTAAAGCAAGCAACTGTCCCGGACACGTTTTTGAACTGTGTGCCTGATGATAAGAACGGGGCGCGGTGGAAGGCAATCACAGATGCTATCGCGATGTTTATTGCAAAAGACATGGTGCCCATACATACTGTATGGTGGGAAAGTTGGGATTTCTTTCCCTATTTTGTCAGCTTTATCGAAAAGGACACAATTTTATTTAATATATATATATATATATTTTTTTTTTTTTGAAGGGGCATTTATTTATTTTAAGTTTGAGGGTGCATTGTGTCAGTGCCAGTTTGAAACTAAGCTACCGTAAAATACCAAATAATAGCCGAGTTCCAATTAACCGCCGAGTTCCCTTTCACGGCCGGGTGTACGCGTGTGTTGTGACAAATAAAGGCCGGTTCTGAATACTCGCCGGGGTCTAAAAAAAAAAAGCTTCCAAACGTTCTATCTAGAATCTTGAGGCCCAGCACTTTTCTGGTTTTCTGGTGTTTAAACGATTTTGCATTGCATAGTTTTCTACCGAAACAATATGAATGAATGAATGAATGAATGAAATTATTTCTATAATACTGTTTACAACATTTTGTTACGTGATAATAAACATGCCATTTCAATGTTATAATCTTGGTCTACCGTAATATTTCTTGAGGAATGCAACTCCGTAACTTTTGACAGATGTCTTAGCCACCCCTTTGGGTATACCCAACGAAAGCCAGCGTGTGTGGTGACATTGAGGACTGCGGGTTTCCAAGGTTGGACTGCTGCTTCTGTTAAACGACCTAAATTGCCGAATGCATGCGTCAAAGCACACACTGAGTTTTATTAAAGACCTTATACCATTTCACTTGCCCTTACCCATTCGGATCTGGAAGACGCTTTACAAAAAAGGTGAGAGCGTTCTAACATGCATTTCAGTCTGCTCGCGGCCAATCTAATCCAAGGGGCCTTTTCAACAAGTAATCTGTCGTGCAAGTTGGGCAGAAGCACGCGTCAGGCAGGCAACATGTAGGCCTACAAGTCAGTAACCTATTCAACTAACTTTCATCCGAACTTTAAGTTTTCTACGGGGTCGAGCCACCGTACCAACTCACTCGGGGAATAGGCTCATATCGGCCAAATAGGGAGACGTCTTGGAGAGAAACGTGAGAATGCAAGATGACAGTATGTAGCCACTGCAGGTCACTTATTTTTCAGCATAAGAAAAAACCCTTTGGTTTGACACTTCGCACCCTAATTATGTTGCTTCAACGTCGCGCCCTCCATGCAATTTCAGATTGACAGACATCGCGAAGCGCAAAGGGTGGAGGCTGCATGGGTGAGGGTGATAGCAAGTGACCATAACTTTGCAGAGTAATTAAATCACAGTGCTGCGCACAGACAATGGTGTGGTTTCTTGATTATTTTGTAAAGCATGCGCTTAACTAGTCATTAACAGGAAAAGGTGTGTGATTTATCCTTTATCCACCCCGACTGTGCCATGCGAAGATGCATTCTGCGTCTTCAAAATTCCCCGAAGTCGGCACCGTGCTATCTGTAATCTAACTCTAAACAAACTGTAAGTTATACTGGTTAAAAGTAGGCCTATCTGAGAATGATTTTTTCCCCATTCTGAGGTAGATTTTGGGGAAGGTGTTTGTGAAGAAGGAATTAATCGCCTGTTCCAAATAGCTGCCTAGTCTCTAATACGCGCCGGGTCTCTTACGTGATTGAGACAAATAATCGCCCGGGCTATTATTTGGTATTTTACGGTATGTTGGAGAACGCTTTCTAAAAGTTACTGTATGTTCTCACTGTTTACAATGGCATGATCTGCCATCTCATCTACAAGCTTGTTTTTTGGCTTCTTTTTGGTTTCTGGTTGCACTTTAACTCCAAAGGGAAAACAAAATAAAGGTAAAACTTGATTTGAACCATTTCTTTGTCATCTGTAGTTTGATTTTTAGTAGGTGGAAAAAATTGATGAAAATCGAAAATCGGATTTTTTTGTGAAAAAATCGGATTTTTTTGTGAAAAAATCGAAGATTTTTTTTTTTTTTTTAGGCCATATCGCCCAGCTCTAGTGACAAATAAAGGCGTCTTCTTCTTCTTCTTCTTCTAATGCATGTTTTTTGGATTTATATTGTTTAAATGGCCAGTGTCATGTCTTCTCAATGGGACTGGGGTCAGGACAGGATGATGTCTTCTGAGTTGTAGATCCCGGATGCCACCCTGTTAACCTGGTGTATGATTTTCGATAAAATCTGGAATTCATTTGTCCTTTAGTGGTTGCAGGTCCTCAGGCATCAATGCAGCACTACACCAGAGGTGTCAACATTTATGGTTTAGCCAGAGCATTTCTAATGTTTGACCTGCTGCTAAAGCAATCCAGGAGACCCCTGAAAACTACACGACTGTGTTTCCAGCCAAACCAGTGGATAAATAAAATTCACCTGGTGGAAAGGCTAATGCACTTGAAGGGAATGAGCATCGAACACAAAATATATTCATTTCAGGTAGCGATTATGTTCACATCACACCAACGTTCCAAAAACATGTAAAATGTCATACAGTAACATCAACTGTTCAGACTGTTGAATCGGACAGTTCAGACCCATCCGGCAGGAACTTTTGGTGCTTCCGTTTTAAATGTTCATGCATCATTGATGTGCTGCTATGAAAGGCATCACTTCTTTGCACGTGCTATGCTGGACCGTGCTTGTAGACTTTTGACTGGAGCTTAAACGCCTCTCTTCGTCGATGCCGTCGTTCAGAGCTTGTGTGTGTGATGTGTGATTTCATCCATGGTGGTGTAGGAGAGAAGAGAGCCTGGCGTACCCTTGTGTTTTCTCTCGATCACGCATTTAAGGGTCAGGAATCTGCTTTAGTTCATGTCTTTCTGCGTTTGATTTGACTGTTCCGCTTGGCTTCTTGTTCTATGTCACGTCTTTTGAAAACAAAACTGCCTCAGAAGCTTTACTCAGTCATTCCTGCTTTCTTCTCTAACACTCACTCCATTCACAAGTGTTTTTTTTTTTTTTATGTTACATTGGAGATGCTGCTGTCAATAACTATCCAATCTGACATGCATACAGTTCTGATCAGCAGAGAACAGGACTAGCAAAACTGTTGCTTTTAGTTATGATCAAATCGTAGATGTTAAGAGATGTAAAAAAAAATTTTTTTTAATCTACTGTGCATAAGGGGAAGCCATGGCCTAATGGTTAGAGAAACAGCTTTGGGACCAAAAGGTTGCTGGTTCGATTCTCTGGATCAGCAAGATTGGCTTAAGTGCCCTTGAGCAAGGCACCTAACCCCCAACCGCTCCGGCAAGAGTGGTGGCGTACCTTGTGTCTGATTAGCCAGAGAAAAACTGATGATGCGATTATCAGTTCGGGCATTGAACCCGACCAACTGAACTGTGGGTGGATTGATTGATTGATTGATTGATTGATTGCTTTATTCCGAACAGTAAAGAAGATATAAAAACAAACAAAAAATAATTAAAACATTGTCATAAACAGAATAGCGTAGCCACAAGGCAATAACATAATAATGTTTGGAAAGGATTAGGAAGAAGTAAATAACTTATCAAATCCTAACCCTCTATACCACCGTTAATCAAACGTCACTTTCCACCATAATAAACTATATATTAAATATTTAATAGATAAATGCTGATTGACGTGTTTTTTTTTTTTCCTCTAATCACAGTGAAGAAACATATTTTTGATTTTGTGTCTACATGCACCCACACACACCAGTGTTGTAGTCGAGTCACTAAACCTCGAGTCCCCAGTATTCGTCATTTAAAGAAAATTTCAAGTCAAGTCCGAGAACAAGACTCCGACCGAACCGTTTGACGGTGGCCGTTGCTGCCTTTATGTGAAAGCATCTCTGCTACGGTGTTGGACTACCGTTACTGCTCGACTGCCCCATTTTAGTTAACAGGCTACAGATTTAAAAAAAAAAACTTGTTCATCGCTCAGCAAGCCCCGCCCACTATCAACAGGGCAAATCACATGAGAGAGGATTCACACTCGCTAGTTCATCAGTCAGCAAGCAAGCTCCACTATGAGCACAGCGTGTCACTTCCTTCTCTGGGTGGAGTCTTGCCAAATGACTATTGAAGTTCAAGGTTGTCCCCGTCGTCTCCTCGATAGTTCTTCTACATATGGAACACACAGCAGTGCAACCCCCCCACCCCTACCCCACTGCACGGGAAGTCTGTATAAGCAAAGCAGACAATCCTAGGGGCTTCTCTCCAGGCATTTTAGCTCCATTAACGTTAGTTTGTTCCTGAACGTGATGTATGAACAGGTGAATGTGCGTTCTCTTTGTCAGGGAGTGTGACGTATTCTGTCAGAGATGGTTAGGAGACGGATGTAAGTGCAGAAAGTGTGTTTTATTAATACAAGTGAAGACGGTAAACAATCCAGAATGGCAAGCAAAATCGTAAAACAGTGAAACAGCCAATAGGTCGAGTGAGACACAAACAGGCTATAATAGACGAGAAACAAGAAAACAAACGAGGAAGGAAATACGGCTCGGTAATGTGTCAGCAACGCAGCTCGATACTTCGCAAGGTAAGTGTTTTTTCAGTTTTTATATAGGTGTGCTGGTTGTGCCTTAATTCTGTGTAGGTGCAAGTTGTGCACGGAGCGTGCCTGAGAGTCTATCTGATGCACACGCCAAGGCACGCAGGTGTAACACTTTTTTGTATGAAATTAGTATCTTATGCCAAATTATTTATGGCATGTTACAAAAAATAAAGAGAAAATCCAAGTCCTCGTCTCCAGTTTACAAATCCGAATGCAGTCAACGTACGAGTCCAAGTCACGAGTCCTTAAAATTAGGGCACAAGTCAGACTTGAGTCCGAGTCTTGGACTCGAGTACTGTAAGCCTGATTATACATACATACACACACTAGGGATGTCCGTTTTAAATTTTTTTTCATCACCGATAGTCGAGACTCCTTAATTGATGGTTAACCGAGAAGAAAATATAGGCATATTTAGAATGGATGCGTAACCATGACACCAGTGCAAAAAATGCTTGAGAAATTAGAAGTGCTTTTATTTATTATTTTTCAAGTGCAAACAATTCATAACTTGTGTGAATAATTAGCAAGACATTGCCAGACTTTGCAGATTAACAAAAGAGCAATTCCAGCGTTATGGACGTGACACTTGAACTCAAAATGGCAACAAATGACCCAGTGCATGTTTTATTGTCTCCCAGTATTTAAACAGGTGTTGCATATTTTAAGGCTGTACCATACTGGAGAAGTGATAGAACAAGAACAATTCCCATAGTACATCTAGGGCATGCCAGAAAATGCCAATAAAAGATGCGTTATGGATGTGACAGAAAAAGTATCACTTTTCTTGGGTGACTGTACATTTTTATCAAACTCTGAAATTGTAAACCTAATGTCGAAATGGAGAGATCCATTTGATAGAGGGGTCCAAGGTGAATATTAAAAAAATCTTTGTTTAAAATATTTTGTATTTCATGCAGAGTTTCGGAAGGAAAAGTCAGCGTTATGGATGTGACGAAATTCCGTTATGGATGTGACGCGTCTGAAATAGACATGGCATATGTTTAGAAAATCAGCAATTTAACCACCATAGCCCTTTGAAAAACTCTCTAAATATCAGCTAAAACTATCAAAGTTCTTCAATAATATTTAGGATGGCTATTGTTTTGCTGTTTTGTGGATTTTAGCATACATTTCTGTGGCTTGTGGCAATAATATAGAATTGTACATGATCAAAGTTGATTTTAGCTTGGGTTTTACATTATAAGAAAGAAAGACTGACAGTGACATATTAGGTTGGTTACAAATTGGTTCAACTTATTCACATCTGTAAAATACAGGCCTAGGTGATATCTCTGGGAGTGGTTTTGATGTATTACATGTTGCTTTATTTTTGCATGGTGAGGTTGACATTTACATGGAATTGCCCAAAACAAACGTTTAATCCCGCTTCACCGGCAGCCTACGTCTCTTGTGTAGGGAAAATATTGTAAAACTCAGGCCTAGTAAAATGAACAGCAAGTGGGCACACTTTCTAACGTATAAACGCGGCGAGTACTGTAACGAAAACCAGCTCTGCTATTGGGTATGTGTAATTTTAATTAATGATCAACAGCCAACGTTGGCTTTGCCCTCCATGTCAGCCGGGAGAAACCGTGATTCCCAGCGGTCTGACGAGGTAACTCGGAGGATTTGTTTAATGGTGGAGAAAGACATTTTGCCGATTATATCATTGCCCATTCTGCTATATTCTGCTCAACATAGCTTATGTATAAAATCGTCGTCCTTTCAGTCGAAATGGTCCCAAACACCACTACTTTTTGGCTCGTTTCATTTCACTCAGACTGCAGATATGGCTAAAGCCTATAGGCACCTGTATTGGTTGCCTGTGTCGATACGTCTCCATGAGTTGATATGCTGTAACATTAGGCCCTCTGTCTCATTTCTGTTACCCTCTATACATTGTGTGTGTGTTTACCACAGTACAAATTGTATTGGTGTTTTTTTTTTTAATTAACCATTTAACTGATCTTAATCGATTAAAACTCTTATTGGTTATCGGTTAAACGGTGAATATTGAACATCCCTAACACGAACGTTTTTACTGGGAAATACACCACTCATATATTTTTCACACGCTCTATATCTGGGACATGGAGAACCAAAACCATGACCTAAATCTCTGTATGTCATTTCGTGAGGAAATCGATAAATAGTTTTGATAAATTTGGGTACTTCTTTTTTGTTTGTGAATGTGTCTGTCTATATAATAAAAAGAAAACCACACATGTAATGTTCTTGATATTATATGGACATATCTATATGTCCATATGAGCTGATGCGAAAATCCAATAACAAAACTTTTCTGCTGTGGATGCGCACAATCATTTCTTTGTCCGCTGGGAAAGAGAGAAGACGAGGCTAATCCAGTGCTAGGTTTAAGCACTAAATAAATAAACTAAAGACTCATTGAACACCCGAAAGGCTACCAAAACTTCATTATATATTCTTCACACATATTTACAAGAGAAAAACATACAAACGGACATTGAAAAACTGGAAAAGAGACACGTCAGAGATGTAAAACTTCTGTGCTAGCTAGTGACTGTGACAGTTTGTAAAGAAACATGGCCGCCAGGTTTGCTTCATTAAAAGCGGAAGATTTTGAGAGAATTTTGGCTGCCAGGCCGCGCCATTGTGTGTAGCTGTCGAGGTTGATTTTTAAAAGTAACTAAGTAAATTACACAGGGAAAATAATAATGTTTGGCTTGACTGCGCTGGCGTTGGCCTTCGCTAACACTACGCTAGCTGGAAGGTAACTGGACTGCCGTGCTAACTGCACCAAGTCACGGGTAAGCTAGCGATGGCCTTTGAGAAGGGTATGTACGTATGTATAATAATACATATTTGTTCAATATCATGCTAGCTGAATGGAATATATCTGATAGACCATGAAAAAACCAGCCAATATTATTTCAATGTCACTCAGGTCTGCGTATGAAAAATGCAAGTTTTTCAACACAAAGATAAACTTCATGCCTTCAAGCCAACATGTGATCTTTCTTTTTATTATATAGACACATTCACAAACAAAAAGTACTCAAATTTATCAAAACAATTCATCGATTTCCTCACGAGTGAAGATAATGTATTACTTCGTGTCCAGGATGTAGTTCGTGTGAAAAATACGAGTGGTGTATTTCCCACTAAAACACTCGTGTCTGTGTAATGAAAGAGGAATAAGCCACCTAGGAACTCTGGCCCCATCACACCTTTTCATTTATTTAATAACAGCAAGCATGTGAAGTTTTATTCCTGATATTTTACCAATTTTCAAGCCTAGTCCTGGAGTACCTGTACGCGGGCTCCATTCTAGTGGTACGCCAAAGAATCACTTAATTAAATATAAATAAAATTTTAAAAATAAAATAAAACGTGAAATACTATCCATAATATCCGAATGGGGGCAGCACGGTGGTGTAGTGGTTAGCGCTGTCGCCTCACAGCAAGAAGGTCCGGGTTCGAGTCCCGTGGCCGGCGAGGGCCTTTCTGTGTGGAGTTTGCATGTTCTCCCCGTGTCCGCGTGGGTTTCCTCCGGGTGCTCCAGTTTCCCCCACAGTCCAAAGACATGCAGGTTAGGTTAACTGGTGACTCTAAATTGACCGTAGGTGTGAATGGTTGTCTGTGTCTATGTGTCAGCCCTGTGATGACCTGGCGACTTGTCCAGGGTGTACCCCGCCTTTCGCCCGTAGTCAGCTGGGATAGGCTCCAGCTTGCCTGCGACCCTGTAGAAGGATAAAGTGGCTACAGATAATGAGATGATGAGATATCCGAATGGATGAAAATATCTCATCAACCGATGACAAGAAAATGAAAGGAGATACAAATTAAGTTAATAATTTTAAAAAGTTTGCAAGTGCTTCTGGGTAGCCATACGTAGCGTACGTACGCATTCCTGCCGGTTCCGCTGACAGACGGTTATCCACCATTGGTAGACTCGGCTGTGATGGGAAAAGGTGGAGGTGGCTTTGCTAATTATGACGAGTACGACAAAATTACTGTCGTGGCTTAAATCCGCGAATGGGAGCGTGGATCAGGAGAGAGGGAGAACTGAAGAGGACGTGCGTGAGCCGAGTGTGGATACTAACGACAGTGGCAAAAAACACCCCAGAACTGATAGCAAACAGCAGAAACCAGTGAGGAGGAAGTATGACGAAAAATACATAAAACTGGGATTCATTTGGAGCGGGACAGGAGCTGCCCAGGCCGCAGTGTGTTGTACGCGGGGACGTTCTGAGCAATGAGTCCATGAAACCATCGCATCTCAAACGGCATCTTACAACCAAACACACAGCACTAAAGGACAAACCACTGGATTTTTTTTTTTTTTTTTACGAAAACGTGATGAACTGAAGCAGTCCAAGTCCACCATTCTGTCCTATGGTACACCCGTAGCCAAAGCACAGGAAGCTTCATATCGTGCCAGCCTCCTGATCGCCAGAGCCGGTAAGCCGCACACAATCGGGGAACTGCTGTGTTTGCCATTAGCCAAAGAGATGACACGCATCATGTGTGGAGAGAAAGCTGCCAGAGAGTTAAACTTGGTGCCGCTTTCAAATGACACCGTGTCAAGGAGAATAAACGACATGGCTGACGATGTTAAAAAGACGCTGATTGAGCGCATTAAGAACAGTAGATATTTTACCATACAGCTTGATGAGACTACAGATGTTGCAGATTTGGCCAATTTATTTGATTCATTATTTAAGTACAGTGTTTTATTTTCCTATATTTAAACACAGTGTTACTGTTCAAAGTACTGTGTGTAATGTTACAGTGGCCAACAGTATTAAATATACTTGTTAAATAAAACCTCCGCCTTGTTTTTAATGAATACTTAGGCCGACTACGCTACTGTATTTTAATGTTGGTCATTATGGTGGTACTTGGAGAGCCAAGTATTTTCTGAGGTGGTACTTGGTGAAAAAAGTTTGAGAACCACTGGTCTAGCACATTTTATTATTATTTTTAGTGCTCACGTCAACTCAGGAAGGGATGCTAATTAGTTGAAAATATAAAATACTGAATAGAGTATACAGAATAATTTAATTTTAACCAAAAACGGATCCATTTCAAGCTTGATTCGTTTCTGCTACTTTAACTTCATTACATGAAGAGCCAACTTGCTCCTCGGGGCCTGAAAAGAGTTCTGTTGTCGGAGCATGTGCATGACACAATCTTGTGGGCAGTAAAGACCGTAACAAAGGATCAGATCTCGCTGTAATATCACAGCAGCTCTGGTGAGAGCATGCACTCGTATTTTGAACAACAAAGGTGCACTACTAGGCGTGTTGGCAGCTTTTCTGACTCCGAAACAAGCGAAAACTGCAAATTCAACAGCGCGCCGTTTTAAAGTGAGGAGACGAGAATCGGACACACTGACGTTAACGTTCCCTCATTAAAAGTTAATGTTATATTACCAGTAATTCGTAATTATAACTTGATAACGTTTGAGGTTGTCTGTCTGCTGTCTTCCATGGATAACAATAAGACTGTGTTTGGACTTGTTCACTGCAGTGGATACTGTAAACAGCGTCATGTCCTCAATACTTCGTGTCTCGGATGCAGCCAGATGACAAGACAGCCCAGAGTGCATGTGTGCGAGTTTGTGCGCATACAGCGGGGGAAGGGAGGGGGGCTGATAAGACGTGAGAGACGGTTTGCAACTATAACAGGGCAACTACACTATATTTATAAGCAACTTTACTGTATTTTTGGCGAATGTTCTCTTTGTTGCTCATTGTCATGTTCTCTGCGAAAGGTGTGTGTGTGTGGGGAAATGAGTGCATGTGTGTGAATATTGCATGAGCAGGCTGCTGCAGCACAGTTTCATTTCCTTTACAACTAGACGTTACTAATTTTTAGGATAATAAACATTTGAAGAATGAGTAACAAAGAATGTTTTGGAATCTAGATATGTTTTCTCATAATGGATAAATGACTCATGCAGTTAACCATCTGAGGGCATTTTCTGGCACTCTAGTGATTTTGGTATGCTCTGATTTTGTCAGTTTCAACAAATCTTAGTATTTTCAAACTCATATGACCTTGTATTCAGCACAAGTTCGGCTACCATAGATAGATAGACAGACAGACTTTATTTCGGTGTCACTCCACAACACGCAATAAAAATGCAATACAGAGGTATACAAATATAAAATTCGGTCAAATTACCCCCCTCCCTTTGACAAAAATAAAAAGTGTTAGGGACCACTCAAAAAGAGCTGAGACACCAACTAAAAAAGTCATTAAAAAAATTATATAAAGACGTACAATATGGTACCAAGGAAACAAAGCACAAACAGTTGTTTTATAAATTGGAACTCGTAAAAAACAGTCTTCTATTTAGAATAAGGTAGCAGGCTTTGGCGCATTCGTTGATGCAATATTTACCAGATAAAATTACACACAATTTATTTGTATCATTAAAATTAACAATATGCTTAGATAGTGCATGAAATAATTCATCACGAATGTCCACATAGATGTCACAGTGTAAAAGAACATGGGCTTCTGATTCAATGGAGCCATGATTACATACTGTACAATAACGTCTGTCCATTGGGTGCTTTGTATATCTACCAGTTTCTATTGCTAAAGGAGCAACTCCACATCTGAATTTAGCAAAGGCACTTCGACGCGGTCTTGATAATATATTTTGTACATAGGGCTCTGTCTCAAATGTATCCTTAAAAAGACGGTAAGTACGAAGTTTGTTACCCTCTGGTTTATTTATTAACTGTAACCATGATTCCTCGTCATACATACCTACCATATGTATGATATGATTTGTACTTAAAAAAAAAAAAACCCGATGAATGAAGATGATGTAAAAAGCAGTTTTAGAACTGTGTTGGAATGTGTGTAAAAACATTGCCCATTGTGACGAACTGTTTTGGTCACTTGTGGTGATTCTGTTCAGTCTTAGGAATGGATCAAGCACAAAACCTACATCTGCTCCATTGATTTGGACAATTAACTGGCTGTCAAAAAAATGTATGTCCTATTGTTTTGGGATAAAGGGTTGGCAGTGGGAGGGGTAAAAAAAAAAAATCCGTTCCATTCAATGAAAAGAGTGAACAGCCCTCTCACTGCCAACTCTTAATCCCATCAGGTCAAGTCCCAATGGGTAAGGTCATGTTTTTGTTTTTTTGTTTTTTTCACACATTCCAACACAGTTCTAAAACTGCTTTTTACAACAGCTTCATTTATCTGGTATTTTGACTTTATTTTGGTATTTGACTCTGTTCAGTGTGTCTTGAAATTAACTCTTGTAATATTTTACTCAGTTTAGAGCCAAAACCAACTCTGTTACACAATTACTCTAATTTTGCTCCCACCCCAACTCCAAATTTTACTCTCTCAACTCAAAGTACAGCGAAATTAACTATTTCTGAGGAAAATGCTTTTAATTCTGGAAAAATTGCTCAGTAATTTTTCCTGTGTATGCGCACACATCAGCCGATCTGCTCATAATAAATAGAAGAAATATTTACGCTTCCTCAAGTTGATCTTCGGCTGGATTGACCTTGAAATAAAAAAAAAAAAAGGCACCGCTCATCATCAGTGTCGCAATTCTCAAGATTGAATTAAATCGCTGTCCTGAATCATCCGAAGCGCATAAAATACGTGTGCCATCTTGCAACAAGTTTTACCTCCAGACAGCCTAACTATGCTTGAAAGATTTTGTCCTGTTTGCGGTGGGCGTTGTAAGTGGGCGCTCAGCGCTCCGATTCAGGTGTGACTGAGTAAGGTGACATGTTTTATGGTTCATCCAATTTAGGTAATTTTAAAATATATCGCATTTGGTGGTGGGCACATATGAAAGTGTAGAGTATAAAGTTTCTGTCTGTTTATCATGCTTGTATGGTTTAAAAACTCGCAAAGATATTCGTGTAAATACATGACCTACTCATTGTAAACCTGCCGAGCTTCACCAGTGTAGCTCTTGACCCCAGAGGGTTAAATTACCTGGCTGCAATTTCAGAGCGTGGGAAGCCCAGCAGGTATTCTACACACAGTGTACAACAACTTCTTTTTACACTACGGATTTATTTGGGGTTTGAAAGTGCAGTATTAAACGATTTGCCCATTTGTCTGTTTCTAAATCCAGAGAGAAGCTGCAAAGGAACGGTGTATCAGCTTGTGCAAATAATCGTGTGCCTCAGATCATATATTCAACCTGTACAATATGCATGTTTTTAAATATTGTCACTATCAACGTGTTCCCTTTTTAAATCTTTGAAGTTTTTTTTTTCCCTTTCTCTCCTCCCCCTCTCCCCTTACTTGCGCTACGTTCACACTGCAAGGCTTAATGCTCAATTCCGATTTTTTTGTGAAATCCGATTTTTTTGTGAGGTCGTTCACATTAACAAATATATGCGACTTGTATGTGATCCTCAGTATGAACGAAAAGCGACCTAAAAGTGTTCCGCATGCGCATTGCAGGATACGACGACGTCACACGCAGTGAGCATGGCCAGTGTTTACGGAAGTAAAACCGCCCAGTTGCGGTATGACCCATCCAATCTAGCTTGAATAGCTGCATCCCCCCAAATGGAAATCAGCTCCCTAACCTCTGCGTCCTTCCATTGAGAAGATTCAGAACCTTCACAGCCCGAAGCGTCCCTCGCATTGATGTCATGCGCAGGGGCGCAGATACGTTTTTTGAACTGGGGGAGGGACAAAAAACTGGGGGGGACAAAGCTGCCAGCAAACCAACCCCAACCCCGATATGCCTGTCAGACTTGTTGTTAGTAACCATAGCAACCAAGCTCGAGCTCGCAACCTGTGCAGTCTGCGCAGCTCAACCAACCGAATATCAGTCTTTGTTTTGTTTTATGTGAGTTGTTGCAACTATGTATACACTGCCGTGCACCTCAATAAACCGAATGGTAATTAGTCTTTTGATTTTTCCGTGAGGTTTGCCTTATGCAAAGAAAGACAGCATAGACGTTTTTTCCTCCCTATAAGTGGGGGGGACCGAACGAGGTGAATTTAAATCTGGGGGGGACGAGTCCCCCCCTCTATCTGCGCCCGTGATTATGCGCCATGTTGTTGTAACTTTTTTTGAGAGACCCGCCGCCTACTTCAGTGCAGAATAGTGACGTTTGTGGCTTGTTGATGACGTGTAAGTCGGATGAATGCGACCTGGCAGTTCAGACTGAAGTCGCATATGAAAAGAGCGGATAGGAATCGAAATTAGGACCACATATCCAAACGGCCTGGGTCGGATTTGAAAAAATCGGATCTGTGTCGTTCATATTGTCAATAAAAGATCGGATACAGGTCACATATGGGCGAAAAGATCGGATTTGAGTCACTTCAGCCTGCAGTGTGAACGTAGCCTTATTTAATTTCTGGTTGTTGAACAGGACTGTTTGTGTGTCCTGCAGGAGTGGCATCAAAATATCATCTAAAAGTTGTGTGATTCAGTAAAGGAAAGGCAGGCTTAAATGTTGTGGTTACGGTTGCGTGACGTAATATGTGTTATTTACCAGCTGGGAGGTCCGTATGGTGAAATACTGTGACCGAGGTCTTGAAAGTACTGAGCGAGGCCCTCTGGGCCGAGGTCAGTATTCAAGGCCGAGGTCACGGTATTTCACCATACGGACCGACCTTAAGCTTGTAAATAATAATTTTTTTCTTTGCCAAATTCTAACAGAAAGCGAGAGCGCCTGAAAGGGAAAACCGAGCCGAGCCGCCATTTTGAATCCTCATTCACGGCTGTAATGCAGATTGCTTCCTCCTCGGTATACAAGTGCACTTCCATGGTAGGAAAAAAGAAACTACATTTTGCCGCCTATGTAGTCCCCTATTTATACAAAATTGAGTCATTCAGGATTCAGCCATGTTTTTGCTCGGCATTAGTAACAGAGGTTTGTAGCTTTCTCCTGAAATGTTTTCTTTTATTTCTTCTTCCTCAGGGTAGTAAAACTCACTTTCGCTGTGAAGACTGTCATTATTTCTATCCATGCTGTAAAATTAATGCTATTCTCCTGAGAACTGCGAAAATAAATGTTGACAAAAATTGCTACTATGTTTGTTGTTGTGAATGAGCGAGTCGCCAGAGGTCCGTAACTGGGGTCCGTATATTAGGATACAGACCCGCTCGCCAGCCAATCGGAGCGCAGGATTTGATGGAAACCCGGCCGCGAAAAAAAATTATTTACAATATTTTATGTAATACAGCATTGTATCTATGAGGGACGGGCATTTCAAGCAAAATTATGATTCAGTAATCAATTGGAACTATTCGACCATTCTTCATAGATCAGTGATGTTTTTGACATTTAACAGTTCAAATTAAAAACTCTTCGTCCTTGGCGTCTAAGGTCTATGTACCTTTCTACCACAAATAGCTTCCTGCTTCTCTTTCACCTTCTCCTCCAAAATATTTCTGATTGCACAGCAACTTTGTTTGCTTTTGTAGAATGGTATAAACGTAGTCTGGTTAACACCAGACCATATCACAAGTGAAATATGGTCTGGAATCCGCCTACTGAATTTTTCGTAGGGGAGGTGTGGTTTACGATTGTCAACGGCCGTTCATTGGACGTTGCGAATGTCTATCATTTGGCGTATACGTAGCCCATGGCCAATCATGGCAGTTGTACCCGGTGACGTAGTTAGAGCGACGAAGAGGCGAAGAAAGACTGAAACGCCAAACACTGTTCTTTTTTTAAAACAAACTTTCGCTCTAAACTATTCAGAACAGTGTCTAAAGCTTGATCGAAAGTTTGGTTCGTATCGCTCGCCGCCGTGTTAAATGTGATCCGTAAACAGTCCCAAATAAACGACAAGCTTCCGTTTGTCGAGTAGTACGCGTCACCGTCTTTCCACCCCTCCCCACTCTCTGATTGGCTCCCTAACTCAGGTGAGCCTTTAGACCATAGTTTCCATGCTGTCTTTTCAGATCGGAACGATTGTGCAAAGCAGCATGGGATTTCCCAGGCTAGTATAAATGTGTATGGCTAAAAAAAAAAAAAAAAGCACCTTAACACTTGGTTCACTAGCCGGTATTATTTTGACAGCAACGAAAAAAAATACCGTAAGCAGTGGGGTATCCAGATTTCTGACACGTAGTGTGTTCTACGTCATGCTAGATGCTGATGCTCCATTGTACTACATGTCCCACCTCGGGTTGTGGAACACTGGCACGCTGCATAAAAACACACTGGTGTGGTTTCATGTCGGCTTTATTTGGTTCACAATAAACAATAAAAGCCAGAATATTGAGGCATCTGCTTTATGGCAATATTGTGGAATCTCTGCGAGAGAGAGAGAATAAAATGAAAATTAAACTAGAAATTTGCAAGACCCTACAGCGGATAGTGAGGACAGCGGAGATCATCATTGGAGTCTGTCTTTCCTCCATCAAGGATATTTACACCACATGCTGCATCCGGAAAGCCACCAGCATCGTGGCTGATCCCACACACCCCTCACACAATCTTCACCCTCCCGCCATCTGGAAAAAGGTACCGAAGCATTCGGGCCTTCACAGCCAGACTCTGTAATAGTTTCTTTCCACATGCCGTCAGACTCCTCAACTCGAGGACTGGACTGATGCACACAGACTGCTGAACACAGCACTCCCACGGTGAACAATAATGCGCTATCACTTTTTACACTGTTTACAATGCTTCTCTCGTACGCAATGTTTACATTTATTTATTTCTTTTTACATATGCTACTTCAAAACGCGCACTCAACTTTCTGCACGTTATCAGTGACAGGTACTGGTTGGCACTGTACTGTTTTTTTTGTACTGTCCTTGATGTTTGCACTTTGTCATTGATGTTTGCACTTTGTGTAGTTTATTGTCTGGAATGTTTGCACTCGCTGCACTTTGTTGTTATTTGTAGATTTGTAATCCTGTGATGTTTAATGTATCACCATGGTCCTGGAGAAACGTCGTTTCATTTTGTGTACTGCACCAACTGTATATGGTCGAAATGACAAAAAAAAAAGGCTTGAGAGAGAGAACTAGCTTTACTGGGCAGAGGTACAAGGCTGCTTTTTTATTTTTATTTTTTTAAAAAGAGGACTTCCACACAACTTCTTGATGGCTATAATAGTCTTTGGCTTTGCATGTTTCTCGCCTCTAATCTCGCAGTGCTACAAGTTTTACCAGCACGTAACAGTAATGAGTTGTTCTGATTAACGATCAGTTGATTAATGGCGGATGACGAACAGCTTTTAGGTACATTACCGCCACCTTCTGGTGGTAGTAACGTGTTAGTTTCTACCATGTGCCTTGGTGACAGGAAATACAAGGGAAAATGTATTGAAGACAATATTCAAATATCAATTGCTGTAGTTTTGAAAGAGAAACGTTGTTCCATTCTTGTCTGATATACAATTTCTGTTGCTCAACAGTTCAGGGTCTCCTTTCTTGTATTTTGCACTTCATAATGCGCCATATGTTTTAAATGGGAGACAGATCTGGACTGCAGGCAGGCCAGTTTAGCGCCTAGACTCTTACTGAGGAGCCATGCAGTTGTAATATGTGCAGAAAGCAGTTTGGCATTGTCATACCGAAATAAGTAAGACCTTCCTTGAGACACTGTCTAGATATATCATTCAGGATTAATGGTCTCGGATGTGCAAGCTACCCATGTCATGTGCACTAATGTGCCCTCGTACCATCACAGATGCTGGCTTTTGAATTGTGCACTGATAACAAGCCGGATGGTCCCTCTCCTCTTTAGCCTGGAGGACGTGGTGTCAATGATTTCTATAAAGAATTTCAAATTTTGGCTCCTCGGACCACAGGACAGTTTTCCACTTCACCTCAGTCCATTATAAATGAGCTCGGGCCCAGAGAAGGCGGCGGTGTTTCTGGATATTGTTTATATCTGGTTTTAACTGTAACCTCATATACAGACTACTACTTTATAAGAAATACCATTAACACAAAGTAACTTCATTATATTCAGTATAAACCAGTACACAAATTTAAAAGGAAAGATGGTGAACTAGCGTGTGTGCCAGAGTAATCTTTGATACCGTTGGAAACTCGAGGAATTCTGCTTTGAGGTTGTGTAACGCTTATGACAAACTGAACACGGGTAAATACACAGATGTGGAAATGTGAATTTCTTATTGATTTATCTTTAAAATCACACAATCTGGCCTAATCATTGCTAAAAACCAACCATAATTTGTGTAGAGGAGAAATTGATGAAATTGCTGCTTACTTGGTACATACATGCGTATGCACTAATGAGCTTTCACACAGGTGTGTATTATTAAATCAAGTAATACAATGTGAAATGAAACGAATTTTCTTCTAGTTTGAAATTTTAGCAAATTTCTATTATACATTTTTTTTTTTTTTTTTATTCAGTACAGTGTCGCTTCGTAATTTCATTCATGTCCAGATACATGTTTTTTAAAAATTGACTTTTTGTTTTATTGACGTATGTGGTTGATTTAGGTCTGTCATCTGAAAAAAATGAAAATAGTGCTTTATTTGTACATGTTGGTCTCTAGGCATCACATCGCCAACTTTTGAACCTATCTTCCAGTGTTTTTGGAATTTTGGGACCAATGTAGTTCGTCTCGATTGAATTTCATAACATCGATCAACAGCAAACCAGCAACAAGCCTTCATTTCATCAGTCATAGGCCGAATCCCATTTCACCCCTTGGACCAACCCCTTGGCCCTTCCCCTCCATTTTGCGCGTTCACGTGAAGGGGTAGGGGTATCCCAATCCCAGTTAACGCGGAGGGGTAGGGGAAGGGGGAGGGCTTCTGTACCCCTCCAAACGGAGATTTTCCTGGAGCAGACTCCGAACGAAGGGGTTTGAGTGATTTCCCACAATGCCATGCGGATTTCAGCGAGATTTCATGCGGATTTCATAAAGATGGCGGTTCCCGCGGCGAAAGATTGTCATAAATGTATTTTCTCCATTATTTACGTGTTTTAAGTTGTTATCCAGAGGAAACACGCCGCTTGATTCGCTTTCGAGCTGAGAATGAGCAGCGATTTCTGAAATCCAAGCTGCTGCTAAAAAGCTTTGGGAGTGAGTATTGTTTTCGGTTGCTTTACTGCGTACGTTTTGTTCTGTTATTCTCGCTTTTATTGTTTACATGAGTGTTCTGACACCTCATTCTGTCGGATGTGGTGCACGAAGCGCCAAAGATCTCCCATTCAGTGGTGTTAGTTAACAAATCACACCCTGCCAGCAGAGATTTCTGGCTCTGACTGTAGCGGCTGGTCGCAGCCAATGACGCATTTGGTTGCGTTTTGCTAACGTAAACGCTGACGGAGGTACGCGATGACGTATGCGATCGTTGAAGGGCTATCCCAATATGTAAGGGTTGAATTTCAAGCCCTATCCCTTGTAGCTCAGTTTCAAGGGGAAGGGCCAAGGGGAAGGGGTAGGGGTAGAAATTAGAATTGGGATTGGGCCATAATGTCGTGCCATTTGCCTTTGTGGTTTTCGGGATCTGCAGTTCAGTTCTGAAAATTTTGAAATTTACATGCCTTCTTGTTAGGGATGTTAACCGATGACCGTTTGACCGGTGGTTGACCGAATCAACGTCAACTGGTTAATTTTTTTTTGGTTGTCGGTGAAAAAAAAAATCAATCATTTTGAAGCTGCCGATTTTGGAGCGGAGAACCTGGAATTCTGTGTTTGTAAACGCTTGGGCATGCCATGCGGTGTAAGGACGACAGCTGACAAATCAGAAACACCCATTCAGTCATGTCCCGCCCTCCCGCCCCAGTTGAAGACAGCTGACAAATCAGAAACACCCATTCAGTCATGTCCCGCCCTCCCGCTGCCACTCGGCGAAAGAAAAAAAGTGTAGACACAGGCTTTTTAGCTTACAAATTACTATTCTGTTTTTTTTTTTTTTTTTTTTTTTAATTATTAGAAGGCACATGGAGTTTAGTCCTGCCTTGGCCAGTGCATTCTGAAAGTGTGTTTCGGTCTGTAGCCAACAATGCATGTTATTGCAGATCATATCTCTCCACACAAACTAAAGGCGCAGATGCCGACTTTTTCACGGCTTTTTCATGGACTGTAACGGCATTTGCTGATGTAGTAATTTTAATACAGAATTTACTCTGATGAAATTATTCAGACACTCCAACCCCCCCCCAAAAAAAATCGGATCTGCACGAGCCGTGAAAAAGGCGCGCCGTTTGCATCCCTGTTTAAACTCATAGGTTAACCGACTTTAACCGGCTAATGAGGCTCGGTGGTCGGTCAAGATTTTTTTTTAGTTTTCGCCATCCCTACTTCTTGTGCGTTCTGGTGCATTCTCTGCGAATAAATTACTAGCCATTTCCTTGTAAAATGCTTGCAAAAAATGTATGAAATTTTCCCTCCAGATGTGTGTGCTTGGGTTTCTCGGTTACTCTCTTTAGTACGCTGCCTGGCTCTGTAACAGAACTACATGCGCTACGGCATGGTCGCGTGGTCCGGCTCAACCAATCGAAGCACGAGAATCAATCAACGAATACGGTGTCGCTTCCAGTCATGACCCAAATTGAAGACAATTTTGTGGTGAAATAATTGGATTTGCAGCAAATTATGAGCAGCGGAGACTTGTATAAATCACTTGAACATTGAAAGGCAAGTTGTTGGTTTTTTTTTTTAATTTATTTTCTGGGATCGAGTAGCTGGTGCAGACCTTCTGTGTAGGCAGACAAAACCACCGGTCACGGGTGCTTCTGGACATCTCTGAAATATCATAAAATAACTGGAATTATTATACATACAGGACACTTTTTCGATGGAATAAAAACATATATTTCATTCCCTTCTAGCGGGTTTCATTCATTTGGTTTGATAGCATGCAATATTGTTAGCATATCGCTTATCCTATGTGTATTGTCACTCTACTCAAAAGAGAATGAGCGTGCAATATGGTTTACGATATTGCATGTTGTCAAGACAACATGACCTCACTCGTCGGAGCTGATGCGAATATCCAGTGACACAAGTTCTCTTCTGCACGTGCCCACAATCATTTCTTTGTTTGCTGGGAAACAGAAAGACTAGGCTAATCCAGTGCTAGAATTAGCTATGCTATAATTAAATACTAAATAAATAAACTGAAACGAAAGACATAAACACCCTAAAGGCTACCAAAACTTCATTATATATTCTTCATGCATATTTACAAGAGAAAAACATACTAATGGACATTGAAAAACTGGAAGAGTGTATGTGTACTGTATATTATGATGATGATGATGATGATGATAATCATCTCATCTCATTATCTCTAGCCGCTTTATCCTGTTCTAAAGCGGCTAGAGATAATGAGATGATGATGATAATAATAATGACTGGTATATTTTCTTGGTATATCAGATATATTCCATTCAGTGAGCACGATGTATTGCACTCGTGTTTGACTCATTCAATATCATGCTAACTGAATTGAATATATCTGATATACCACTCAACGCCAGCCAATATTACTTAAGTAATTTAGTGCTGTTGCATCTTTTTCAGAGATTTTTGTAGGACCAACGTGTTCATTAAGTGACCGACGTTAATTTTTAAAAAGTTAATTTTTGGGCATCTCATATACATTGGCGCAACTGAAGCCTTCAAAAGCTGATTCGTCATTGCTGTTGCCTGCAGTATTATGCCAAGTGCTGGCTAAATGGTCTCTTTCAGCAAAAATTGTATCAAGTGTTTCAAATTCTCCTGAATCACTTTGAAATTCTTCATCAGAAGAACCTTCCACATCATTTTTTTTTTTTTACATCCGCCAGAACTGTGATTAATATTTATAAGGAAATTCATGTTTTAGCTACTAATATTTACCACAGGCAGCACGGTGGTGTAGTGGTTAGCGCTGTCGCCTCACAGCAAGAAGGTCCAGGTTCTAGCCCTGTGGCCGGCGAGGGCGTTTCTGTGCGGAGTTTGCATGTTCTCCCCGTGTCCGCGTGGGTTTCCTCCGGGTGCTCCAGTTTCCCCCACAGTCCAAAGACATGCAGGTTAGGTTAACTGGCGACTCTAAATTGACCGTAGGTGTGAATGTGAGTATGAATGGTTGTCTGTGTCTATGTGTCAGCCCTGTGATGACCTGGCGACTTGTCCAGGGTGTACCCCGCCTTTCCCCCGTAGTCAGCTGGGATAGGCTCCAGCTTGCCTGCGACCCTGTAGAACAGGATAAAGCGGCTAGAGATAATGAGATGAGATATTTACCACAAGAAAGATCCCTAACCCTAATTGGCATAAAATAACATTTTTGCTTTTGTAAACTACATCGTAGGAAATCCCGGGGAATCCGATTTCTCAACCAGTCGGCGTATACAATACATGGGTTTCCCTACTATGGTGAGACCCGAACAGCAGTCTGCCGTGATCATGGCAAGAAATACACGAGACTGTAGGGTTTTTTTTTTTGGTGGTCTGTCGCGTTGAAACATTCCATATTTTCCAGACCGGGATAGTGGTTTGCAGTCGTGAAAGGGTTAACTTGCATTTGTGGATGCAGTGATGAACTGTGTTCTCAGACAATGGTTTTCTGAAGTGTTCCTGAGCCCATGCAGCAATTTCCACTACAGAATCAGGTCTGTCTTTAATGCAGTGCTGCCTGTGGGCCCAAAGATCACAGGCATCCAATATTGGTTTTTGGCTTTGTCCCGTGTGTACAGAGATTTCTGGATTCTCTGAATCTTTTAATGATGTGTACCATAGATTGATTTCCAACATTCTTTGCAATTTTACATTGAGGAACGTTTTTTTTTAAATTGTTGCACTGTTTGCCCTTTCACAGAGCGCTGAACCCCTCCCCATCTTTACTTCTGATGCCCCTTTTCCACCAAAGCAGTTCCAGGGCTGGTTCGGGGCCAGTGCTTAGTTTGGAACCGGGTTTTCTGTTTCCACTGACAAAGAACTGGCTCTGGGGCCAGAAAAACCGGTTCCAGGCTAGCACCAACTCTCTGCTGGACCAGAGGAAAGAACCGCTTACGTCAGCGGGGGGGGCGGAGTTGTTAAGACCGACAACAATAGCAAGACCGTGAAAGATCTCCATTTTTAAGCGACGAGAAGCCACAGCTGTACAAACGCGAAGTCATCCATTATTATTGTTGCTGCTGCTGCTGCTTCTTCCGCGTTGTTTTTGCTTTGATATTCGCGCCAAGGTTTATGTAAACGTAGCGATGTAATGACATATACAACGACGTAACTGACGTATACAGCGACGTAATGACGTGTTTTCTCTTAGCACCGCGAGCTATGGAAAAGCAAGCTGGTTCTCAGCTGGCTCGCAAGTTGAACGAGTTGTGAACCAGCACCAGCACTGGCCCCGAACCAGCCCTGGAACTGATTTGGTGGAAAAGTGGTATGAGAGACTCAGCCTCTCTGGGATGCTCTTTTTTTATATCCAGTCATGTTACTGATCTGTTGCTAATTAAACTTTGTGTTTTTTTTTTTAAACATTACACAACTTTTCCTGTTTTCTGTTGCCTCGTCCAAACTGTTTTTTTTTTTTTTGAAACGTTGCTGGCATCAAATTCAAAATGAGCATATATTTTTCAAGAAACGATGATTTCTCAGGTTCCGCATTTGATATGTTGTCTTTGTGCTATTTTCAGTGAAGTATAGGGTTGCGATGATTTGCGAATCACCACATGCTGTTTTTGTGCTTTAGACCAGCGTTTCTCAACCTTTTTTCAGTCACGGCCCCCTTCAGAAGTATGCAAATTCTCAAGGCACCCCCATATAAAATATACGCAGTCACGCTGACCATACGCTGACCCCGGCAGTGAGGTTGTGACATGGGAAAGGGGGCCGTGAGACAAATTTTGATGATGCATGAGGCGGCAGTGATCTGCATTAGTGTAACTATTGTTTTTTGGAATTTTAATTCATTTTATTTCAGTGTTAGAATATATAATTTTTGATGGCACCCCTAACAAAGCCAGACGGCACCCTGGTTGAGAGAGGCTGTTTTAGACAGCATCCTAATTTTTTTTGGAATTGGGGTTGTAGATAAATTTTAAATGTATAAATTTATCCCTAATGAACAAGCATGAGGTGACAGTAGCGAGGGGAGAAACTCCCCAAGATGATGTGAGGAGAATACCCTGAGATGAACCGGACTCCAAAAGGGAACCCATCCTCATCTGGGTGATTTCAGATAGCGTGATTTTTAATAAATAACTCTCTTCTATAAGTGTCCTATATGGTCAAAAAGTGCAATTGTGTAACTAGGAAGTTCATTTATAGATGAATTTAGCAGCTGTTCACTGATGGAGGCTAGAGCTCAAAACGCTTCAGGGCAACTGCAGACCTAAAGTTATCATGCCAGTTGCAGTCCAAGGCCATCTTCTAAGGGTGTACTCGCATTAGGTGATCCGAACTGCACCTGAGCACGTTTGACCACCAAAGTCCAGTTCGTTTGATGAGTGCGATCGCTGCGTACCTCACTTGGTCTGCTCGGAAGAAGTGCACTCGGGCTCGTGCACAGTGAGATTGCTAACCACACAGAACTCGAATGCTATAGTGTGCACTTTTCAATTCGTTGGAGAATATTTTGGTTAATAAAGGGTCTGTTTCTCACCTTACTGATGAACATGAATTGTAGTCAGTGAGTAAAGCTGCATTGTGACAATGTAAGCACGCTTGGGACCGAAACATAACGTGCATTGTGAGTTCAGGCCACCGGGGGAGGCGGGAGGGGGTACAATTGCTCTCGGGAGAGGTACAAGGCATTCATTCTTCATGTGAGTATGCCCAAAGTGTATCTTTAAGCCGTCCAATACAGGAATGAAGTGATAAGATTCCAGCCAGAAGTAGGGCATTAGGATGGATCAGGAGAGGTCAGGATCACTGATATCTCAGGAGTGGCGTGAGAAACGCAGATTGTTGGGTATGCTTGTTGTCACACAGTGATTAAGAACAGCATACATTGTGTGTTGAGTGCAACCAGGGACTCCAGCAGGACTAACTATGATAGCATAACTAAAAGGGAGAGCTAGAAAACATCACCATGGGACAAAAAACCACAGTATGCCTGTGAACCCTGTAAATCTGTTCTGCTATATTTAATACAACCACACTGGGAGGTTTCACTGTGTGCATCATAACCCTTGTCTGCTTGTCACATAAAATTTCAATTCTAGCAGCAATCCCACTGAAACTAGACTACAGTAAAGTTAGCGACATCATCAGTAGACATGGTAAACGATACATTTTTCATGAATATAACTTCTGACTTAAAATATGGAAGCTGTCAGAGAAAATGAAAAGGAAGCCAATTTCAGCAGGTACGCCTTAACGGGAACATGCAAATCATTGTTAGCTTGTGAACCAGCTAGCCGTAGGGCTGTTAGTGAGGTGGGGTTTACGTTAGACCGTATCAGCGGATCATCAGATTAACGTTTTTAAAACGATTAGTGTGCACACAGCAACACTAATACACGATTCGCGTGCACACAGCAACGCCAATACACGGATACGCTCGGCTCCGCAGGCATCCTGCGCTCCAAATCACTCCGCCCTGAACAGCTAGTGCCCTCTGGAGGGTGCGCACTCCGGCCCTGCGCAGCTCACAGAGCACGCGAGTGAAGTGCACGAGCAGTGATTCGGGACTGAGCCGCTGTGTGTGATCCCAGCGCATATCACTTACCACTTGCAAGTGGCAGGATGACAAGCCTAAAGACAATCATAACTACACAATGGGCAGTATTTGCATCAGTATTTGCAGTATTTTCATACTTTTATACTCTTTAATGAAAGGTGATACAAGGCAGAAGTCCGCACCGTTTTTCAGCAGTCGCGTCACATGACCAACGCCAGCGAATCAGGAAGGTGGATGTCACAGTGACGTTGTCCAATGACGACGCCAGCTAGAGCTCAGCACAGCGTATCCACGTATCTTCGTATTCTCAATGTTTACACAGCACCGGACCAGACACGATCTAGATTGAATACGTGGACCTTGATGGATTCCCGTTTCCCGGCGTTTCCAGGCGTTTTAATGTAAACGGACAGTGCATCTGTGAAAAAAACGAGACAGATACGGTCTAATGCAAACTTGGCCTGAGAGTGGCTTCTTCTGGATCTGTTTTCTTTCTCAAAGCCATGCCGATTCAACCATTTGCACACATTCGCACCTATGGGCAATTTAGAGCAATTCAGCCAGTAGAGCAATTTAGCCAGTTAACCTAACCACATGTCTTTGGACTGTGGGGGAAACCAGAGCACCCGGAGGAAACCCACGCAGACACGGCGAGAACATGCAAACTCCACACAGAAAGGCCCCCGTCGGCCGCTGGACTCGAACCCAGAACCTTCTTGCTGTGAGGCGACAGTGCTAACCACTACACCTTCGTGCCACCTGTCTACACTCTATTGCGACTAATTTGGGCTACAATTGCACTTCTGTATTGAAAAGGAGGAAAGTCGGCATCTCCACATGTTCTTGTTAGAGGCTCACTGTAGCGCCACCCACCTGACAAACCAAATCCAAAAATAAATCCATTAACTAGTTAATACTTCACTTATTATAAAATGACTAGACTGAACACACACCAAACAAACATACAAAACACTGTTCACCCAGACCCCTTTGCACAGACAAAATGTCCTTATTTATCATTTACATTAAAAACACACCTGGCCCATAATGCCAAACACCCCTGTTTCCTTGTTATGGTCCAACCTGCCAGTTTCCCACTTGAACCAGGAAGTAGCGGTGGACTTGAATGGCGGTTTGTGAAACGGAGTTGCTTTACAGAGTTTTAACCAGTAAACGAAAAACATTTGAACAGCCACTGGGAATGTTTACATTTCTTGATACCAGGTAATGTTTATACAGATGAGAGGTGAACATGACAAAGTGTAAGGATGGAACATTTTGGTTTGTACACAAACATGTTTAAAAATGCTGGTAGGTATTTCCCTGCACTTCCACAACTTGGTTCATTAAAATGGAGTGAATCTGTGGTGATGAATGGCACAGGGAATAGTAAAACAGTACAGAAATGGTAGCAGCAGTTCAGCTCGTAGTTGTTTTTTATTGGTGTACGGTGGGGGGCACCGTCGCCTCATAGCAGGAAGGTTCTGGGTTCGAGCCTAGGGGCCAGCGTGGGCTTTTCTGTGTGGAGTTTGCATGTTCTCCCCGTGTCTGCGTGGGTTCCATCCGGGTGCTCCGGTTTCCCCCACAGTCCAAAGACGTGCGGTTAGGTTAACATGGGGGTGGCCTTAGGCTGAAGTGCCCTTGAGCGAGGCACCTAACCCCTGGGTGCTGGTAGCATGGCTGCCCACTGCTCTGGGTACGTGTGTGTTCTAGGGATGTTAACCGATGACCGTTTGACCGATGGTTGACCGAATCAACGTCAACCGGTTAATTTTTTTTTGGTTGTCGGTTAAAAAAAAAAAATCAGTCGTTTTGAAGCTGCCGATTTTGGAGCGGAGAACCTGGAATTCTGTGTTGTAAACGCTTGGGGCATGCCATGCGGTGTAAGGACAACAGCTGACAAATCAGAAATACCCATTCAGTCATGTCCCGCCCTCCCGCCCCAGTTGAAGACAGCTGCCACTCGGCGAAAGAAAAGTGTAGACACAGGCTTTTTAGCTTACAAATTACTATTGTTTTTTTTTTTTTTTTTTTTTTTTTTAATTATTATTAGAAGGCACATCGAGTTTAGTCCTGCCTTGGCCAGTGCATTCTGAAAGTATGTTTCGGTCTGTAGCCAACAATGCATGTTATTGCAGATCATATCTCTCCACACAAACTAATGCCGCTTTTCCACTACCAACGCGGCTGAGTTGGGCTGAGCCATGCGGTGCTGAGTTGGGCTGAGTCGGGCTGAGTGGGGCTGTTGGAGTTGCATTTCGACTACAACCGCGCTGAACCGTGCTGGCTGGAAGTGGGTGGACACATTGGGTGGAGTTAGCGAAAGTGGGTGGACGTCATGTGATGTCGTTAGGCGGTGCAAACAGTGACATCAGTGACCTTTTAAGCGGTAGTCTCACAACCCGGATAGTAAACAATAAACATGGAGGACATGGTGTCGTTAGTGTTGCTGGTCTTGGTGCTGTGGCTTGTTGTCACCGACAACGCCAACAGATACTGGCAAGAGCGTATAGATGAGGCGAGGCGCATAAGGCTTCATAATTCTCGTAATTCGTAATTCTTCTTCTTCCGGGTTTACGGTGTTTACAGATCCCAGCGTGCTCGCGGGGCGTGTGTGGGCATGTGAGGACACTCCTCCTCACCAATCAGTGCACAGGGGAGTGTCTCCTCACACTCCCAGCCTCACTCAGCTCGGTTTGGCTCACTTCAGCCCCACTCCAAAACCGTGCAAGTTTTAGGGGCTAAGCAGGGCTGAAGCGAGCTGAGTCGTGCTGTTCTTAGATAGTCGAAACGCAAGCCGTGTCGGACTGAAGTGAGCTGAAAAAGGGTAGTGGAAAAGGGCCATAAAGGCGCAGATGCCGACTTTTGGAGGGAAGGGGAGAGAATGAAGTGACAGTGGTGTCTGGAGGGGGAGTGACAAACGCAGCTTTTATGTCTGTGATCCAAGTCAGTGACGGCTTCAGAGCAACTTCAATACCATGCAGTAATGGCGTGTTGATATTGGTAACGGCGTTATAACGATTGTAGCTAATTAATTAGATTACCCGGCGTTATAACAGCCTTTTATTTTAACGCCGTTATTCCCATCACTGAATGTTCTGTACTTCTTCTAGCACTTGACTTTATTTTCAACGCCATCATGGCCAACTGAAACCGTCTCTAAGCTGGAGCCATTTGTCCTCCGCTCCAATACAAACCCCTCGACATCAGTGCCGCGTTTGGCTAAATGTTTCGCACTGTAGAAAAGGTAATGTGAGTGGAAGGCAGCGACTGGGACTGAATGTGCGGATGCTCGTGGTTAGATTTAGAATAGATTCTAATAATTCCAATTCTAGAATTGTAAACTCACAGGTTAACCGACTTTAACCGGCTAATGAGGCTCGGTGGTCGGTCAAGATTTTTTTTTTTAGTTTTCGCCATCCCTACTGTGTTCACTGCTTCAGATGGGTTAAACGCAGGGAGGAATTTCACAAGTGTGCGTGTGATGGATAAAGTTCTTCTTCTGCGCGTTGAGGCTCTGTCTATCATACTCCCTTTAAGAAATCTACATTTAAGCCATATTTTTTTTTTGTTTTCAAAAATTGTGTAAATATCGAAATGTGCTCGAAATAAATGTTTCCCCTCTATTTGTCCAGTCTCATGATAGATGGAGATGTTTAGTTGTTCAAGTTGTCACTCTCCCCCCCCCCCCCAAAAAAAAAGTCAAGTTCTGACTAGATCAAACCCATAAATCTTTCACTTTGGCCATGTTTGTAAACAGGAAGTGTAGAATTTTCTTTGCGGTTTAGTGAGAAAATGTCACATTCTCCGACCATCTGCAAACTTGTGCAGTCAGCAGCAACACTATCTCCAGCCGTAAACATCACCCTGACATTATGACAGTGGTGCAGCATTTAAAACTGTAAACGTTATTCGGAACGTGAACAGGTTCGATGTGAATAAACAGGTCGTTAGTTGCTTCTCTGTTCCAACTCCATTAACAATTCAAGACGATATGCATTTCAAACAGGAAATGTTAGAGCTCATAACATGAAGACGTGAGACGGCTTTCCACATTTAACATTAGCTAACTAGCTCGCGAGCTGACTAACCGAGATAAATCTTCATGCGAGTCAACTTGCTTCCTCTTCGGGTCCGCCGACATGCAGGATGTGCTTCCATGCCAGCTAAGGTCAGCGTTCCAACTTGTGCAATTCACAACCTCAGTGTGAAATGCTCCTGCACTTTGGAGGTTTTTGTTTTCGAAGTTGCCATCATGAATTTGTTAACTTCTCTCTAGTAAGCAGTAATGTCAAAGCATTCCTAGTTAGCGTGAAAAAGAGACGTGATGTCATCGACTATTAAACGAGCTGGCAACTAATTTGGTCGTCGAATTTAGTCAAGTCTAAAGTCGGTTAATTGTTGCATCACTAGTAGAGAAAATATTTTTTTTAATATATGTGGAGATACATGCTGAGACTATCAGATCATAAGTTGAATGCAGTGACTATTACGGAGTAGAAATGGGCAACTGGACTTGCTTGAAAATTCTTGAAAACGTTTCACCTCTCGTCCAAAAGGCTTCCTCAGTTCTGTCTGACTAATAGGGAGTATCAGATATTGATCCAGGAGATCAACGCCAGCGAATCAGGAAGGTGGATGTCACAGTGACGTTGTCCAATGACGACGCCAGCTAGAGCTCAGCACAGCGTATCCGCGTATTCTCAATGTTTACACAGCACCGGACCAGACACGATCTGGATTGAATACGTGGACCCTGGCGGATTCCCGTTTCCCAGCGTTTCCAGGCGTTTTAATGTAAACGGACAGTGCATCCGCGAAGAAAACGAGACAGATACGGTCTAATGTAAACTTGGCCTGAGGCATCATGTTGGTGTGGGTCACTGGAGGCTGGGTGTGAATGGCGAGTCCATAGGGCAATCCTTTGATCACTCTAATGACTCGCCATTCACACCCAGCCTCCAGTGACCCACACCAACATGATGCCTCAGTGACACCTTAGATGAGCTGGTCATCAGAATTCTGATTCTGATTCTGATCCAGGAGAGGATAAATATCTGATACTCCCTATTAGTCAGACAGAACTGAGGAAGCCTTTTGGACGAGAAGCGAAACGTTTTCAAGAATCTTCAAGCAAGTCCAGTTGCCCATTTCTACCACCCACAGTTTACTATGACCTGGATGATTGAGAATCTTCACAGACATATTACGAAGTATGATTTGCATTTTTAAAGCTTCTAAGGATATGTAAAAGTCCCAGCTGATACTTGGAAATAAACGTGGACAGTGGTGTATTTTGTTGTTACCACAGTACAGTTTTCCTCCGTTTCCCCAGAGTAGGGCAGATGAGGTGGTGGTGGTGTGTGGTTTTTTTTTTTTTTTTTCTTCTTGCGTAACTACTTCCTGATGGTCTGTTGAGTCATTTGATGTGACTAATGCACAGATTCGTTTCAGTGACATTCACTTTTGCAAGGTTAAGCTACAGTATATGGATGCCACTTCAGATTGTGTAAAGATTATTTCAGCAGTCTTTCACGAGTGCCTTTCGGTTATTCTGATGTCTTCAGGTCTCCGTGAGCATTGCCTTTTATGGAGTTTTGTGGGCATCAATAAATGCAAATCAGCTTTTCCACAAACGTTTTGCAGTTGATGAGTGATTGGCATTTATACACGCGAGTGTGAAGAAAATCAGCATTATTGAAACTCCTGTATTTTTATTTTTTCCTTCCCAATGAAAACATTTACTAAAGGGCTGGTAAATGAGATCTCTTGTCATATGTATGTAAGGTAGGTGTATTTTTGGAGAAAATCAGCTTACTGGTTATTGTTTGTTTATACTCTGAAGTGACCAGTTTAACCATATATGTTTTGTATACTCCTTAAGAAAAAAAAAAGAGAGAGAAATGTTTCCACCGAGGTTCCTGGTTGCAGGATGACACCACAGTTGAAAGAAAAGTTACGGATTTCTTGTTGTTTTGCTTTATTGCTTGGATATGTTATGAAATGATTTTTAAACTGGCTAGTGGTGGTTCATCACCTTTAATAGACTGTGGATTTTGATCGATAATAGATATTGGACTTCGTCACTCATTTGTATGTCCTGAGGCGCTCAGTGCATGTGTGCTGTGACAGACAAATCACTTTATTCATGCCAGAGGGAATTTCACATATTACAGCAGCACAGAGAGTTAGAAGTATACTGAAAGTAATTTAACAATTTAGAAATGAAACAAAATAAAAACCACACAGTTGTTACCTACATCCACTCAAATGTTCACCACTCGAAGATAAACTTCATATCTTCGTGCCACCGTGTAATGTTCTTTATATTCTATAGACACATCCATACAAAAATGCGCAAGTTAATCAATTTTTAATTTTGAACCAGTTCGCCATTTTGATAACACGCATCTAGTCAGCGGGAAAACACTGGGAGTGACGCCATCGAGTGAAATATTGAGAAATGTTACTGTCGCTCAGATCCGCGATGCATTTCGTATGCAAAATGAGTTTTTCAAGGTGAGAACAGAAACTTCAGATCTTCAAGCCAGTATGTGATTTTCTTTTTATTATGTAGACGCAAACACAAAGTACCCAAATTTATCAAAACAATTCATCGATTTCCTCACAAGTGAAAATATTGGAAAATATGCTACTCGATATCCCGGATAGGCGGCACGGTGGTGTAGTGGTTAGTGCTGTCACCTCACAGCAAGAAGGTCCGGGTTCAAGCCCCGTGGCCAGCGAGGGCCTTTCTGTGTGGAGTTTGCATGTTCTCCCCGTGTCTGCGTGGGCTTCCTCTGGGTGCTCCGGTTTCCCCCACAGTCCAAAGACATGCAGGTTAGCAGGGGCTTCAAAGTTTGGGAGAATAGCAGGGTACAAATAATTTACAGCAGGGTGCAAAATGGTAAAATGTCTGCCAGCGGCAGACATAATGCACGCAAAGCGTGCAGGGATAGATAGATGGATAGATGGATAGATATGCAAGTACGAATTTTTCATGGGGCGGGATGGTTTGGAACAGGCCATCTAAAATTGGGATAACATTTACCCGGGACAGGTATTTGAGGCGGGTCGTCTAGCTTAAGCTTGATTAGCGTTGTTACGCACGCCAGTGTTTCCCACAGGAATTTTGGAGACTATGGGGGCAAGCCATGGGGGAGGCACGGGGGTTGTTTAAAATTGAGTGATATGTTAAATATTAAGTTATTACTGAAAAACTATTGATTAAAAAAACAGACACTGAGAAATGGTCCTATAAACAACTTTACCAATATAAAAGATTACCAGGACTACAAAAATGCAGAAAAATAGGCTTTACTTATCCAAATGCACCTGTTGGTTCAAAAGTTAAAGTGCAGAGAACCTCACAGCACAACATGAAGTTACCTTAAAATATAATATAAATGCCTCAGCTTTCATGTAAGAAAAAAAAATATTAATACTAGTACTGTGTGCAGGCAGTCTCTCCTGAAGACTAAATTAAACAATAATTATAAACTAATAAAATAAATGGCTCAGGCTTCATAGAAGAAAAAAAACAATTTGAACAGAATCTCAGTATGATGCTGAAGCTGCCTAAACAATGGAAAATAAAATACCATTTTGGCAAAAACGTTGGCATCCATTAATTTCTTGTATTAAGTAAAAAAAAATATGTTGCCAGATACTGCTGACGTTTTACAGCCCAAAATATGTTCAAAACCCACCAGAATGCACTTAAAACCGCCCAAATTGGGCGGGAAACCGCCCAATCTGGCAACACAGGTGGCAGTAATGGCTGTACTCATGTCAAGGATGTAAACACAATCTGGCAACACAGGTGGCAGTAATGGCTGCACTCATGTCGAGGATGTAAACACAGTTGACCCGGCAACGGACATACATGACATAGTGGATGTAATTTACGTTCACAACTTTTTTTTGCTGTCAGAAATATTTAATATTAAATTTTGTGACTCGACTGACAATAACCGGCGGCATAACAAGCTATAGCCGGCGATTTGCCGCCGGTGACCGGCTACTTTTGAGACCGCTGGGTTAGGTTAACTGGTGACTCTAAATTGACCGTAGGTGTGAATGTGAGTGTGAATGGTTGTCTGTGTCTATGGCTACGTTTACACTAGACCGTATCTGTCTCGTTTTCTTCGCGGATGCACTGTCCGTTTACATTAACCCCCCTGAAAAAGCGGGGAAACGGGAATCCGCCAGCGTCCACGTATTCAATCTAGATCGTATCAGCTCCGGTGCTGTGTAAACATTCAGAATACGCGAATACGCTGTGCTGAGCTCTAGCTGGCGTCTCATTGGACAACGTCACTGTGACATCCACCTTCCTGATTCGCTGGCGTTGGTCATGTGACGCGACTGCTGAAAAACGGCGCAGACTTCCGCCTTGTATCACCTTTCATTAAAGAGTATAAAAGTATGAAAATACTGCAAATACTGATGCAAATACTGCCCATTGTGTAGTTATGATTGTCTTTAGGCTTGCCATCCTTCCACTTGCAAGTAATAAGTGATATGCGCTGGGATCTCACACACAGCGGCTCAGTCCCGAATCGTGGCTTGTTCACTTCACTCGCGCGCTCTGTGAGCTGCGCAGGGCCGGAGTGCGCACCCTCCAGAGGGCACTCGCTGTTCAGGGCGGAGTGATTTGGAGCGCAGGATGCCTGCGGAGCCGAGCGTATCCGCGTATTGGTGTTGCTGTGTGCACGGCTAACGGTTTTAGTGTAAACACGAATCGTTTTAAGAACGTTAATCTGATGATCCGCTGATTCGACGTAATGTAAACGTAGCCTATGTGTCAGCCCTGTGATGACCTGGCGACTTGTCCAGGGTGTACCCCGCCTTTCGCCCGTAGTCAGCTGGGATAGGCTCCAGCTTGCCTGCGACCCTGTAGAACAGGATAAAGCGGCTAGAGATAATGAGATGAATGAGAGATCCCGGATATAGTTTGTACGAAAAATAAGACTGGCGTATTTCCCAGTAAAACACTTGTCTATATAATAAATAAAAATACAGTGTTGTAGTGCAGTGGGGTGTAAATATTGTAGACCTCAGAAGCAGACTTGAAATAAATTAAAGGTCTAATGGTTAGAGAAGCAGCTTTGGGACCAAAAGGTTGCCGGTTCGATTCCCTGCACCAGCAGGAATGGCTGAAGTGCCCTTGAGCAAGGCATCTAACCCCCAACCAGGGCTCGTGAGTGCGACTGGTTTAGTCGCACTTGCGACTAGAATTTTGAGGGTGCGACTATATTTGAAATCACGGTCGCACGGTGCGCCAATAAAAAAAAAATGAGCAAAAATTAAGGTCTGCGCCTAGATAATGGCTGCAGAACAAAGCCGCCGTCTGAAAAAAAAAAAAAAAGCAAGCTTCATGCCGGCTGGCTGACTGAAGCACGAAAACCAAGTCCCTGCCCACCCCCGGCAGAAACACGTGATCAAATTAATTTTTATAACTCCCCAGCCGGCTGACACGTGCCATTCGCCTGCTACACGAAACCTGGAAGTAGCACTAGTGCTGCGCCGGCTGTTCCAAGAAATTTTCCATGATGTAATGCATCCTGCGAGTCAGCTGATCATGATTGGCGAATCAACTTGCTAAATGATCAGCTGACTGTAATCAGCAAATCAAGGAGCAGATTGATAAGGATAAACAACAAACACGGTTAGTAAGCGTGTGTATGATTGGTCAGAAGTTTCTGCGGCCCTGTGGTCTCTGTTCAGACAAGATGAAGCGCTCCATTGCAGAGTTCCACATGACTCTGCCTGCTATTATCATTTTTTGTTTATCTATTTTCTTCAACAGTTGACTTGTGTTCTGTAGGATGTTCTGTCAGGTCAGTATGCCTGTGTTCTGTAGGATGTTCTGTGAGGTCAGTATGCCTGTGTTCTGTAGGATGTTCCGTGAGGTCAGTATGCCTGTGTTCTGTAGGATGTTCTGTGAGGTCAGTATGCCTGTGTTCTGTAGGATGTTCTGTCAGGTCAGTATGCCTGTGTTCTGTAGGATGTTCTGTCAGGTCAGTATGCCTGTGTTCTGTAGGATGTTCTGTCAGGTCAGTATGCCTGTGTTCTGTAGGATGTTCTGTCAGGTCAGTATGCCTGTGTTCTGTAGGATGTTCTGTCAGGTCAGTATGCCTGTGTTCTGTAGGATATTCTGTCAGGTCAGTATGCCTGTGTTCTGTAGGATGTTCTGTCAGGTCAGTATGCCTGTGTACCACTTCTGTCAGGTCAGTATGCCTGTGTACCACTCTAGGATGTTCCGTCAGGTCAGTATGCCTGTGTACCACTGTATAGGATGTTCCGTCAGGTCAGTATGCCTGTGTACCACTCTATAGGATGTTCCGTCAGGTCAGTATGCCTGTGTACCACTCTATAGGATGTTCCGTCAGGTCAGTATGCCTGTGTGCCACTCTATAGGATGTTCCGTCAGGTCAGTATGCCTGTGTGCCACTCTATAGGATGTTCCGTCAGGTCAGTATGCCTGTGTGCCACTCTATAGGATGTTCCGTCAGGTCAGTATGCCTGTGTGCCACTCTATAGGATGTTCCGGCAGGTCAGTATGCCTGTGTACCACTCTATAGGATGTTCCGTCAGGTCAGTATGCCTGTGTGCCACTCTATAGGATGTTCCGTCAGGTCAGTATGCCTGTGTGCCACTCTATAGGATGTTCCGTCAGGTCAGTATGCCTGTGTGCCACTCTATAGGATGTTCCGTCAGGTCAGTATGCCTGTGTGCCACTCTATAGGATGTTCCGTCAGGTCAGTATGCCTGTGTGCCACTCTATAGGATGTTCCGTCAGGTCAGTATGCCTGTGTACCACTCTATAGGATGTTCCGTCAGGTCAGTATGCCTGTGTGCCACTCTATAGGATGTTCCGTCAGGTCAGTATGCCTGTGTGCCACTCTATAGGATGTTCCGGCAGGTCAGTATGCCTGTGTACCACTCTATAGGATGTTCCGTCAGGTCAGTATGCCTGTGTACCACTCTATAGGATGTTCCGGCAGGTCAGTATGCCTGTGTGCCACTCTATAGGATGTTCCGTCAGGTCAGTATGCCTGTGTGCCACTCTATAGGATGTTCCGTCAGGTCAGTATGCCTGTGTGCCACTCTATACAGTAGGATGTTCCGTCAGGTCAGTATGCCTGTGTGCCACTCTATAGGATGTTCCGTCAGGTCAGTATGCCTGTGTGCCACTCTATAGGATGTTCCGTCAGGTCAGTATGCCTGTGTGCCACTCTATAGGATGTTCCGGCAGGTCAGTATGCCTGTGTACCACTCTATAGGATGTTCCGTCAGGTCAGTATGCCTGTGTACCACTCTATAGGATGTTCCGGCAGGTCAGTATGCCTGTGTACCACTCTATAGGATGTTCCGTCAGGTCAGTATGCCTGTGTGCCACTCTATAGGATGTTCCGTCAGGTCAGTATGCCTGTGTGCCACTCTATACAGTAGGATGTTCCGTCAGGTCAGTATGCCTGTGTACCACTCTATAGACCCTTTTCAGTCACGTGACCTTCGTAAACGCGACCGCCATTTTGGACATGTGGTGGACTTCGGCTCGAATCAGTTTGAATGCGAGGAAGGCGACAAATGAAAAACATAAAAAAAAAAGGAGCGAGATGCAGAAAACACCTTCACTATCCAGCGACGTAGGGCATTTACAGGGCGAGCAGAGGGAGAGGTATTTGCAAAAATTGAGGTTAGCAGGCTTAGAGAGCGACGTTTACCTGCCTCCACCAGGATTGTTCACTGACGTACGGAAGTACACGAAGCCCTCGTCTTTACCTGACTTCGGCCCACATGATCTGTATACCTATGTCATTAAAAACCCATCGCCATACACATACACGCCAACGTCCAAGGTTCCGGAGCGCGCTCCGGCTTGCTCCAGGAGTGCTCCAGCCGAGGTTCCGGAGCGCGCTCCGGCTTGCTCCCCCTCAAATTAAGCAGCGTGCTCTGGCTTGCTCGCCCTCAAATTAAGCAGCGCGCTCCGGCTTGCTCCGGAGCAAGCCGGAGCACGCTGCTTAATTTGAGGGCGAGCAAGCCGGAGCGCGCTCCGGAACCTCGGCCGGAACACTCCGGGAGCAAGCCGGAGCGCGCTGCTTAATTTGAGGGCGAGCAAGCCAGAGCGCGCTGCTTAATTCTCGGACGTTGGCTCCAGCAGCTATTTACACTGGATCCGGTGTAAATAGCTGCCGGATCATAATTACAGTAAACTAGTAAATACAGTAAAGGAAAAACTTGAGACTGAAAGGTTTTAACAGTCATCCAAATGACTGAACGTAAACATTGCTACAGTAACATACCAGCTATGATGTTGTTGACATTAGCTAGTCAACAATAGCTACTACAGAAGAACAAAGAGGTTACAATGGGTTATTTTAGCCTATTTGGTTACACACTCGCCGCCACAGAATGTTAACAGCAATGTAATGCCTTTTCTGGCTAATTTTATTCGTCTTACCTCCAACAAAGTGGTCACTACACAAGCGCTGGTATGCCGAGGGCTGCCAATCTGTTAATGGCTGCTATCCATCTTCTCCGTCGGGATCTGATAAAATGATAACCCTTGCCTTGTTTGTTGATGGTTACTACATCCAGGTGCACAACAATATAGTGGCATGATGGAAGTCTTGCTGAAAATAAACACTTTCTTTGCTGCCGTTCCTCAGTGTTGGCTGTGGTAAACTACTGGTAGTACATGTCCAAAATGGCGGCCGCGTTTGTTGTGACGTCACGTGAAAAGGGTCTATAGGATGTTCCGTCAGGTCAGTATGCCTGTGTACCACTCTATAGGATGTTCTGTCAGGTCAGTATGCCTGGCTGTGTATTTGACTTGACATCATCAGTGTTATGCCTGGACATGACTGCAGGTTCAAGTCTGGAATAAAGCAGTTGGTTGTAACAAATACCCTGTCCGCACTAGGGATTTTGTACCGATACGATACTACTTTCGTACCACAACACCTGTCCGCACTAGCAACTATACCGGTACTGCAGCGGTACAAAACCCACAAATGTATGGGTTTCGTACCGGTACAGTATCGGTACTGTAGCGCTTCGCTGTAGTGTGGACAGATGAAGCGGTTCTCTATTGATACAAATATAATGTGCATGCGCAAAGTCACACACCTCAATCGATGTCTTCGCTGAATAAAATGGTGAAGAACCGATATTCGTTTTCTTTGTTTCTTTCTCAACTGCCTCGCGCGTTTTTATACGATTCGACTGAATAAATGACCACCAGAAATACAGACTGTACGTTGACAACAAAAAGCACACACACGTTGTTTCATCCGCCATATTCTCGGAAGGAAGTTACTCGGTAACCACGGAAACATTTCACGCACACGCATTTCAACTACCGTGAAAGAAAACCGCAAACGTTTCTCGCTAGTGTGGACAGATGCACTAAACTGTACCGGTGTACTTTGTATCGATACAGATATGGCCCTTTTCCACTACCCTTTTTCAGCTCACTTCAGCTCGCTTCAGCTCACTTCAGCCCGACACGGCTCGCGTTTCGACTACCAAAAACCAGCACGACTCAGCTCGCTTCAGCCCTGCTTAGCCCCTAAAACTCGCACCGTTTTGGGGTAGGGCTGAAGCGAGCCAAACCGTGCCGACTGAGGCTGGGGGCGTGAGCAGACACTCCCCTGTGCACTGATTGGTGAGGAGGCGTGTCCTCACATGCCCACACACGCCCCGCGAGCGCGCTGGGATCTGTAAACACCGCAAACCCGGAAGAAGAATAATTACGAATTACGAGAATTTCTGAAGCCTTATGCGCCTCGCCTCATCTATACGCTCTTGCCAGTATCTGTCCGCGTTGTCGGTGACAACAAGCCACAGCACAGCACCAAGACCAGCAACACTAACGACTCCATGTCCTCCATGTTTATTGTTTACTCTCCGGGTCGTGAGACTACCGCTTAAAAGATCACTGAATCAGTGACATACAGAGCATCGTGGACGAGTTCGCGGAGCGCAAGGCTCGTCGTATGCCCTTCAAATAATGCGCGCAGTAGGCTATTGATGTTTTATTATGAGCCATGTACAGTATGTCGCCGAATGTTTTTTTGTTTCTGAGTTACATGTTCGTTTGAAGGACTTAATGTACAAAATAACATAGTTGCACCCCGGAGTGTTGAAATTGGTAAACACAGTGCATTCAGTGAGGTTTACACCGCCCTCCTTTTATTTCTGACTCTTCCTGTCAGCGTTGCAACCTCTGAGCGCTCATTCGTATGCCCTTCAAATAATGTGCGCAGTATAGGCTATTGCTGTTTTATTATGAGCCATGTACAGTATGTCGCCTAATGTTTTTTTGTTTCTGAGTTACATGTTCGTTTGAAGGACTTAATGTACAAAATAACAGTTGCACCCCGTAGTGTTGAAATTGGTAAACACAGTGCATTCAGTGAGGTTTGCACCGCCCTCCTTTTATTTCTGACTCTTCCTGTCACCACTCTGAGCGCTCATTCGTATGCCCTTCAAATAATGTGCGCAGTATAGGCTATTGATGTTTTATTATGAGCCATGTACAGTATCCTAATGTTTTTTGTTTCTGAGTTACATGTTCGTTTGAAGGACTTGATGTACTAAATAACATAGTTGCACCCGGTAGTGTTGAAATTGGTAAACACCGCAGTTGCGGACATTTTGTAGCCTAAAATGATGTTATGATAAGCTTTAATAAAGGGCCCGGTCATTTGCCCCGCCCCCGGCCCGGCTCTGACTTGTTCCGCCACTGTCACTGATGTCACTGTTTGCGCTGCTTAACGACATCACATGACGTCCACCCACTTTCGCTAACTCCACCCAATGTGTCCACCCACTTCCAGCCAGCACGGTTCAGCGCGGTTGTAGTCGAAATGCAACTCCAACAGCCCCGCTCAGCCCGACTCAGCTCGACTCGGCACGGCACGGCTCAGCCGCGTTTGTAGTGGAAAAGCGGCATTATACCACTATCGTACCGGTATATATGTGAACACAGCAAAATGGTGTGATTTGTCCTTCTTCCCCAAGAACCACCTAAAATACCACACATTGCCAATTCTTTTGCACCTATCAATGTGGGCTTTTTCTTTTATAATCTATACAAATACTTAATGGAAGGTTAACATTGATTAATAGGAGTAATACTTGGTACGGCAAAGACATTTGCTTGTGCTCCCAACCTTTTATAGTGGTGCGCCTAGATTTTTGCTGGTGCGCCCAATTTTTAGGGGTTGGGAGCACAGTGCTCCTAGGTCAAAAAGTTAGTCTGGAGCCCTGCCCCCAACTGCTCGCCAGGCTGCTGTGGGTATGTTGTCTGTCGCTCTGGATAAGAGCGTCTGCTAAATGCCGTTAATGTAAAGTGACAGTGCAGTGCAAACATTGCCAGCAGTGTAAAGAGGGATGTATTTATTCTAGACAATCCTATATGAGAAAAGGAATAATGAATTTTAAGTAAAGTGGCAGTGCATATTGGATATGAATAGTTGGCGGTGGTAAAGTTCAACTACCGTCCAATTAGGTTATAAGGCTACATCCACATTAATATGTTTTTAGTTTTAAAGTGCATCACTTTTGCTGCGTTTCCACCTGACTCCCACATTACTCCAGAGATTTAGAGACCCAAAAACAGAAACTTTTGGAAACACTACTGGCCCCATTTTAGTTTGAAAACTCCAGGTTAGGGGTTTAATGTAGACGGGGCGAAAACGGAGATGTTTGGAAACAATGACGCAGACACCCACGTTCACTTCTGGATTGGGTCTGATCAGTCACAGTCCCTGATTCGTCACGCTTCGTTTTCCTAGAGAAAACAAATGGCATCAAATGTTTATATGGGCACGCACATGCCCATTGGACGTGAAGGGTCATGTGATGTGTGTTTGTTTGGATGGAGATCGGTGTCGTTTTAAAACTAGTGTATTAGTGTGGACGTAGCCTAAAGGCCAATTTATGCTGACAACCCAGTCCTCGCAGATAGCGTCGCAGACAGTGTCTGCGTAGCCCCCCCACCTTCGCAGACGCTCTGCGCGCACCTCCCAAAAATTGTGACCACCGCAGAAGCCTCGCAGACAGCATCGCAGACAAGAGGGCTCTGATTGGTCCACTCTACATCCGCTGTAGACGCACTTCCGCTTCCCTACTTTCCCGGTTTGGTTTGTTTTCACGACCGCCATTTTTAAAAACATGAACGAAGATGGAGCAGCACGAAGAGCGGTTGATCGAGGAAGTGAGGAAGTACGTACATCTATACGACTCCAGTTCTAGTCATTATAAGTGACCGGAGGATAAACACTCCACTAACCACACCTACCAACTACTCCTAGCGATTTCGCGACTTCGCGCCCCCTTGCGTTGTGGCGGTGAATAACATCGCGCACGCCTATTACTCCCCACTCAATGATAAATTACAACTGTCTGCGAAAAGCTATCTGCGAAAGCCTTGTCGCAAGAGCATGCAGAGGCCTTGAGACTGACTCATGGCATAAATAATGTTCCAGCACGGTGATGAGCTGTTGTATAGTGTGATTGCTGTTGGTCCAGACCACCTCCTGTACTGCTCCTTCTTACAGTAGAGCTGAATGATTCTTCTACTAAAGAAGCTCTGCTGTTTAGCCAGTAGGTCATGGAGGGGATGCTGGTTATTGTCCAGAAATGGTGTGAGGTTTATTGAGTGTCATCTCTTCCGCCACCTCAAACCTGTCCAGAGAGCAGTCCAAGGCCGAGCCAGCCTTCTTGATCAGTTCGAGGGGTGTTTTTTTGCTGCGTATCCAGCTCTGATGCCACCTTCCCAGCATACTGTTGCAAAGAAGAATGCACTGGCTACCACAGTCTGGTAGAAGAACATATCTCCTGCTTCTTTTCTTCAGGCATTGGTTTGTGCCATTAGAGGAAGAGAGTCTGAGGCCAAGTTTACATTAGACCATATCTGTCTCATTTTCTTCACGGATGCACTGTCCGTTTACATTAAAACGCCTGGAAACGCCGGGAAACAGGAATCCGCCAGCGTCCACGTATTCAATCCAGATCGTGTCTGGTCCGGTGCTGTGTAAACATTGAGAATACGCGAATACGCTGTGCTGAGCTCTAGCTGGCGTCGTCATTGGACAACGTCACTGTGACATCCACCTTCCTGATTCGCTGGCATTGGTCACGTGACGCGACTGCTGAAAAACGGCGCGAACTTCCACCTTGTATCACCTTTCATTAAAGAGTATAAAAGTATGAAAATACTGATGCAAATACTGCCCATTGTGTAGTTATGATTGTCTTTAGGCTTGCCATCCTTCCACTTGGAAGTGGTAAGTGACGCGCATGCCCGATATGCACTGGGATCACACACACAGCGGCTCAGTCCCGAAATACTGCTCGTGCGCTCCACTCGCGTGCTCTGTGAGCTGCGCAGGGCCGGAGTGCGCACCCTCCAGAGGGCACTCGCTGTTCAGGGCGGAGTGATTTGGAGCGCAGGATGCCTGCAGAGCCGAGCGTATCCGTGTATTGGCGTTGCTGTGTGTAGGCGAATCGTGTATTGGTGTTGCTGTGTGCATGTTAATCGTTTTAAAAACGTTAATCTGATGATCCGCTGATAGGGTCTAATGTAAACCCCACCTGAGTCTGGCCTCCTCGTCTTCAATAGCATGTTTTTGCTTGTGGGGGATGGGCAGGTTTAATAAAAATGTGTTTGTGTCCATGTTTACATGAATAGTCCAGCTGGCAATAAACTGGCAAGAAGAGAGCGGTCACAAAGATGGAGAAATGTGAGCTGCTAAGGTCTGCAGTTCTTTGTTTTCATTGGAGCTTTGCTTCACTGCTTTTGTTATGAAAGCTCGCTGGTTCAAGTTTAGATTCAGTCTTCCCTTCCCCCAGTATCTCTGAATCTCTCCTGGACCAGTTTTAATAGAAACCAAATGTTGGGTGTTAGACCGTTTAGTTAAAATGCACAAGAATTGGAAGTGCTTTAGTGACTTTTGGTTAAATCTGAAATAATGATTGAAGATCAGTAAAGCGAGTTCTGTCCCAGCACAGGACAATAATAAAGCTTCAGAACTGCATGTTTTCACAAGAAAATGTCGTCGTACTGTTTTTTTTTTTTTTTTTTCCTGGTGTTTGAAGCTTCTATGAAAAGGAACTTATTTTTTTTGTTTGCATTTTTTTTCTAGTTTTTAACATGCATCAAGAATTTTTTTTTGCTGGTATCTGAGGAATCAGATCTCTTCTGCATTATAATCTGCCTGAAAGATAAACTGAGGAGCTGTGGGGCAGAGTTTGAGGCTAGTGTGTCAGGTTCATGAATAACCAGGAACAGTGTAACTCTTACGGTAAATCGGTGTGGATGTTAAGGCTTGTTTAGGTTTTTGCATGTACATTTGTAACTCCTGATGATTTAGTTTAAACCAAAACCAGTTTTGTCATTTATTTGTTGTTTGGTGCAATAGTATGGAATCAATTTTGTGCCAAAATGTTCATATAATACTTTTGAAATATCAAACAAAAACGACAAATCAAAATGCAAAAAAAAAGTCAATTTTTTTAGACTGGCAAACAAATTATTTGTGTAATCGTGCAAAATATCAGTCTTACTCTTCAGAAACCTTTTATTTTTGTTCCGCGTCTTTCTCAGTTTTGTTTGACGTAATTTATTTTGGTTGCGATTCCAGCTTTCTCGTTTGCAGTTTTGGCACAAACTTCACGTGTGGGCGGGCTGTCCAGGAATGCATTCCCATTGGCTAACTTGTGTTTGACTGACAGCTACGCTCAGCCATTCCCCCGGAGGCTGTTGCGGCCATTTCCTACTCGGATTTTGGCGGACTGTTTGACGAGTGACCGATCCATTGACGGTAAACAAGGATCGAGTGGACTTCAGTGGCGACTATGATATTGAATTAATTCAACAAAGTGCAAGTGCGGGACAAATGTGTTGTATGTGTTGCAGTAGTACAAAATCCGAGTAGGAAATGGCCGCAACAGCCTCCGGGGGAATGGCTGAGCGTAGCTGTCAGTCAAACACAAGTTAGCCAATGGGAATGCATTCCTGGACAGCCCGCCCACACGTGAAGTTTGTGCCAAAACTGCAAACGAGAAAGCTGGAATCGCAACCAAAATAAATTACGTCAAACAAAACTGAGAAAGACGCGGAACAAAAATAAAAGGTTTCTGAAGAGTAATAGACTGATATTTTGCACAATTACACGAATAATTTGTTTGCCAATCTAAAAAAAAATTGACTTTTTTTTTTTTTTTGTATTTTGATTTGTCGTTTTTTTTATATTTCAAAAGTATTTGATTCCATACAATAGTATCAGATCACAATGGCAATGAAGTTCATCTCTTTCTCTCCCCCCCCCCCCCCCCCCCCCCCCTTTGGTGTAACAGCAAATGGTGATGAGCCTGCGTGTCTCTGAACTGCAAGTACTCCTAGGATACGCAGGTCGCAATAAGCACGGGAGAAAGCACGAACTATTGACCAAAGCACTCCACTTGTTGAAGGCTGGTTGCAGCCCCGCTGTACAGATGAAGATCAAGGAGCTGTACCGCCGCCGCTTCCCCACAAAAATGGTGTCCCCAACAGACCTCTCTCTCCCTGGGGTCCACCCCACAACAGGTGTAGCGTCTGCAGGTTTGCCTGCCGGCCTCACCCAACTCGGGTTTGACAGCCATGGCGCTCCTTCGCCTCTGTTGCCTGTCTCTCTCCTGGGGCCCAAGCACGAGCTGGGACTTCCACACCTTCCTTCTGCCCTGCATCCTGTCCATCCAGACGTCAAGCTTCAGAGGCTTCCTTTCTACGACGTGCTGGATGAACTGATCAAGCCCACCAGCCTGGGTAAGTGATATTTTATTCCCCCCCCACCCCACTTTAGACCCAGCTGGTTCTTTCTGCTTGGTGACACTGACGTCAAGGTGCTCTTGAAATGATTTATGGCTTATCAGGATGGATAAGGTCCAGTGAGGCTATATATAACTGGTGCTAAAAACAATACAGACAGTGTCATTGGTCAGAAGGTGTTGTACATATTTAAGCAAGCTACTCGCTTTAGTGAGCCTCCATTAGTGTGCATGTGGGCAGAGATGGCTTACTGCAGTGTATGAATGTCAGCATTACAAATGTTGGAGCTTTAAAAGTCAAAACAAGGTTAATGTGACATAACCACAACCATGAATCTCATGACCGAAACTAGCCCATATGCAGCCGAAAAACACGTTGCTCAGGCAAGTTGTTGACCTTTTTATGTGAAAATACATTTACAAAACTCCCGAATAAATCATATTTCCCCGAATTGTATTCATGATGTAGGATGTCTAATGTGTTAATTTACCTGAAAAATTTGAAATAAATTCCAAGAGTAAAATTTAAGCAGTAGAACATTTTGGCACTTTAAATTTTCACAGCGATGTGATTTATAGTTTGTGGAAGTTCCTGTTGTCAAGCAGATTCAGGGAAAGCACCCCGTGCAAAGAAAGCTTCAACAAGCCTCCATTTAGTAAAATTAAATCCCTGCCAATGGTTGGGAGTTCAAAAGTTTGCAAAATGTCAATATGATCAAAACCTTGTATCTTGGAAGTAGTAACTTTTACAGGACGAGAACGTTAAGGGTTTGAAAATGTTATGGGTTTACTGGAAAAATATTTCAGCGTGAGATATTGAACTGGTGTTCGAGTTTAGAAGCAATTCCAGCCCGAGACATTCATCGGAACAGTTTTGTCCACAGGTTAATAATATTTCTATCCCAACTTTTATTGGTATAACCAAGAAAAAGTGCATGCCTTATTTATTTATTTATTTAAATGCATATGCCACACCTTGGGTTTCAAATACATGGTTGAGAATAATGGAATAAAACATGTAACGTTATGTATGAATGAATAATTTTCTCTCTGTCTCTCTTTCCCTCAAGTTCTTCCTTACTATAAGCAGATTAAATTGAGTAAGTTCTTTTTGGACATGTACAGTTTGAATTGTATTTAGAGTGGTATGCCACAGAAAAGAATCAGTAAATTGGTTCTTGTTGTTTTTTGTTTTTTTTTGTAATCTTGATGGAAAAAAAATGTAGATGTTCAAAAATATTCATTCGAATGTTCAAAAATACACTTCCCCCACATAACTGTGAAAACTAACCACCATTATAAAATACAATACCCTTCTCATATCAACTTATCATTTCAGTTTTATTCTCATGATTTCTCAGCCTAATTCCCTTGCATGCTGTTGTTTTTCCAGCCTCAGACAACAATCAGAGGTTTCAGGAAACATGCTTTGCATTTGCATTGACACCACAGCAAGTCCAACAGATCAGCACTTCAATGTAAGTATGGGAGAAGGAGTGCTGATTTGCTTACAATGGTTAGTAACCATGATGCAGATCAAGTTTGCAAATCAGTAGGGATACTCATAGTTGCATGATGTGAATGGGGAAATTTGCACACTTGGGTGGGCATGTATTCATTTTATTTTTAACCACAAAGTTGTCTCACTCATGCATGAGCTGTCCTTCAGAGCGTTGGGTATGGTGTACTGCGTCTCTCACTCCTTTCCCCTTCTCTCCTGTTTCTTAGGGACCTCTCTGGGACCAAATGTGACTTTTCAGTACAAGTTCAGTTAAGGTATGATTCCCAAACTCCCCCCCCCCCCCCCCCCATTCACAGTGAAACGCACAACACAATTACTAAAGGTACAGTAGTGCTTGAAAGTTTGTAAACCTTTTAGAATTTTCTATATTTCTGCATAAATATGACCTGAAACATCATCAGATTTTCACACAAGTCCTAAAAGTAGATAAAGAGAACCCAGTTAAACAAATGAGGCAAAAATATTATACTTGGTCATTTATTTATTGAGGAAAATGATCCAATATTACATATCTGTGAGTGGCAAAAGTATGTGAACCTCTAGGATTAGCAGTTCATTTGAAGGTGAAATTAGAGTCAGGTGTTTTCAATCAATGGGATGACAATCAGGTGTGAGTGGGCACCCTGTTTTATTTAAAGAACAGGGATCTATCAAAGTCTGATCTTCACAACACATGTTTGTGGAAGTGTATCACGGCACGAACAAAGGAGGTTTCTGAGGACCTCAGAAAAAGCGTTGTTGATCATCAGGCTGGAAAAGGTTACAAAACCATCTCTAAAGAGTTTGGACTCCACCAATCCACAGTCAGACAGATTCAAGAAATTCAAATTCAAGACCTTTGTTACCCTCCTCAGGAGTGGTCAACCAACAAAGATCACTCCAAGAGCAAGGCGTGTAATAGTCGGCGAGGTCACAAAGGACCCCAGGGTAACTTCTAAGCAACTGAAGGCCTCTCTCACATTGGCTAATGTTCATGAGTCCACCATCAGGAGAACACTGAACAGCAATGGTGTGCATGGCAGGGTTGCAAGGAGAAAGCCACTGCTCTCCAAAAAGAACATTGCTGCTCGTCTGCAGTTTGCTAAAGATCACGTGGACAAGTTAGAAGGCTATTGGAACTAGATGGAACTCGACGCCAACGGCGTCGATGGAGATGCCTCCGCCCGGTAGACTACACCCCTTATTAAGTTGTGATTTGGGGATGGACATTTGACCTCACCGTAATCGTGACCTGGTGAAATTGCTTGTATCAGCCTTGGAGACATTGTGTTCACAAGGTTTTCGGACAGACATTTGGCCTCACAGTGACCTTGACCTTAGACCTTTTGATCTCAAAATCTAATCAGTTTATCTTTGTCCCCAAATGCACAAATGGTGAAAGTTTGGCGAAATTCCTTTCATTAGCCTTTGAGATCGCGTTCACAATGTTTCGGGACGGACGGACAACCCGAAAACATAATGCCTCCTGCACCTTAGGGTGGCGGAGGCATAAAAATGTTTTGTGGATGGATGAGACCCAAATAGAACTTTTTGGTTTAAATGATAAGCGTTATGTTTGGAGAAAGGAAAACACTGCATTCCAGCATAAGAACCTTATCCCATCTGTGAAACATGGTGGTGGTAGTATCATGGTTTGGGCCTGTTTTGCTGCATCTGGGCCAGGACGGCTTGCCATCATTGATGGAACAGTGAATTTTGAATTATACCAGCGAATTCTAAAGGAAAATGTCAGGACATCTGTCCATGAACTGAATCTCAAGAGAAGGTGGGTCATGCAGCAAGACGACGACCCTAAGCACACAAGTCGTTCTACCAAAGAATGGTTAAAGAAGAATAAAGTTAATGTTTTGGAATGGCCAAGTCAAAGTTCTGACCTCAATCCAGTCTAAATGTTGTGGAAGGACCTGAAGCGAGCAGTTCATGTGAGGAAACCCACCAACATCCCAGAGTTGAAGCTGTTCTGTATGGAGGAACGGGCTAAAATTCCTCCAAGCCGGTGTGCAGGACTGATCAGCAGTTACCGGAAACGTTTAGGTGCAGTTATTGCTGCACAAGGGGGTCACACCAGATACTGAAAGCAAAGGTTCACATACTTTTGCCATTCACAGATATGTAATATTGGATCATTTCCCTCGATAAATAAATGACCAAGTATAATATTTGTGTCTCATTTGTTTAACTGGGTTCTCTTTATCTACTTTTAGGACTTGTGTGAAAATCTGATGTTGTTTTAGGTCATATTTATGCAGAAATATAGAAAATTCTAAAGGGTTCACAATCTTTCAAGCACCACTGTACACTATTATGAAGACGTATGAATTGCATCATTTCATTGTGAATCTTCGAATGAGAAGGATGCGATAAAGAACACAAATGGCTCCATTTTCCTTTGTGATACGATACACATGAAAAGTACAACTTTTTTCCTGTTTGTTCCTAATTGCTTAGATTATTGCATTTATATATATATATATATATATATATATATAATTTTTTTTTTTTGCTTTTTATGCCTTCGCCACCATAAAGTGCAGGGGGCATTATGTTTTCGGGTTGTCCGTCTGTCTGTCCGTGCGTGCGTCCGTCCCGAAACCTTGTGAACACGATATCTCAAAGGCTAATGAAAGGAATTTCACCAAACTTTCACCATTTGTGCGCTTTGGGACAAACATGAACTGATTAGATTTTGAGATCAAAAGGTCTAAGGTCAAGGTCGCTGTGAGGTCAAATATCTGTCTGAAAACCTTGTGAACACAATATCTCCAAGGCGAATGAAAGGAATTTCACCAGACTTTCACCATTTGTGCATTTGGGGACAAAAATAAACTGATTAGATTTTGAGATCAAAAGGTCTAACGTCAAGGTCACTGCGAGGTCAAACGTCTGTCCGAAAACCTTGTGAACACGATGTCTCCAAGGCTGATGCAAGTAATTTCACCAGGTCATGATTACTGTGAGGTGAAATGTCCATCCCCAAATCACAACTTAATAAGGCGTGTAGTCTACCAGGCGGAGGCATCTCCATCGACACCGTTGGCATCGAGTTCTATCTAGTTCTGTTTGGGTTTGTGGGGCCCAGTAAAGATTGTTCCCACACATTTCTTCATTGGCCCCATGATAATCACGCACAGTTCCTATCTGCTTTATCTTTTGCAGGTTTTGCTTATCAGAGACGAGTTGTCCTCAGGAAGACCATTTCCCACCGAACCTCTGTGTGAAAGTGAACGGAAAGCCCTGTAACCTCCCTGTGAGTCTCAATTTGTCAGAATCGCTTAAAAAAAAAAAAAGTTAATCTGGTTGTGATGAAAGCCAAGCTTGAACTTTCACTTGGAAATGCAGGGTTAAAATGTTCTTAATTGAGGTTCAGAAGAGTTTTGGTGTAGCACCAAATATTTATTGGCTCTTCACGTCGTGAATTATGCATTTGATTCATTTTATTAAAAATAACTGGAAAAAAAGTTTTGCCTTGGTGCAAGCATACTGTTTCCTTTTGTGGGTTGTGGGGGGGTTTTTTTCCCCCTTTTTTTTTCCCCCCCATGCAGTTGTTATTTTTCTGATTTGTTCTTAGGGCTATCTTCCTCCAACTAAAAATGGAGTCGAGCCAAAAAGACCAAGCAGACCCATCAATATTACCTCTCTGGTCCGTTTATCCACAACAGTCCCCAACACTATTGTGGTGTCTTGGACATCAGAAATCGGCAGGGTAAGTAATGTGATAGTGATGAAGTTGGTGCTACCAACTGGTAGTGCTTTATTTAAAGGTGGGGTATGAGATTTTGGAATAACGGTTCCCGCAAGCCATATTTTGAAAAGAAACATGCCCGCCCTCGCCATGCTCCCACCCCCCGCGTCTCCACCCCTCCTCCCCCTTATAAAGCCTGAGAAAATCAGCCTTTATAATGGGTGTCTGTTGCGTTACACACCAGTGGAGCAGAGTGTAGTAGAGAGCTTGGAAAAAATAGCTCAAACTTTCTCATTTAAACTGTGTTTTCAGCCCCAATTTTCATTCCCCACACACAATTTTCTGAAAAGTAGCAGCCACACTTGTCCTGATTCACACAATGTGTCTACCTACACGATAGGACTTGCAGTTTTTGAATGAGAAGCCTGAAAGTGAGGAGAGGACAGCCGCGCAGCCACATAGACTGCCATTATAAACTTGGCAGAAAAGTCACTCGTTTTTAACTCGCTCTAGTGACCTCATTTTTTTACACTACAGACAAAATAATTACATCAGTGTGTTCAGGAGATCCTTGTGGCGCTCACTGTGGAAGAAGTTTGTGAATATCTCCTTCTGTTTTCGTTTAAATCACCGTTGTTTGGAGGGAGCGCTCTGAGAAAATCCTGCGCTTTCTGTGTGACACTCTGCTCGCAGCGCGCGGGTTGGGGGAGGGTCTCTCTCTCTCTCTCTCACACACACACACACACACACACACACACACACAGAAGGGACGGGCTGCTCGCGGGCTTCAGTCTGATTGACGTGTCAGTATCCAATCATTTTGAGGTGGTACCTCGATATGATTTGAATGGCGTTTTTCCTTTATTTTACACTGTAGACTGGATTAAAATATTTCGGTTTTGGGTCAAACCTTCTATTGTACTGCTTGCAACATGGGTGTGAGGAGCTTTTCAAGCAATATGGTAAAAAATACTCCTGAAAAAAATCTCATACCCCACCTTTAATTCTGTGAACGATGTAGAGAAATAGAGAAATCCTTTTTTTTTTTTGTAATTGTGTTGACTCTGTTTCTCAAAGTATCATCTGTTGTTTGTTTAGAGTTATTCCATGGCAGTGTACCTCGTCCGACAGCAGTCCTCTTCAGTATTATTACAGAGACTACGGTCGAAAGGCATCAGGAACCCAGACCACTCTAGAGCACTCAGTGAGTTCAGTAGTGGAAATAATATTTTGAATGATGTGTGGCCAAAAACACACTATATTACACAGCTCATTTCAATACTTGATTCTGATTGGTCAGTAGGCCATTTGCAGGAATTGGTCACGTGTCAATTTTCCCCATAGCAACAAGCCTGTGGTGGGCAAGCTAGTTTGACATTCCTTGACAGCCATAAGAGTTTGACTGGCGATGTGAAGCAATCCATTTCTATAATAGCTGTTTTTACCTTTTCTACTCTTTTTTTTTACCCAGATTTTCGTGTGTACTTGGAAAAAGTTTGTGGTTTTAACTTCTGCCGTAAGTTAAAGCGAATCATTGGCCGTAAAAGAGGTTTTTTTTTTTTTTTTTTTTGTTTTTTTTTTGGACTCAAGTTGGTCGCTGCCAAAAGAAATTGGATTATCAAACAACTAGTACCAAAGGAAAAAGAAATCTAAAATCTGGTGTTAACTGGAGTGGTACTGTAAAGCAAAGAAGAAAAATCATATGACATGTCGACAGGTAAGAAACTGATTCAAATACATAAACAATGCTATGTTTGCAAAAGAAATGGTGCGAAAGGGGTTTTGAGCGAATGATAAAGGTAGAAAAGGAGAAATTATAAGTTATAAACGTACCTGAGAAATCCGCTATTTCGCACGTGAATTTCTTTCAGCAGCGACCAACTTGCGTCCAAAAAACTCTCTTTTACGGCCAATGATTTGCTTTAACTTATGACAGAAGTTAAAACTGCAAACTTTTTCCAAGTACACATGAAAATTCAGGTCGAAAAAGACAGTAGAAAAGGTAAAAACAGCTATTATAGAAATAGATTGCTTCGCATCGCCAGTCAAACTCTTACGGTTGTCAAGTTAGCTTGCCCACCACAGGCTTGTTGCTATGGGGAAAATTGACACGTGACCAATTCCTGCAAATGGCCTATCGTGGCATTCTACAGTCTGTTAATTCTGTACAAGGCCGTTACTATATATAAAAGACCGTTGCTGTAGACCAAGTCATTAGCAGAAGCAATAAAATGAATTGTAAATCTATATTTTGTTTCAAATGATTGATTTCTTTCGTGTAGCCATGTAATAAACAGGATAATGTATAGACCCCTTTCACATGACGTCACCGCGCCGCGAGATTTTGTTAGGCGCCATATTGGAAGACCAAGTACATGCACTCACAATATAAAACAAAGTACGAGCGAGAGTGAAGTGACACGATGGCTGATAAGTCTGGTTATGTGAGTACATTACCAGCTGCAGAAAGGGCACGGTATGTGGAGAAACTGGCTGTGATTGATGGGTTTGACCCATATGATAAGACTCGCGGCAAGGGAGAATGGAAACATAAGGAGGACCTGACACCAATTCTGCCATCTGTTTGCTACCCAGACATTGTAAACTATTTGTTGTTTACACCCAGTGCCTACACTCAGTGTTCGAACTATGCCGATATTTTCGGGGGGTCCCTTTTTTTTCCCTTGGGGGGGGGCGCTTGCACTTTGTCTCAGAGCGCGGATCTCCAAACACATGAGAAGCCTATCTTGCGCACATATCACGCGGACTCCACACCTCCACACACGCATCGCGTCTGATGTCATAACTCATCAGGGGAAATCGTGTCCGCATTGGCATGTTCAAAAAACAACCTCGCGTCAACAGTGATACCACACGCAAGAAAAAAAAACAGTCAGGCTACTCAACAACCAACCTGGCAGCAGCGAGCAAGCCCCAAACCATCCCAAATTATTATTATTATTATTATTATTATTATTAAATTGTAGAAGTCTGGGAGGCTTGCTCCTCATACAGTTATCAACTTGGGGCCAATTTAGCATGTTTTAAATCTGAATTTCTTGCGTTTGCTTACCTCAAAGTGTCCGCAGATCACGCACAGACTTATCCATTATATCCACAGTTTTTTGCCAAGTCTCACACCGGTTTCTTTCAAGTCTACTGTTGGGCCAATAAATCATAAATAAAACAGCTCAGATTTGTTTGTTCAAGTCATTTGCCACTCCACTTTATTCTCGTGGGTTCACATACCGCTGCTGTTATTTCCCCCTAATCACGAGTTTGTTGGTCTTCCAAAATGGCGCAGGGTCTGTTTACTTCCGGTTTCGGGTGACGTCAGTGAAAGGGGTCTATAGCGAGCTGGTCATTATTGTGAAATGAACCTCTTCAGGCTGATTTCAAGATCCATCTGCTTTGTGTCGGGGCCCTGCTTCACCCTGCTGGGGTTTATTTCACGATAATGACCACTGTACATTTATCCTTTTACGTATTTCTGTTCATTGTGTTAAATTGTTAATCGCTCTTTAAATTTCAACAGTCAAAGAGAAGTTGACGGCTGACCCTGACAGTGAGATCGCTACCACTAGTCTGAGAGTCTCCCTTCTCTGTCCGGTATGTTTGCTCTCTTTGTTGTATTTATAAAGATATACAGATAAACACTGATGATAACTTTACTCCTAACTATATGGTGGACAAGCTATAAAGAGATCCCTTGCTGTTCCAAAATACAAAGCCCCATCAGTGCCTTATGTTTAAAGCAGCCCTACCTTCTACCATATTTAAACATGGTACATATGTATTTAGCTGATTGCGCAACTTGAGCAAAATATAGACGACAACTTAAGGAACAAAACAGTGATATAATCCTCATGTGATTTGATTCTGATTGTGCGAATACATGTGACAGCTGGGGAAGATGCGACTGATGGTTCCGTGCCGAGCGCTGACCTGCTCACACCTGCAGTGCTTCGACGCTACGCTCTATATCCAAATGAACGAGAAAAAACCCACCTGGGTGTGTCCAGTCTGTGACAAGAAGGCCCCGTATGAGCACCTCATCATCGACGGGTCAGTGCGCCCTTGTCCGTCTTAATATTTGGATGTATACAGTATGTTTTGATAGAAGTATTGTATGCTATTCGTTTGCCTCAGTTACAGTTTGTCGTCTTCCAGAACTGTTGAGAATTGCTCCGTAAATAGGAGTGATTTTATGTTGTGTGCAGGTTGTTCATGGAGATCCTAAACAGCTGTGTAGACTGCGACGAGATCCAGTTTAAGGAAGATGGTAGCTGGGCACCTATGATATCCAAAAAAGTGGTGCAGGAGGTGACTGCTTCCTCCAACGGCTTAGAAGGTGCGCCGCATTAACGCTCACTTTCCTGCCCTCTAGAGGACACACACACGCTGTTGCTCCTAGCTTAAAGGGGAACTGAAGCCATTTTTAAACTTGCTTTATTTCTTAATTAACGTGTTATAGGCCGGTAGCTGTAACGCGTAGAATGCCTAGAAAATGACTTTCGTGGAAACTATCTTGGAACTACTTTCTGAAATGGTTTTTCTGGTCTCAAATATGTATCCAACTACGCTGTGTTCCAAATTATTATGCAACAAGTGTTTAAGAGTGGTAAGGTAAGATATTTTTTGTTTGTCAGTTAAACTGATGAATGGTAATGTGTATCAGGGCTCTGTATATCACTGAAACCAATTGAAGACACCTGTGCTAATTAGTTTGGCAGGGGAGTCCAATTAAAGGGGAACCTACTAAAGAAGGTTGTCCCACATTATTAAGCAGGCTACCATTTTCAACCAAAATGGGCAAGAAAAAGGACCCGTCGGCTGCTGAAAAGCAACAAATGGTTGAATGTTTGGGTCAAGGCCTGGCAACAATCAAAATTGCCAAGAGACTTCATCGCGATCATCGCACTATCAAGAAGTATGTAGCTGATTCAGAGCACACACGTGTGCGTGCTGATGATGGAAAATCCAGGACTCTTTCCTACAGGCAAATACGTTGGATCAAAAGAGCAGCTGTAAAAATGCCCTGTCATAGCAGCAGACAAGTTTTTGAAGCTGCTGGTGCCTCCAACAAGATGCAGGGTCCTCCAGGGGTTTGCAGCGGTGCGTAAGCCATCGTTTCGACCTCCCCTATCCATTGGACACAAGCAGAAACGGCTTCAGTGGGCCAGGCAATACATGAAGACTGACTTCAAAACTGTTCTGTTCACCGATGAATGTCGTGCAACCCTCGATGGTCCAGATGGATGGAGTGGTGGATGGTTGGTTGACGGCCACCCCATGCAAACAAGGCTACGGCGCCAACAAGGAGGTGGTGGAGTGATGTTTTGGGCTGGAATCATGGGGAGAGAGATTGTCGGCCCTTTTAGGATCCCTGACGGTGTGAAGATGACATCCATAACGTATGTGGAGTTCCTCAAAGAACACTTCCTGCCATGGTTCAAAAGGAAGAATCGTGCTTTTCGAAACAAGATCATTTTCATGCATGACAATGCACCATGTCATGCTACAAAGAATACATCTGCATCTCTGGCTGCAATGGGCATCAAAGGAGACAAACTTATGGTGTGGCCCCCATCCTCCCCTGACCTCAACCCTATTGAGAACCTTTGGAGCATCATCAAGAGAAGTGTTTATGATGGTGGGAGGCAGTTCACGTCTCAACAACAGCTCTGGGAGGCCATTCTGTCCTCATGCAAGGCAGTTCCAGCAGATACTATCCAAAAACTGACCAATTCAATGGATGGAAGACTTGAGAAGGTCCTTTTCAACAAAGGGATCCTATGTTCAGATGTGACTTCACTTGTGATAATGTTTTGATTTAAATAGTGTTTGATTTCAGTTAGTCATGACCTGCTAATGTTTCTAATTTCACACATGACCATTTTTTGTTCTTTATGACAATAAAATGTTTGGAAACTCAATTGTGCGTAATAATTTGGAACATGCATTTTGGGTGCATTTGTGTTTTTTATTTCTTAAAAATTTACTGTTATCTTTGGGAGGTTCGTTCAAAAACATTTGAATTGTACTCTAATGGTTGATGACTGGAAAATCATGATGACTGCCTTTAATATAGATAATTTAGGAAAATCTGAGAAAATATGATTTGCATAATAATTTGGAACACAGTGTATGTGATAAAAGTTCTCCACGAGAGACCTGCACATAAGTGAATAAAAATTCTATGATTGTCAGAAATAATTAATAGGTAATAATATTTCCTTCGATATTTCTCATTCTTTTACACTTTTTTCTCAGAGTGGCCTCATTATTTGGGGGACATTTGGGCACTTTTGTCACATGCTGAATCAGTAATTTCTAGTGGGGATGTAAGTGACGGCATCTTGGTTATGATGAATAGTGCTATAACTCATTCTATTAGACCCCTGCATAAAAATGCATAACCCAGCAACTACCTCAAACTGTATCCATCAATAATATCATCTCTGAAAGATAAACCTACCCAGCAGGTTGTTTTCTTGTAAGAAACTTGGTGTAGTCAGCATAGCATGGTCTGTGGTAGCAGACCTCAATTGCTATACAGTCTTTTTCACGAATATGTACAAGCACGCCTTCATCTTTTTTTGCCTCGGCAGCATTTCGCAACAAACCTAGAAAAGTAAATAAAACAATATGCCTAAGTTTCAGCAAATGCCAACAAAAGAAATAGCCATGTGGTCAAATCGTATCATTTTAGCCTATGAATTCTTTATTTATGAAAAAATTCAATTTTGGTAAAACCTATTTAATTTGGAACAAGCTTGGGGGTTTACATCCCTCATTAGGCCTACCTGTATTTAATAGATTGGTTGGGCCAGCCATTAAGATTTTAGGACTTTTTATAGGATTTATTTTAACAACTATCTTTTTACTTACCTCCATCAACTGTCTCAGCTTTTACAAGTTTAGCTCTTGTTCTTTTACCCTTGGCTGTGATAAATCTGTCGATTTTCTTACATATTATGCAGACAGGTGGTAATATGCGGCTTTTTTCTGTACCAGACGATCCAAGCGTTGTTTCTGTTTTCCTCCTTTTGGTGTGCTGTAGTTGTGGTTGGCCAAAACCTTCTGTTCTAGATCGTAATAGTTTTGGAGAGGAAATCCTCTGTTGAGCCGACTCAGCTTTGGCTGTCTGCCTCTTTCTAGCGGCAGCTATTCGCTTCTTGTCAACAAACCATCGATAACAAGTAGGATGAAAGCCTGTACCACTCGGTAGATCTTCACATTCGAGATGTTGTAGTGGTTCAGTGTTCTCGACAATTGTCCGCTCAATCCCGTCAGTTTCCTTCCAGTCAGAACAACATTTATGGAATGTATCCCACCTCTTTTTCGAAAACGGTTCAGAGTCTTCATTTCCAACTGACGGGAGGTGCATAAGACATTTATACTTTGCTGCAGAAGGGTTTTTTTTGGTGATTTTCTCTCTCCACGCTGCCCTCCGTGGGCGCAGCCATCTTTGTTTATACTACGTCACGGCCTACTTAGGCGCTCGCTCATTGGCTGGAAAGCTGACCTAGATTACTCTTCATTGCGCTAATTTTGAACATTTCAAGGTGCTATAACTATCAGTGTGCGTGATTTTGAATGGAGAACTTTTTATTCTACGTTCTAAATATCGTTATCAATCATTCTACGTAAAAATTATGTAGTTCCACGAGATGTGCCACGAGAGTGAAATATACAAGTTACAGCTACCGGCCTATTATTCAGTTACGTTTTTGGTTTTATTAACCTTATATCGTGACTTGTATTGGCATATTATATTACACTTATCAGCCTTTGTCATGAGACTTGTGCGAGACTTCAAACGTGAAGTGTCAGCGCTGCCATTTTGAAAACTGTTTACACAGCGGCCAGGTCGCCATATCATTCCGATTTAGATTAATCTCGAGATTTGCCAGCTTCATCAGTGATGGCGATTATTCCGTACGACTTCGAACCAACGTGGAGTAGAGAAGAGTTGGAAAGACGACAGGATGAGGAGTAGTCCGTCGCGCTGGGATTTACGTCATTACTGTCGCACAATTAAAACGTGCCAGATCAGGCGGCTGGTGGGTTTTCAAAATAATAAATACATGTATGTATTTTTGTGATAAATACATATTATACTGAGCGCATTTCCTACATAATCCTCTCTAAGGTTTCGGACAGCACTACAAAATGGCGTCCTCACAATAAAAGTGTCCTATATAGTGAGTAGGGAGCGATTTCGGACACAGGGAAAACTTCCGGCTTGATTACGTCAGCATTCGAAGGAGGGCACGCACGTCTTTTGACAACGTTTGCAGATGTCGGTCACTTTGATTTCCGCTGTACGTTTTACTTCCGTCTTACGAAGTCTCGCACAGGTCTCAGCGAATCTCGTTTACGGCCATTGCTTTGACATACGGACTAATATATTACATAGCATATTTCAAACACTCATAACTTGCTATAGCAGTGATAAAATAGCTGTCAGAAATACATTCCTATATTTTATAAAATGAGAGAAAGAAATAGAATTTTGATGATAAAAAAATTTGCCTTCACTTCCCCTTTAATCAATTATATATATATATATATATATATATATATATATATATATATATATATATATATATGTGTATGTGTGTGTTATTTACCAGCTGGGAGGTCCGTATAGTGAAATACCGTGACCGAGGTCTTGAAAGTACTGAGCGAGTCCCTCTGGGCCGAGGTCAGTATTCAAGGCCGAGGTCACGGTATTTCACCATACGGACCGACCTTAAGCTGGTAAATAATATATTTATTTTTTCTTTACCAAATTCTAACAGAAAACGAGAGCGCCCGAAAGGGAAAACCGAGCCGAGCCGCCATTTTGAATCCTCATTCACGGCTGTAATGCAGATTGCTTCCTCCTCGGTATACAAGTGCACTTCCATGGCAGGAAAAAAACTACATTTTGCCGCCTATGTAGTCCCCTATTTATACAAAATTGAGTCATTCAGGATTCAGCCATGTTTTTGCTCGGCGTTAGTAACAGTTAGAGGTTTGTAGCTTTCTCCTGAAATGTTTTTCTTCTTCCTCAGGGTAGTAAAACTCGCTTTCACTGTGAAGACTGTCGTTATCGCTATCCATGCTGTAAAATCAATGCTATTATGTTAAGAAATGCTGGCAAAAATGTATAAGATTTTTGATAAAAATCTTATAAATAAATCTTATAAATGTTGACAAAAATTGCTGCTAGGTTTGTTGTTGTGAACGAGTGAGTTGCCAGAGGTCCATAACTGGGGTCCGTACCGTAGGATACGGCCCGCTCGCCAGCCAATCAGAGCGCAGGATTTGATGAAAACCGCACTGCGAAAAAACTAAGGGTTGTTTTACAATCAGGGTACAAAGTTTGTGTCACAGGGGTCCAAAATTCAAATCGATTCAAACTGGTTCTTGTACCAGTTTTTAAGTGAAGGACAAGTTAAAGAACAGATTTCAGGTCATTTTTTGACATGTGTGTGTATGGTAGTTTTGTGTAATCTGCTATAAGATGGGAGAAACAAATGAAGTGATTCTCGGAGAGGACTTTTTTTTTTTTTTGACAATTCAGAATCCACTACTTCCATAGTGCTTTTAAATATAAGGCTGTAAGCTTTGTGTTAGTTGTCTCTAATATTTATGTCCCAATATCTTGACCACATTTTAGGATGAAAATAATCATTTTAGATATGTTATTTTATATTGAAAAATTAGCTGTCTCGGAGAGGACTTTTTTTGACACAATTACATACTAATTTGATCAAAATAGTCTGAAAACTTACTGGCATTCAACATTAAAACTTAACTATGTTTCCAATGATATGGAACCAAATATGTGTTTTATGGTATAAAGAATGATGTAAGTGCATCCCTTTTGGAGCTACCTGTGGTCAAAACACTTTTTCTAAATGACACGAGTAATTTTGCTAAATATGACACACATTGCCATACATTCACCAAAAATAACGTTATCACCAAATTTTTTTTTGCATGGTAAATAGAGCTATCACAGGGCTACAATAAACAACCAAGTTTATTTAGTCAAGCCTTTTGATATTGAAGATAATAAGTGTTAAATGTGATTTTTAGCTTGCGTACCCTGATTGTAAAACAACCCATAAAGTATAATATGGCAACACTTGTAGATTATTGCTTTTCTCATTCAAAGCATTTACCATACACTTGTGACTATTCCTGAAGGTCAATATGTCAAGATACATCTTCGTTAAACTGAATGTTGAGATGGAGCTCAAAGTATGCAGCACCGAAGTACGCATGTACAAATAAAGGTGTTTATTGGCTTTTCTTACTAGAATCTAAATGAAGCTTCTTCGCTCCTTTTTGGTCTGTCTCTTGTCCAGGTTCATGTCGACCAGTGCTATCTGAGCACAAAAACAGTTCATCCCACACCAGCAGCAGCAACAATAAAAAAGTGGAAGTGATTGATCTTACACTGGACAGCTCCTCGGAGGAAGAGGAGGAGGAGGAGGATGATGATGATGATGACGAGCCTCCCCCTAAACGAGCCCGTCAATCTCTTTCACCCACCTCACCACCAGTCACTAAAGGGTTCGTCTTCATTACAGTACACTGAATACCGAATGGCCTGGGTATAAACCATATGAAACACAGCACCCCAAAGATGCTACTGCTCAATTACTATTTTAAATGGCTATTAATTGATTGAGAGAGCATTTTCCGTTTCACTTCTACACTTCAGTTTTACAGCCAGTTATTTAATTTTTGTTCCAACAGGGTGTTGAATCTTCACCATCAGGCATCGCCAGTGACACGTGCGCCGAGCATGCCAGCAGTGGAGACGAACTACATTCCCCCTCCACCGCCGCTCATTCAGGACTACCATCACTATTACCACACGCCCAGTGACCTGTCAGGTATGAGGCCAAACGCAATGGGTGCATGGGGCTTCTGGAGAATTTGTTCTCGTTTTTTAAGACTGCAGTAAATGCCGCTTGGTGATTTTCCTCCACGTTTAGTCAATCTTATTATATAGAATCTTTTCTCACTCCAAGACCGTTCTTTTGGTCAGGAAGCTGTAGACCCCTTGTGTGTGATGTCACGCATCATGTAATGTCTCCTGGGGGACAACCAGACACCGTCTTTCTTGTAAGCAAGGCTTAATCTGTCTTAAAGTGCATATCACGGGTAAATTCAGGAGCGAGATCAATGTAATTCTCCTGTTTTATATTAAACTTTGGTCAAATATCTGTAACATTCTGCATTCTCTGCCATTTTTTTACCTTGTGCAATACCAGAAAAATTCAGTTGAAATCAAGCCATTTGAGGCGAATTGGTCCACTTCTGAAAAAACTTGGCATTTGGATTTCCTGGGAAACATTGATTTACGTGACGTCGCGTGCGGGACGCCTCCCTCTGAATCCTACGTCAGCGCTGGTTTGTTTATCAGAAAACGACCTGGTGGTTTTCTGCAAATTTCTACAACGTTATTGTGTAATTATTAAAATGGTTAACAGATGTATCGTAGTAGGGTGTAGCAACACCAATCTTGATGGGATTAGTACTCATCGTTTCCCAAAAGACTGGACAATGAGAGAGAAATGGGAGCGCTTGGTCTACACAGGCTGTGCACTGAAACCGTGCGAAGCTCGCGCAGCCTGCTGGCGCTTCCGCAGATAACGTCACGAATCTGGCTCCAGACTCCCTTGGGATTTTTCCAGACGCGTTTTGTTATTTTATTTTTTTCTGCTGTAGACAGATGGCCTTGTGCAAAATTACCCTTCTGGATGAGTGTGTAAAGGGACATACTTTCATATAAAAAAAACATGAAATTGGTCCAGAATATGCACTTCATTTTTGCGCCGTTTTTGGTTGTTCTAATCATTCAAACCGAGACAAAGATAAAGGGTATAACCGTCTCTTTGCTATCAAGAAAAATGTTCACAAAGAGAAGCAAATGCTTCCAGAACAACGGAGAAATGAGTGGTTAAAGAGAATACGACGAGAGGAGCTAAGCCTGAAAACTCCGGAGAAGTTTGTGAATAGTTGTTTGTCGTCATCATTTTATTTCAGGTAAGAACTTGTATTTAAGAAAGTAGAAAGTCCTCAGTGAGTATGGAAGAGTTTCCATGAGAATCTCGTTTTATTTCTGTTCACATTTGAGTGCTCTTTTTTTTTTTTTTTTCTTTTCATAAGTCAGTGTTTCCCCTACCATTATATTTGCTCTCCGGTAAAACTAACTCGATTTAACAAAAAAAAACAAGGCGCGACATGCACAATATATCCTGAAGGAACAGAAAAGATTAAGAACAGAGAGCGCTGAGGAATCCAGTCCTGTGCAAAATGTCAAAATGGTGCCAGAGTGTAGTAATGAACCTACAGTTTGAGTGTGTTCTACGCAAAGAGATTTAAGGGTTGTTTTACAATCAGGGGACAAAGTTTGTGTCACAGGGGTCCAAAATTCAAATCGATTCAAACTGGTTCTTGTACCGGTTTTTAAGTGGACAAGTTAAAGAACAGATTTCAGGTCATTTTTTGACGTGTGTGTGTGTGGTAGTTTTGTGTAATCTGCTATAAGATGGGAGAAACAAATGAAGTGATTCTCGGAGAGGACTTTTTTTTTTTTGACAATTCAGAATCCACTACTTCCATAGTGCTTTTAAATATAAGGCTGTAAGCTTTGTGTTAGTTGTCTCTAATATTTATGTCCCAATATCTTGACCACATTTTAGGATGAAAATAATCATTTTAGATATGTTATTTTATATTGAAAAATTAGCTGTCTCGGAGAGGACTTTTTTTTTGACACAATTACATACTAATTTGATCAAAATAGTCTGAAAACTTACTGGCATTCAACATTAAAGCTTAACTATGTTTCCAATGATATAGAACCAAATATGTGTTTGATGGTATAAAGAATGATTTAAGTGCATCCCTTTTGGAGCTACCTGTGGTCAAAAAAGCACTTTTTCTAAATGACACGAGTAATTTTGCTAAATGTGACACATATTGCCATACATTCACCAAAAATAACGTTATCACCAACATTTTTTTTGCATGGTAAATAGAGCTATCACAGGGCTACAATAAACAACCAAGTTTATTTAGTCAAGCCTTTTGATATTGAAGATGATAAGTGTTAAATGTGATTTTTAGCTTGCGTACCCTGATTGTAAAACAACCCTTTACTTTACAGCAGCTGCATGCATGTGAAATGGAAATGTATCAGCGAAGGCAGGAAAATGGTGAAGTAAAGCAAAAGCTGACAGAGACTTTGCTGGATGAGGATGCCTTTAAAGATGATAAGGTCCTGTTCTCTACACTGGTTTGGGGACAAGATAAACGTGAGACAAAGTCAACAACAATCGATAATTGGGAACGCCATCGACGAGCTTAGCTTTCCAATTACTAGTCGTTTTTCGTCAAACACTTTTAACAAGTACTTCCCTGACCCAGCCATTCAGGAAGTTTTGGTAGCAAGCAAAGATTTGAAGGTTTTTATATTGTGTGTGTGTGTGTGTGTGTGTATGTGTGTGCGTGTGTGTGTGTGTGTATAAATGTTCTTCAAAAACAAAAAGTACATTTCAACATCTGTGTAGGTAATGCTAGGCCACAAATCTACATCATGCCAATCATTTCAAAGATTTTTTTTTAACAGATCATAGCCGCTAATAAACTCTAATTTCCGCATATATCTATCCTTTGCTTCTTTCTGACTAAGATTATCCAGGTAATCCTGTAGTAAAGCTTTTTCAGCTGTAGTTTTCTTCGAACTACAGACGTCTGACATCTTCAGTATTGCTTGAAACAAAGTTCACTTGTCCCCCAGGACAAGGGTAGCAGCTAACTTAATTGCTAATGTAATTGTGATGTCCGTGCAAGGGGTCTGTTCAGACGTGTGCATGATTTTCTTCTGCTATTTGTAATATCCGTCCTGTTGTTTATATTCTTTGTTTTTGTTCCACAGATCTGAGTTTCTTTTCATTTTTACCAGGGGAAAATCATCAGGTAAGCTCTGAATGTGACTTGTGTTCTAAAGCTTAGCTGTAAGGGAACCTTGCATGTAAATTAACGAGAACCTTTTTGTGTTTGCAAGCTTCATCTAGGAATCGAATGTGTTTTGCACGGGGCTTTATTTTCTGTTTAGTAGTTTGAGATGTAAGGAATAAAACACAATGAGACGTGCTGTTATGTGAATATCGAGTACAAGGTGGTGTGATCTTGCCTTCTCATAACAGCAAGTCCCAATTTATTTTATTCCTCTTACATTACAACAGTTTGCCAAAGAGATTATTTTTTAAAAATATATTGAATAAGGACTTGTCCAGGGTGTACCCCGCCTTTCGCCCGTAGTCAGCTGGGATAGGCTCCAGCTTGCCTGCGACCCTGTAGAACAGGATAAAGCGGCTACAGATAATGAGATGAGATATTGAATAAGAAACATGTAATATTCATAATTTTAGTCCATTTATAGTTGTTTAATATTTTGAAACATCCATAAGACAAATTAGTTCCTGTTATAGCTTATGTGATGGCAGCTATAAAAAGTCATTCTTTCACGACTCTTTCCCCCCCCCCTTTAAAGCAGATACACAGAACCTTTATTTTTAAATAAATTTCTGAGTAGATAGTATCTCCATCCTTGACTCTTGTAAATGGGAATTTTAAAAAATATATTTTTGAGAGTTAAAATCGACCAAAAAGTTGGCATTGGAGCTGCCCCGCTGAGCCAGCCAGCCCTGAGTGCGTGACGTCACAGCGGTAACTGGTTTTAAGGCCGAGGCTTTGACATCTATAGACCAAAGTCATATAAATAAAAATTGATGGTGAAAGTAAGAAATACCGTTACCGACTTGCTCAACTAAGACTGATTTGACTTCACTGATTGTGGGTTGACTCTCATTAAAACAGGATGGGTGCTATAACTTATGCAACATACATGTACATGCATGCATTTTCACTGAGAAAACGTAAAAGGCTAATTAAATAATCAGATGAACTGAGACAATCACATTCTGAAGCAAATTAAATAATCTTACACCGGTAACTTAAACACACAATACAAGTTACATGGATTAATCTAAATGCAGGTAAACAACGTGTTTGTTGTTTTATATCCAAATGAGAGTCGCATCATACCCGTCTGTGTTCTCGCTTCTTGAAGGCCGATCTTGTGGCCGATCGTTTTGAAACAATCTGACTTTCAGTTGTTTGTTCAGTTCTCCGTTCATTCGCTTCTTCCACGTAAGGGAGAGATGGCAGCAATATCCAGTTTAGAAATCAGACGGCTGCTCCACTCATTCTCTCCATACTGAGTACTCCGCCATTACTGCTCGGCTCAGGCAATTACTAAAACCCGGGACAGAACGGGATGTCACTGGTTTTAGCAACAACCGCGGGGAGGTCACTGCCTGAGCATTCATGTCCCGTCCCATTCTGTCCCAGCTCACTAAGGGGGGGACTGGTGCAATTGAACTCACTTTTAAATAAATAAATACTTTTTTTTGTTTTATTTTTCTTTAATTGTTGGTACTGCACCCTCTTTCAATACGGGCTTATAGCCAACGCTCCTCAACAGATCAGAGGTCTCGTACGAGTCTTCAGTAAAATGTGCAGAGCAGAGGAGAGACCACTCCATAGGCGCCCAATGTGCCCGTGAACTTCTTGCAAAACGCGTCCAAATCTTTGCAGTTTGAACATTTTTGGGCCATGAATGCAACGTAAATCCACCTTCTGTTGTGTTGCTGCACCGGCCAAAAACACATCTACGTGGCATGGCGATAAATTAGCTCAAAATGGAGGATCGGAGTTGCAGTCAGCTCTGTGTTTTAGTATAGCGGAAATGGCGATGAGACCGATAGACTTCCTGCTGTGACGTTACGGACGTCAAGGTCATTCACGCAGCCCGCTACCTATATGAATCACTTTAATCATAAAAATCACTATATTAGATTTATTGTTAACACTTAAAACTATTCCTGTGCCATTCTTGAGGTCTCAAGGCATTTATAAACGAAAGTGAGGCCATGGTTCTGCGTATATGCTTTAAAGTTAATAAGACAAATATGTAGCTTATGTTTCCGAGAAACCGATAAACCGCAATGTCCTGAAGACTTTCCTGTGGTGGGGGGAAGAAAAAAGCACGGACACTGGAGAGTCCTTCCATAAATGTTAAATGTTTTCTTTGTTAAATAACAAGTAGGGTTTTTTTTAATGTGTTATTAGCTTTTGATTATTGTGGCATGTTTTAAATCATTAAAACAAACGAAACAGCGAAAACCAGTACTGCCTAGTAGCTGAACCCGTCTCCCCCTGTTTCCCCCGCCCGCACCAGCATTACAACATGGTAATGGCAGCAGCAGCCGCAGCATCCGCCTCCGCATCAACGTCAGAAGATCACGAGCTCCTCCGCTTCTTGCCCTATAACTCCTCACAGCTGTACCTGGAGCAAGCAGGCATGGCGCCAGGCAGTTCACTGGCACCACCCAATGGTAGTGCGGGCAGCAATAGCAGCCTGCGGGACAGCCACGGGCACAGCAGTGTGTCCCGTTCACGGTCAGACACGGCTGCTTCAGTCATATACGGCTCCATCCCCGACGTCATCTCACTCGACTGAGCACGTAGGCACAGGAACCCAAAGACTGGAAAGACGCACTCTCGGCACCATCCACGGGAGACGAGAGGAACCTGGTGCACTTCAGGAGGATTTGAGGCAGAAGGAAAAGAGGAGTGGAGAGAAAGGAAAAAAAAAGAGGACAAATACCTTTGTTAAAAATAAAGAGAAAGAAAACGCTGTACAGAGAAGAAATATCTATTTTCAGTTTTACTTTTGTATATAAACAATAGGACGCTGCCTGCCCAGTGAGTGACTTCAGTTCATATTTTTTGTGTGAATACTGAAGGTGTTTTTTTCCACTTCTCCATGTGCTGTCCCTTGACTTAAACTTCTTCTTCTTCTTCTGTATCTTTTTATACTCCTTTTTGCTATTTTATTTCACCTCAAACACTTTCAGTCCCAGTCATTTTGATCTTTTTGAGGGGTCAGTATGTTATTTAATGACACTTTGTTGTGCAGGTAATTTATGATGCTTTTAAGTTATGTAGTTTGTATGCTGTATAAAAGCATTTCCTGATGCCATTACAGGATCTAGCCATGAGGCACGCTCAGAACGGCAGACACCTCTTATTCCAGCTTTGCATTTACCTCCATCTAGCTCTCAATAAAGGATGCGAAAGAAAGAGAGAGGGTTTTTTTCAGATATTTATGCAGAGTTCATGTTGCACACATCTCCCAACTTATGAAACGAAATGTTTATTATTATTATGCTAATTATTTGAGGCTAAGTAGTTTGCTACGAGTAATTTATCAACTGGGGAGAAATGTCATTGAAGGCTTGGTACTATAGCGTGATGCATTTATGACGTGAATCAGTTAACCTAAGAAGTATATTTAGACAACGTCATGTAGCTGCAGAACTTTGTCCATGATGTGCCATCTGAGTTTGTGTTTAAGCATTTTCTGTTCCAACAGAAGACTAATTGAGGTCTAGTGGTCTGTCCACCTTCAGTTTTTTACAAAACAGTGAAATTAGACCATCAAGACATTGGGGAAATAAAAATGTTGTTAAAGGTTCTGTTGTCTATGTTGATTAGACTGAACAACGCTGTATTACAGTGATCAGAGCTTAAGCGCAATGACGCAGGTACTGTACCAGGAAGTGGTTAACTGTTAACACGCATCGCATTCTGCGCCGGTACCTGCCGTTTCCTGTCTTAAGCTCTGTTCAGAAGCTGGGTCATGAGCTACTCTTCTACAACGTCAAGTTTTCAGGACTGTGATAATCATCTCTTTGAAGGGATAGATTGACATTTTGACGATTAATATATTTTGTTACTTATAGTGATGAAATCTGTATCATCAATATATATACACTTTGACGATCGGGTCATAACAGCTTGAGAGGAAATTTACAGATATTTTTTTTAGCCAATAGAAAAACACTGATCTTTATTGATAGTTGGATGTATGATCTACATGTACATACATAAGAACTCCGATCTTTGGACCTATTTTCAACCGAATCAACTTTTTCAAAGTCTGGTGCACACTTTTTTGGATTTTTTTTTTTTTTTTTTTGGCTTAGCAGAGTTTACTTTTCAAACTGTTGTTGTAAAAGTGTTGTGCCTTGTTATTATCGCTGGTCCTGTAGATCTTCCTTTGGCAGGCCGAAACCGAAAAAATCGTTTTCTGTCCACTGGCATTTACCTTAATTTCTCTATGTAGAGCGAAGGGTTTTAATTGTCAGAATGATTAACTATCCTTTTAAGTGACCTTTGAGTTTTATTTAAATGTTATTCCTGGTGAGATCACAGCCACATCATCCTTGCCACCCCTTTCCTCACTCTTTGTAAAAAAAAAAAACACAAAAAAACACAAAAAAACCCCTGAATTTATTTATTTTTAATCTATATATTTTTAGTATTTGTTTGACAATTATGCTTTACTGTCATTGTACATTTATTTCAATATGAATTATTTAAAGAGCCCTTGTCATGTGCTTTTGCATTGTAACAAGCATCTTATTTGTCTTTGTGATCCTTGTTCTGTCATACGGATTTATGTCTGTTCTGTACATTAATTCCATCTCCAGAATCGATATGATGTTGTCAAATTTGACTATTTCATTGCAATTAAACACTTAACCAATGAAAGCCAGCTGAGTGTGGACAAACTCTGGCTCAATTGTTAAGACCCCTTAAGAAATTATATGAAAAATATATATATATATATTGTATAATTCGTTTAGCCACTGATTCATTCTGCACAGCCATCACTACCTGTATAAATGTAAGCTTTCATCAAAACGTAGACATTGATTGACTGTAGACACCTATCTACTATTTCATATAGGCCAACATTTATACATGTAGTACATGCTAATTAAACTCCTTTTAATTAAAAAAAAAATATGTGCACTGAGGGACCATGACTTGATCTTGAGAACTGTTCTTCACGAGAAAAGTCTGCACTGGAAAATTAATTTTGATGAGGCATTAGATGACACTGAACTTAAGCCATGAAAATGAAGTAATCCATATCTAGATTCAGGTAGAAGCACTGTCATTTATTTTTCTTCTGAAGAATTGGCACACCCTGCCGTCCTCGACTGAAACTTAAACCATTTCCAGGTTTCCAGACAGAATCCTACCACTAGAGAAGCAACGTAGCCCATTTTAGCTGTACTGGTAAGACTGGTGTGCATGAGATCTCTCTGCCTTAAATTCTTGTATTATTTTTTATCATGAAAGAAATCATTATGTATATCAAGCCACTATCAGTTTGTACAAAACATCAAATTATTTATTATTTGATTTGGGATACTTTGTTAATGAATGTTAATTGTTTATGTAGAGAGTGGTTTAGCTGTAATAAAACACATGCAACTACTTGCTTACTATTTCTGTCTTTATTATCCATGTTTTGCTCTTACTGTTTACTTGACTCTGCGGATCTACATTTGGGATACATTAGCTCCAGGTTTATTACCCTCAGTAAATATAAGCACAACCACTGAAGAAACAAATAACCCTGATTAAAGGAATGGCCTTCATCCAAACCACACAACAGCGGAACCAAACAGGATCAGGGAGGTTGTTTCAGGTCATCCAGGCCGCCGGGTGTAAGCAAGCCACAAACTGTACATACGCTCTGGTTCTTACATATGGTCAGCTCAAGAATTATTGGCACCTTTGGTAAAGATGGACCAAATAAAAAAAAGGTAATGAAAAATGTTTAATTGTGAAGGTTTAGGAGCTCATCCATGACACTTGACTGAGGTGTAAATGTGAGGAGAAAGGCTGAATTCATTCATCACCATTGGGAAGATGAAAGAACATGAATGAAATGAGACCTTCACAAGACGGCACGGTGGTGGGGTGGTTAGGGCTGTCGCCTCACAGCAAGAAGGTCCTGGGTTCGAGCCCAGCAGCCGGCGAGGGCCTTTCTGTGTGGAGTTTGCATGTTCTCTCCGTGTCCGCGTGGGTTTCCTCCAGGTGCTCCGGTTTCCCCCACAGTCCAAAGACATGCAGGTTAGGTTAACTGGTGACTCTAAATTGACCGTAGGTGTGAATGTGAGTGTGAATGGTTGTCTGTGTCTATGTGTCAGCCCTGTGATGACCTGGCGACTTGTCCAGGGTGTACCCCGCCTTTCGCCCGTAGTCAGCTGGGATAGGCTCCAGCTTGCCTGCGACCCTGTAGGACAGGATAAAGCGGCTAGAGATAATGGATGGATGGAGACCTTCAGAAATCAGAGAACTGCTATTCAGATCAACAATGATGTGCTTCGGTGGAAAAAAACAGTTTTTCCTGTTTGAACCAATTTGTGTATGTGTATATATATATATATATATATATATATATACAACCCCGATTCCAAAAAAGTTGGGACAAAGTACAAATTGTAAATAAAAATGGAATGCAATGATGTGGAAGTTTCAAAATTCCATATTTTATTCAGAATAGAGCATAGATGACATATCAAATGTTTAAACTGAGAAAATGTATCATTTAAAGAGAAAAATTAGGTGATTTTAAATTTCATGACAACAACACATCTCAAAAAAGTTGGGACAAGCCCATGTTTACCACTGTGAGACATCCCCTTTTCTCTTTACAACAGTCTGTAAACGTCTGGGGACTGAGGAGACAAGTTGCTCAAGTTTAGGGATAGGAATGTTAACTCATTCTTGTCTAATGTAGGATTCTAGTTGCTCAACTGTCTTAGGTCTTTTTTGTCGTATCTTCCATTTTATGATGTGCCAAATGTTTTCTATGGGTGAAAGATCTGGACTGCAGGCTGGCCAGTTCAGTACCCGGACCCTTCTTCTACGCAGCCATGATGCTGTAATTGATGCAGTATGTGGTTTGGCATTGTCATGTTGGAAAATGCAAGGTCTTCCCTGAAAGAGACGTCGTCTGGATGGGAGCATATGTTGCTCTAGAACCTGGATATACCTTTCAGCATTGATGGTGTCTTTCCAGATGTGTAAGCTGCCCATGCCACACGCACTAATGCAACCCCATACCATCAGAGATGCAGGCTTCTGAACTGAGCCCTGATAACAACTTGGGTCGTCCTTCTCCTCTTTAGTCCGAATGACACGGCATCCCTGATTTCCATAAAGAACTTCAAATTTTGATTCGTCTGACCACAGAACAGTTTTCCACTTTGCCACAGTCCATTTTAAATGAGCCTTGGCCCAGAGAAGACGTCTGCGCTTCTGGATCATGTTTAGATACGGCTTCTTCTTTGAACTATAGGGTTTTAGCTGGCAACGGTGGATGGCACGGTGAATTGTGTTCACAGATAATGTTCTCTGGAAATATTCCTGAGCTCATTTTGTGATTTCCAATACAGAAGCATGCCTGTATGTGATGCAGTGCCGTCTAAGGGCCCGAAGATCACGGGCACCCAGTATGGTTTTCCGGCCTTGACCCTTACGCACAGAGATTCTTCCAGATTCTCTGAATCTTTTGATGATATTATGCACTGTAGATGATGATATGTTCAAACTCTTTGCAATTTTACACTGTCGAACTCCTTTCTGATATTGCTCCACTATTTGTGGGCGCAGAATTAGGGGGATTGGTGATCCTCTTCCCATCTTTACTTCTGAGAGCCGCTGCCACTCCAAGATGCTCTTTTTATACCCAGTCATGTTAATTGACCTAATGAGTTGCAATTTGGTCCTCCAGCTGTTCCTTTTTTGTACCTTTAACTTTTCCAGCCTCTTATTGCCCCTGTCCCAACTTTTTTGAGATGTGTTGCTGTCATGAAATTTCAAATGAGCCAATATTTGGCATGAAATTTCAAAATGTCTCACTTTCGACATTTGATATGTTGTCTATGTTCTATTGTGAATACAATATCAGTTTTTGAGATTTGTAAATTATTGCATTCCGTTTTTAGTTACAATTTGTACTTTGTCCCAACTTTTTTGGAATCGGGGTTGTGTGTGTATATATATATATGAGTGTTTAGTCTACGTCTAATTCATATCTAGTGTTTATACTGTTTATATTGTCTGAGTGTTTAGTCTTTGTCTAGTTCTTATCTAGTGTTTATACTGTATTTATACTGCTTATATTGTTTGTCTGAGTGTTTAGTCTATGTCTAGTTCCTATCTAGAGTGTTTATACTGGTTATATGATTTTTTTTCAATTATTCTATTTTTATTTTTATTTATTGCATTGCCTGTTTGCACTGTGGGTCAGAGAGGACTGAAATTTCATCTGTGCTGTATGTCGAGCATGGATAGCATATTTGACAATAAAGTTGACTTGACTTGACTAATTAAAATGTTTAAACAACCAGAACTATAAGTTTCTAGAAAAGCGCAAACTTGCATTTTGCCCCCGTGCACAGTCAGGAGGATGACAATAGTGCCAAAAACTTATTTTTTTTCTGGCAACAAATATTCATGGTGGGTTTGGTGTAAAGTGAAGGGTGGTTATATATAAAAGAACCTCATCTCCAGTGTTAAATAAGGTCTGGATCAGTGATCATGTGGAGCTCTTTTTCCACCAAAGGCCCTGGGAACTTTGTTAAGATACATGCTGCTATCATGAACTCCAGAATCATAAATCTGGCTTCCATTGTCACGAAGTTACACCTGGGTTGCGGTTGGATCTTTCAGCTGGATGATGATCCAAAACATGCGTCTGACTTCACACAAAAACATTCAATGACCACAGAATATAGCACCAAGTTCCTGGGGGTGCACATCACAGACAACTTCACATGGTCTGTGAACACTGCATCACTGGTGAAGAAGGCACAGCAGCATCTGCACTTCCTGCGTAGAATGAGGAGAGCCCACCTGCCCTCGTCCATCCTCACTACATTCTACAGAAGCACCATAGAGAGCGTTCTAACCAGCTGCATCTCTGTGTGGTGTGGAGGCTGCAGTGCTTCTGACTGGAAGAATGTGAGGAGAATAGTGAGGACAGCAGAGAAAATCATTGGGACTTCTCTTCCTTCCATTCGGGAGATCGCACCTAGCCAGAAACATCATCAGTGACCCCTCACACCCTCACTATGGATTGTTCTCCCTCCTGGCCTCTGGAAAGAGGTTCCGCAGCATTCGGTGCAGGACCACCAGGTTCTGTAACAGCTCTTTCCCCCAGGTCACTAGACTCCTGAACTCCAAATCCAAACTTCTATTTATCCTAATTCCACACGTCACTTTATACTATTGCACTTGATAATGTTTTTTTTTTTTTTTGCTGCTGCTGCATAACTTAATTTAATCAGTCAGTCGGGTTCAATGCCCGAACTGATAATCACATCAGTTTTTCTTTGGCTAATCAGACACTCTTGGCAGACCGGTTGGTGCCTTGCTCAAGGGCACTTAAGCCAATCCTGCTAGTCTAGGGAATCAAACCAGCAACCTTTTGGTGGTCCCAATGCTGTTTTTCTAACCATTAGGCCATGGCTTCCCCTAATTTAATACACTTCATATTTAATTCTGTGCTGAGCCAAATTGCAATGAAATTTCGTTCTGTGTACACTTGTTGCATACTGAATGACAATCAAGGTTGTCTAAGAATCAGGTTGTGCGCCATCTAGTGGCTGCCTGGGACAGTACAAACAAATCTCATCTCATCTCATCTCATTATCTCTACGTAGCTGCTTTATCCTGTTCTACAGGGTCGCAGGCAAGCTGGAGCCTATCCCAGCTGACTACGGGCGAAAGGCGGGGTACACCCTGGACAAGTCGCCAGGTCATCACAGGGCTGACACATAGACACAGACAACCATTCACACTCACATTCACACCTACGGTCAATTTAGAGTCACCAGTTAACCTAACCTGCATGTCTTTGGACTGTGGGGGAAACCGGAGCACCCGGAGGAAACCCACGCGGACACGGGGAGAACATGCAAACTCTGCACAGAAAGGCCCTTGTCGGCCACAGGGCTCGAACCCGGACCTTCTTGCTGTGAGGCGACAGCTCTAACCACTACACCACCGTGCCGCCTAGCTTCAGTTCAGTTAGTAGAAATATTTTGCCCTAGTGTATATGTCTCATTATTCACAGGACATGTGAACATCTAAACATGTCATTAGCAGTGCTCAATAATTTATGTATGTCTTCCCACAGATGTTTCAAAAGTGACCGTAGGTGACTTTGGGTCATTCCTGTTACTGGACATGAGCAGGATACAACATAGCAAAAAGCACACCAATATTCTAAAACACATCTCATCTCATCTCATTATCTCTAGCCGCTTTATCCTTCTACAGGGTCGCAGGCAAGCTGGAGCCTATCCCAGCTGACTACGGGCGAAAGGCGGGGTACACCCTGGACAAGTCGCCAGGTCATCGCAGGGCTGACACATAGACACAGACAACCATTCACACTCACATTCACACCTACGGTCAATTTAGAGTCACCAGTTAACCTAACCTGCATGTCTTTGGACTGTGGGGGAAACCGGAGCACCCGGAGGAAACCCACGCGGACACGGGGAGAACATGCAAACTCTGCACAGAAAGGCCCTTGTCGGCCACAGGGCTCGAACCCGGACCTTCTTGCTGTGAGGCGACAGCTCTAACCACTACACCACCGTGCCGCCTAGCTTCAGTTCAGTTAGTAGAAATATTTTGCCCTAGTGTATATGTCTCATTATTCACAGGACATGTGAACATCTAAACATGTCATTAGCAGTGCTCAATAATTTATGTATGTCTTCCCACAGATGTTTCAAAAGTGACCGTAGGTGACTTTGGGTCATTCCTGTTACTGGACATGAGCAGGATACAACATAGCAAAAAGCACACCAATATTCTAAAACACATATCTTAAATAAATTTGTTTTTGGTCCCCTTCAACAGATTTAAAGACAAAACTCAAGTGATTTTAACACTATACTGCAAATTGCTGAGTTAACTACACCCCAATACCAGTTTTGCACAAAAATGAAAGTGAAGTATTAGCCCTGTATGGTTGGACTATGGCCAATCTGAAAAAAAACATTACAGGATAAAAGGCCTTAGCCTGATGGCTGATTCTGTTCAGGTGATGATAGTTGACAATTTCGACAGACTTGGTGAGAGGGTTAAAACCAAGTGGTAACAGGAATGACAACTTGGTAACAGGAATGACTGTTAGTAACAGGAATGACATAATTACATTATTTAGCAATGCTTCTCAGTGAATGACAGACAAGTCATAATTTGGGATAATACTTACAATGTAACTGCAGCTGTAGGTTAGGGGAAGCCAGGGTACAGTGAATCAGAACAGTTATTTTGCTGGCTTTCTCCTATCTGGGTGTTAAGAATGTTCGAATGCGGAAAAAATCCATTCAATTTTACATAAAAGATTTATTCATTAAAATAACTTGTCACAAGCTATATGAAACAGGTAACACAAATAAATTCTCTAAAACAAACACTTCTGGATTTTTAATGAAAAAAATAACAACTGGCAACACCGTCCTGTGAAATTACTTAATTTCAAAAACTCAGTGCCAGTCCACTTCTGGCTTTCTGAATTAGTTTAAATAGCATCACTTAAGGAAGTAACAGGCAAACCACCGAATCATGAAACAAGAAATAAAACTTACACCTTAACATGTTTCAACCCCCTGTAGAACCCCTGTAGAGCAGGGTAACAGGAATGACAGTAACAGGAATGACAATTTTGCACATATCCCCTGCTACACTGCACTACAAGACATGCATGCATCCTTGGTCACTTGCTTCCTCGAGCGGGCACTTCCATAATGTACTTTATTTATTTACCACCACATTTTCTATTGTCTCTGTGAAGTTCTGGGCATAACAGTAATGACTGCTAATTGACATAACCATAAAAAAAAAACCCACAAAAACTTACCTTTCTCCAGCTTTATCCTTCAAATGCTCCCTCCATTGAACTTTCAAGGTCAACTATGAATGTGGACCTCCTATTGGCGAGTTATAGAACCAACCTAACCATAGAGTTTAGTGAGCTGGTAACAGGAATAAAAGGAGTAACAGGAATGACACTGGAATTGAGGGACAGGGCAAAATTTACCCCCCAAAGTAAGAAATTCTTTCTAATTAACACTTAACTGACTACATATTATCTGAAATGAAGTATATTAGATAAATGATAGTGTTTGGATTAACTTTATGCACTTTTCAATTTAAAAATCCTAAGATTTTTGACAGGAGCCAAGACTGGGGACAGCCAAAATAGGCTGGTGAGACTACTCTGATGAGGGGATTTAAAAAAATGTTCAATCTGGGTCTGAGAACTACAGCAGAGCAATAGGGCCAGGGTTTTATATTTTATTTGGAAACTTCTGAGAAAAAAACTCAGAATTTTTGAGATTAAAGTAAAAATTTTCGAGAAAAAAGTCAAAATTTTCAAGAAAAAAAAGTCAGAACTTTCGAGAAAAAAGTCAAAATTTTCGAGAAATAAAGTCAAAATTTTCGAAAAAAAGTCGAAATTTTCGAGAAAAAAAAAAGTCAGAAATCTGTAGAAGGCGGGCTTCCATACGGAAGTGACACTCACTCGCGGCCGGTAGACATGAATGGCTGAGACCAGAGCCATGGAATTCAGAGTTGTGACAACCGGGGTACAGGAAGTCGGTTGGTGATGTGATTCACGTAGATTCAAATACTTCTAGGCAGCGGCTTTCTGTTTGCTAGAGACTAACACAGAACCACTACATAACAAGTTAACGACACCGCCTCTTCAAAGTCCAGATAGAAATCACAATATTGTGATTCTGTGCCAAGACTGCAAGGATCTCTTTGTTATTAAACCCAATCCGGAAATAACATTTGATTAAGTTGTCCATTTCAGCAGCACTAAACACAGTAGTAGCAGACTAAGTCTCCGTCAGCTCTGAATGACCTGGTACTTCCTGGTAGCCTAAATTTGTGACTTTTTTCTCGAAAATTTCGAGTTTATTTTCTCAAAACTTTTGACGAAAATTTTGACTTTTTTCTCGAAAATTTCGACTTTTTTCTCAAAATTTTTTACTTTTTTCTCGAAATTTGACTTTTTTCTTGAAATTTCTGACTTTAATCTCGAAAATTCTGAGTTTTTTTCTCAGAAATTTAAAAATATATATGTATTTCTTAGTGGAACTATCGCTCTTCCGTAGGAGAACTAACACTTATCAAGGGAGAATTTCATAATTGTCTTTATTTTCACACACATATTTATTAGGAAATCTCTTCATTTAATAAAAAAAAAAAAAACAGCTGGGACACAAACTGCACATTCTGAGGAGAATGACCCAGCTAAAATACAGGCACATAAAGTACATAAGGAACTGGGTTTCTGAGACATGAAAAATCCATAAAAACAACACATTAGAGCAAAACAGGCTAGATTTTATTTTATTCACATTTCCGTAAATGACCCAAAAAAACAAATGTGTGAATGAATTCATATTTCATAAAATCTAAGGTGTGTCTGAAACCACTCACTACATTTTGTGTGCATTTTACCAGTGACAAGAAAACACAGTGGAGAAAAATACAGGAAGGTCCAGGGAACGAGGCGTGGCACATGTAACCCCGCCCATGCCTCCAAACCTATGATGCGTGGCGACGTGAATAGCCACGCCCCCAATCCTATCCCTCCGTGAAAGCGCCACTGAAATCTGGAGAGCCGTCTGGCCGCCATCTTACCACTCACATCGCGTGTATTTGGCTGATGTGTTAAACCGTCGTATCCGATCAAACTTGCCCCAAGAAAAGTATCTCCTGACTTTTTTTCTTTTCATTACCTCCTCTTATTCTACTCACGGTCGGGTCCATCACAAAAATAGTACAGTAGTGCTTGAAAGTTTGTGAACCCTTTAGAATTTTCTATATTTCTGCATAAATATGACCTAAAACATCATCAGATTTTCACACAAGTCCTAAAAGTAGATAAAGAGAACCCAGTTAAACAAATGAGACAAAAATATTATACTTGCTCATTTATTTATTGAGGAAAATGATTCAATATTACATATCTGTGAGTGGCAAAAGTATGTGAACCTCTAGGATTAGCAGTTAATTTGAAGGTGAAATTAGAGTCAGGTGTTTTCAATCAATGGGATGACAATCAGGTGTGAGTGGGCACCCTGTTTTATTTAAAGAACAGGGATCTGTCAAAGTCTGATCTTCACAACACATGTTTGTGGAAGTGTGTCATGGCACGAAAAAAGGAGATTTCTGAGGACCCCAGAAAAAGCATTGTTGATGCTCATCAGACTGGAAAAGGTTACAAAACCATCTGTAAAGAGTTTGGACTCCACCAATCCACAGTCAGACAGATTATGTAGAAATGGAGGAAATTCAAGACCATTGTTACCCTCCCCAGGAGGGGTTGACCAACAAAGATCACTCCAAGAGCAAGGCGTGTGATAGATGGCGAGGTCACAAAGGACCCCAGGGTAACTTCTAAGTAACTGAAGGCCTCTCTCACATTGGCTAATGTTAATGTTCATGAGTCCACCGTCAGGAAAACACTGAACAACAATGGTGTGCATGGCAGGGTTGCAAGGAGAAAGCCACTTCTCTCCAAAAAGAACATTGCTGCTTGTCTGCAGTTTGCTAAAGATCATGTGGACAAGCCAGAAGGCTATTGGAAAAATGTTTTGTGGACGGATGAGACCAAAATAGAACTTTTTGGTTTAAATGAGAAGTGTTATGTTTGGAGAAAGGAAAACACTGCATTCCAGCATAAGAACCATATCCCATCTGTGAAACATGGTGGTGGTAGTATCATGGTTTGGGCCTGTTTTGCTGCATCTGGGCCAGGACGGCTTGCCATCATTGTTGGAACAATGAATTCTGAATTATACCAGTTAATTCTAAAGGAAAATGTCAGGACATCTGTCCATGAACTGAATCTCAAGAGAAGGTGGGTCATGCAGCAAGACAACGGCCCTAAGCACACAGAAGAATAAAGAAGAATAAATGGTTAAAGAAGAATAAAAGTTAATGTTTTGGAATGGCCAAGTCAAAGTCCTGACCTTAATCCAATCGAAATGTTGTGAAGGACCTGAAGCGAGCAGTTCATGTGAGGAAACCCACCAACATCCCAGAGTTGAAGCTGTTCTGTATGGAGGAACGGGCTAAAATTCCTCCAAGCCAGTGTGCAGGACTGATCAACAGTTACCGGAAATGTTTAGTTGCAGTTATTGCTGCACAAGGGGGTCACACCAGATACTGAAAGCAAAGGTTCACATACTTTTGCCACTCACAGTTATGTAATATTGGATCATTTTCCTCAATAAATAAATGACCAAGTATAATGTTTTTGTCTCATTTGTTTAACTGGGTTCTCTTTATCTACTTTTAGGACTTGTGTGAAAATCTGATGATGTTTTAGGTCATATTTATGCAGAAATATAGAAAATTCTCAAGGGTTCACAAACTTTCAAGCACCACTGTACCTACTGCCATCTGGCAAGGCATGTTGCAATACAAATGCGAGTAGGGAGTCAAACTCTCACTGTTACCAGAGGACTAGCCCCCCATTGCAACCCTAGCTATGTAATAGGCGAGAGGCCTATTGTAATTGTATGTAATAGGCTACGGAGATCGGCGCCTCCACATGACGTGGGAAGGACTTTGATTTTCTCAACTTTACCCACATTCTTTACATATTTTTATCGCGCTCCCCTTTACTGTTATTGTGATTTTTTCCTTTTCCAGTTCAGTCTCTGATCATTTTTTTTGAATGGCTCTTTTACTACTATAATTATTTTTAGGGAGATTATTTCAGTCCCAAGCCCGGATAAATGGAAAGGGTTGCATCAGGAAGGGCATCCGGCGTAAAACTGTGCCAAATCTAACATGCGGATTCATCTGCTGAGGTGACCCCTAATCGGGAGCAGCCAAAAGAAGAAGAAGAAGATTTCAGTTTTTCTTTTATACAGTGTATCTTTCTCTTTCATATAGTTCTTCCTTCCTATCTATCTGTCTATTTATTATTATAACACAAAGGCTGAACAATACTTCCTTTCTATTTAGGACAATTGTTGAAACAGGATTATTTTCTCATGTTATTTGCCATTTTTCGGCACGGTGGTGTAGTGGTTAGCACTGTCGCCTCACAGCAAGAAGGTCCTGGGTACGAGCCCAGCGGCTGATGAGGGCCTTTCCGTATGGAGTTTGCATGTTCTCACCATGTCTGTGTGGGTTTCCTCCGGGTGCTCTGGTTTCCCCCACAGTCCAAAGACATGCAGGTTAGGTTAACTGGTGACTCTAAATTGACCGTAGGTGTGAATGTGAGTGTGAATGGTTGTCTGTGTCTATGTGTCAGCCCTGTGATGACCTGGTGACTTGTCCAGGGTGTACCCCGCCTTTCGACCGTAGTCAGCTGGGATAGGCTCCAGCTTGCCTGCGACCCTGTAGAACAGGATAAAGCGGCTACAGATAATGAGATGAGATGAGATGAGATGAGATGAGATACTGTAGTTCACTGTCACAATATTCATGCAGCTTGCGACCAATAAATACTTTGAAGACATGATTGTGAGAATGAAGTGAAAATGGCAAATAACATGAGAAAATAATCCTGTTTCAACAACTGTCCTAAATAGAAAGGACGTATTGTACCAAGTATTGCCTTTGTGTTGGTATAATAGATAGATAGATAGATAGATAGATAGATAGATAGATAGATAGATAGATAGATAGATAGATAGATAGGGAAGAAGAAATATACTAAAGAGAAAGATACACTGTATAAGAGAAAAATTGAAATAATCTCCATTGAAATAATTATAGTAGTAAAAGAGCCATTCAAAAAAAATGATCAGAGACTGAACTGGAAAAGGGAAAAAACAATAACAATGAAGGGGAGCGCTATAAAGATATGTAAGGAATGTGAGTAAAGTTGAAAAAATAAGAGGAGGTCATGAAAGGAAAAATAAAGTCAGGAGATACTTTTCTTGGGGCAAGTTTGATCGCATACGACGGTTTAACACACCAGCCAAATACACGCGATGTGAGTGGTAAGATGGCGGCCAGATGGCTTCACCCGTCTGCTGGGTTTCAGTCACGTGACTTTTCTTCGCGCTTTTACCGGAAGTTAAATAGCTGGCGGTCTCAAGGCAGTCCTAGTGCAAACAACTAGCGAGGAATAGGCTATGAGCTCGCCAGATTTCATCTAGAGCTCAGTGTAAAGTGCTCTGCCCAAAGCATAACTCTTGGGCGGGGCTACACATGCCCCGCCTCATTCCCCAGGCCACAGCCCAGTGTACTTGAAAAATCCAGAGCTCTGTTCGAAATCATTCACTCATTCACTACTCCCTACTCACTAGCTAGGGAATTCTATATAGTGAGCTCATTGATAAAATCCATCCATCCATTATCCATAACCGCTTATCCTGTGCAGGGTCGCGGGCAAGCTGGAGCCTATCCCAGCTGACTACGGGTGAAAGGCGGGGTACACCCTGGACAAGTCGCCAGGTCATCGCAGGGCTGACACATAGACACAGACAACCATTCACACTCACATTCACACCTACGGTCAATTTAGAGTCACCAGTTAACCTAACCTGCATGTCTTTGGACTGTGGGGGAAACCGGAGCACCCGGAGGAAACCCACGCGGACACGGGGAGAACATGCAAACTCTGCACAGAAAGGCCCTCGCCAGCCACGGGGCTCGAACCCAGGACCTTCTTGCTGTGAGGCGACAGTGCTAACCACTACACCACCGTGCCGAAAAATGGCAAATAACATGAGAAAATAATCCTGTTTCAACAATTGTCCTAAATAGAAAGGAAGTATTGTTCAGCCTTTGTGTTATAATAATAAATAGACAGATAGATAGGAAGGAAGAACTATATGAAAGAGAAAGATACACTGTATAAAATAAAAACTGAAATCTTCTGCTTCTTCTTCTTCTTCTTTTGGCTGCTCCCGATTAGGGGTCACCTCAGCGGATGAATCCGCATGTTAGATTTGGCACAGTTTTACGCCAGATGCCCTTCCTGATGTAACCCTTTCCATTTATCCGGGCTTGGGACTGAAATAATCTCCCTAAAAATAATTATAGTAGTAAAAAAGCCGTTCAAAAAAAATGATCAGAGACTGAACTGGAAAAGGAAAAAATCACAATAACAGTAAAGGGGAGCGTGATAAAGATATGTAAAGAATGTGGATAAAGTTGAGAAAATCAAAGTCCTTCCCATGCCATGTGGAGGCGCCGATCTCCGTAGCCTATTACATACAATTACAATACGCCTCTCGCCTATTACATAGCTAGGGTTACAATGGGGGGCTAGTCCTCTGGTAAAGCCTCCAATTAGCCAAACCTGCATGTCTTTGGACTGTGGGGGAAACCGGTGCACCCGGAGGAAACCCACACAGACACGGGGAGAACATGCAAACTCCACACAGAAAGGCCCTCGCCGATCACTGGGCTTGAACTGAGAACCTTCTTGCTGTGAGGCGACAGTGCTAACCACTACACCACCGTGCCGCCCCCCCATTGATAAAATGAAAAAAGAAAAAACACTTTCGGACACTACTCCGTCACACCGTTATTTACGTCATTACTGTCGCACAATTAAAACGTGCCAGATCAGCCAGCTGGTGGGTTTTCAAAATAATAAATACATATACTGAGTGTATTTCCCACATTAATAAATACAAAGTACTTTGTGTTTGCTGCATCTTTCAGTTCTCTTAAATCAAGGCTGAATACTTTTTTCTTTGCCACTGCCTTTTATTAAATCAAATTTGAGAAGAAGAAGAAGAAGAAGAAGAAGAAGAAGAAGAAGACTTTTTTTTGTCACATGAATTTCAAGCACAGTGAAATTCGTCCTCTGCATTTAACCAATCTGAAGCAGTGGACTTATCATATCCAACAATGCATCGTGAAAAGTAGTGTTCAACCGATCGTCACCAACCAAGCAATATATAGCATCATGCATTGCGGTGAATGGATGGATGAAGAAACACATTATAAACAGACATTCAAGTGCACACACACCACGGGCGATTGCTCTAAGACAACGAAGGAGGCTCAGCCTCCTGCAGATCCTCTGTTGTTTGTAATTACTTGAGCTAACTGCTAAATAACAACTTTGTTCACAATTTTCATTGCATCAACCGATCACACAACGTTAATGTTATAGTACGTTAACGTTAATAGGCTAGTTAACACTATTGACGTAGTAATAGAACGGTTATAACAACTTACGTAAATAATGGAGAAAATACTTACATTTATGACAATCTTTCGCCGCGGGAACCGCCATCTTTCTGAAATCCGCATGAAATCTCGCTGAAATCCGCATGGCATTGTGGGAAATCACTCAAACCCCTTCGTTCGGAGTCAGCTCCAGGAAAATCTCTGTTTGGAGGGGTACAGAAGCCCTACCCCTTCCCCTACCCCTCCGCGTTAACTGGGATTGGGATACCCCTACCCCTTCACGTGAACGCGCAAAATGGAGGGGAAGGGCCAAGGGGTAGGTCCAAGGGGTGAAATGGGATTCGGCCTTAATGTGCGCGTGAGTTTCTCCCCCTCGTGGCAGCGCAGCCTCAGTGGACTTCAGTGGCATTTGGGAGCTCTGCGCTTTTCAATCTCAAAATGCAAGACGGTTATTGGACAAATACTGCGAAAACGCCCGCCCACGGACTCCCAGCCTCACATGGGAGGGACATGGCAGGTTCCGCGAGGAGACTGGTGATTGGTGAAAGCGGCCGGATATTTTCTTTGATTGACAGCTCGTTTCAACTATAGACCCTTTTCAGTCACGTGACCTTCGTAAACGCGACCACCATTTTGGACATGTAGTGGACTTCGGCTCGAATCAGTTTGAATGCGAGGAAGGCGACAAACGAAAAACATAAAATTAAAAGGAGCGAGATGCAGAAAACACCTTCACTATCCAGCGACATAGGGCATTTACAGGGCGAGCAGAGGGAGAGGTCTCATCTCATCTCATTATCTGTAGCCGCTTTATCCTTCTACAGGGTCGCAGGCAAGCTGGAGCCTATCCCAGCTGACTACGGGCGAAAGGTGGGGTACACCCTGGACAAGTCGCCAGGTCATCACAGGGCTGACACCAGAGGGAGAGGTATTTGCAAAAATTGAGGTTAGCAGGCTTAGAGAACGACGTTTACCTGCTTCCACCAGGATTGTTCACTGACGTACGGAAGTACACGAAGCCCTCTTCTTTACCTGACTTCGGCCCACATGATCTGTATACCTATGTCATTAAAAACCCATCGCCATACACATACACGCCAACGTCCGAGGTTCCAGAGCACGCTCCGGCTTGCTCCAGGAGTGCTCCGGCCGAGGTTCCGGAGCGCGCTCCGGCTTGCTCCAGGAGTGCTCCAGCTGAGGTTACGGAGCGCGCTCCGGCTTGCTCCGGAGCAAGCCGGAGCGCGCTGCTTAATTTGAGGGCAACCTTGGCCGGAGTGTGCTCCGGAACCTCGGCGGGAGCATTCCGGGAGCAAGCCGGCGCGCGCTGCTTAATTTGAGGGGAACCTCGGCCGGAGCACTCCGGGAGCAAGCCGGCGCGCGCTGCTTAATTTGAGGGAGAGCAAGCCGGAGCGCGCTCCGGAACCTCGGACGTCGGCTCCGGCAGTTATTTATACTGGATCCGGTGTAAATAGCTGCCGGATCATAATTACAGTAAACTAGTAAATACAGTAAAGGAAAAACTTGAGACTGAAAGGTTTTAACAGTCATCCAAATGACTGAACGTAAACATTGCTACAGTAACATACCAGCTACTTGTTGACATTAGCTAGTCAACAATAGCTACTACAGAAGAACAATGGGTTATTTTAGCCTATTTGGTTACACACTCGCCGCCACAGAATGTTAACAGCAATGTAATGCCTTTTCTGGCTAATTTTATTCGTTTTACCTCCAACAAAGTGGTCACTACACAAGCGCTGGTATGCCGAGGGCTGCCAATCTTTCCTGTTAATGGCCGCTATCCATCTTCTCCGTCGGGATCCGATAAAATGATAAACCTTGCCTTGTTTGTTGATGGTTACTACATCCAGGTGCACAACAATATAGTGGCATGATGGAAGTCTTGCTGAAAGTAAAAACTTTCTTTGCTGCCGTTCCTCAATGTTGGCTGTGGTAAACTACTGGTAGTACACGTCCAAAATGGCGGCCGCGTTTGTCGTGACGTCACGTGAAAAGGGTCCATAGACAGGCAGCGGTGAATTTCAGTTCAGTCCCATGCGGATTCGCAAGTGCTGTGGTGTATTGTAAGAGATTAGCTTACATTTCGATTTCATTCATTACATACGGTTTCTACCAGCTTTTTTAGTTTGTATATATTTTCATTGTAAATAAAGTGTAAATATAGTGTTGTCAAGTTTGCTATCTTAGTTCCAGAAATTTCGTTTATTTGAGTGACTGAACTTGAACTTGAGGGGGCTAGTCAGCTAGCAAGAAAGCTGCGCACGGATGCCAAGCATTGCTGATTTAATTTTGGCGAAGCCATTTGCCAGTCTTCCTTTCGAGGAAAAAATTAAAATTAAAGAGCAGGGTAGACCAACGCCTCAAATTGACTTGGTGAAAAAGGTAGGGAATAATACTCGTTCCTTTCAGCTCTCCTGGTATGAGAAAGTGAATTGGCTAACAGCAAGTGACCCACATCAGCAACAGTAAATAGGCTACTTTAGTAATATGTCATGGATGGACCAAAAATATAGAATCTATTTAAAATGTTTATGCTGAGTATATTATATTGGAATATATATTTTTCTGGATATGAATTAAACACAGCTACAATTTGGAAAACATTTTTAAACAAAAACACAGCCGAGAACATTTCACACTACAGACCTGGATTAAAAGTGAAGGGTTATCAAAATTGTCAATAAAACATTTCTCAGTCAAAATAAGTAAAATATAGGGAAAGTGTCATTGAATGAAATGTGTGGCACCCAGCTCTACTGCTGAGGTTCCTGACAAAGAGCTGCTTTCAATAATGATCAATTTTTAAACAACATGCCACAATTTTAAAATATAAAATGTTAAAATATACCCCCCCCTCCCCCCAACACTACCATCATGTATATTGGACAGTAGGCTAATGAGCCAAAAGAACCTGTTATTTCACAGTTTGTGACGCTGCCAACAATCAGCCAGATCAGAGGCAAGAGTATGGGCAAAATTGATGTGTTTTTTCTTTTAAAATCTGGAAATATCGTAACCGACCAGCCTCCCCTGTTTGAAAGACTACCAGCCGCCACTGACACACACACATACCCAGAGCAGTGGGCAGCAATGCTACAGCGCCTGGGGAGCAGTTAGGGGTTAGGTGCCTTGCTCAAGGGCACTACAGCATGTTAACCTAACCTGCATGCCTTTGAACTGTAGGGGAAACCGGAGCACCCAGAGGAAACCCACGCAGACAACATGCAAACTCTACACAGAAAGGCCCGTCAGCCACTGGGCTCAAACCCAAACCTTCTTGCTCTGAGGCGACAGTGCTAACCACTACAGCACCGTGCCGCCTGCTTTTGATTAATTCCTTACTCTGCACTGTAACTTTTATTCTTGTATTTTATGTCTTATTCTCTTTTAGCTTATTTTCCATCCTCTTACTATTTTTAATTGTGCTTGAAAGTCTGTTTATAATATGTTTCTTCCTCCGTCCATTCACCGCAATGCATGATGGTATATATTGCTTGGTTGGTGACCATCAGTTGTATATTACTTTTCACAATGCATTGTGGGATACTCATTCGGACAGCACTACAAAATGGTGAACTCACTATATAGTGAATGATTTGGGGGACAGAACAGGACTTTTGAACTCCCAGTTCTTCTTTGTTTTCATGTCAGCATCCACATCAGGCTCATTTCCGCCACCTACTGGACTCATTGTTTTATGTTACCCATGCATTACAGATCCAGCACACATTTTCATTTTATAATGTATAGTATACTGTATGCCTGTATGTTGTGTATATATTTTATAAGCTTTATATAATATAAATCCAACTGCTGGGACATTCGTATAAATGTGTCTATAAAGGTGAGAAGAGTCCATCATCTCCATTAAAACCCAACACCTCTTTCCTCAAGGGCTGCGTTATTTCCCCATCAGGATTCCCTAAAAAGATTTTTTTTTTAAAAAATCTTTATTGAAAACAATAAAATACAAATACAGTTATTAATACAAACACAAACAACAAACCAAGAGTCAGGGGGAGGTTTCAAATAAAAACATTGAATAATGAGCACAAATGAAAAGTTTCAGCAGCTTTCTTGTTTTTAGAGTCAGAGATGATGTTGATGTACTGTTCAGTTTCCTTTTCAAATGCTATAAATGAAGGTTTTGAATGACTAAACTTGGCTTTATGAGTATGGTATTTTCCTAAAATGATCAGCAAATTTATTATATAAAGTGGTGCTTGAAAAAGCATTGTTGATGTTCATCAGGCTGGAAAAGGTTACAAAACCATCTCTAAAGAGTTTGGACTCCACCAATCCACAGTCAGATTGTGTACGAATGGAGGAAATTCAAGACCATTGTTACCCTCCCCAGGAGGGGTTGACCAACAAAGATCACTCCAAGAGCAAGGCGTGTAATAGTCGGCGAGGTCACAAAGGACCCCAGGGCAACTTCTAAGCAACTGAAGGCCTCTCTCACATTGGCTAATGTTAATGTTCATGAGTCCACCATCAGGAGAACACTGAACAACAATGGTGTGCATGGCAGGGTTGCAAGGAGAAAGCCACTGCTCTCCAAAAAGAACATTGCTGCTCATCTGCAGTTTGCTAAAGATCACGTGGACAAGCCAGAAGGCTATTGAGGTATTTCACCTGATGTCACAGGGTCACGTGATGCCCCGGTGTCCGCCATTTTGAACGTCAAGCTACATACTAACGCTGCAGACAGAGAGGGAGAACCAGCTTGAAAAAAAAACGTGTTACAGACACCTAGAATAGATTAATTTGTCAGTAAGCACTCTATAAATAACCATGGTGTTTGCTTGTTGTGCTGTGGGCTGCCACAACAGACAGGGACAGCGTGCAGGACGCTCCTTTTACCGGTTTCTAGTGATGGGAATTTCGGGAGCCGGCTCTTTTGGCTCTTCTTACTATAAGGAGCCGGCTCTTTCGGCTCCCAAACGGCTCCTGAGATTTTATTTTTGATTTAATTGCTGCAATTAAGGGCGGCACGGTGGTGTAGTGGTTAGCGCTGTCGCCTCACAGCAAGAAGGTCCGGGTTCGAGCCCCGTGGCCGGCGAGGGCCTTTCTGTGTGGAGTTTGCATGTTCTCCCCGTGTCCGCGTGGGTTTCCTCCGGGTGCTCCGGTTTCCCCCACAGTCCAAAGACATGCAGGTTAGGTTAACTGGTGACTCTAAATTGACTGTAGGTGCGAATGTGAGTGTGAATGGTTGTCTGTGTCTATGTGTCAGCCCTGTGATGACCTGGCGACTTGTCCAGGGTGTACCCCGCCTTTCGCCCGTAGTCAGCTGGGATAGGCTCCAGCTTGCCTGCGACCCTGTAGAACAGGATAAAGCGGCTAGAGATGATGAGAATAGATGAGATGCTGCAATTAACTAGTTAATTAATTACATTATTATTTACATTTTATCAATAGGATGTTTTCCATTTTAGTTTTTAGTTTTTGTAGCCATTGTAAAGCTTTGTAAAGTATAGCAGTGTAACAATGTTCTAGCTATAGAAATAAAACTTACTTACCAATTAATAAATTATTTTCTCACAAACATAATGCAAAACTGTGTTATATTACCAATATAAAATACACAGCTGATTTTCCCCTCCTCAGGTGCCTCACAGACTCCTCTCCCCTGCGCTCCACAGCTTTAAGCATTACACCAATTTTCGTATTTTCGCAGCTGTGAATGACATCAACCCCCCCAACCAAAAAAAGTAGGCGTACACCATGCTACTTTTTTTCCTTTGAATGGTAATAGACAACACAAAGACGCAATCGGACAACAACTTTTTTTGTGAAAGTCTCTCTCTCTGAGGCACCTAAGGACAAAAAACTAATTCGGCTCCCCAACTCGGCTCCCACCGAAGAGCCGGCTCCCGTCGTTCACTTCAAAGAGCCGGCTCTTTGAACCGGATCGTTCGCGACCGACACATCGCTACCGGTTTCCTACCGACCCAGACAAGAGGGCCAAATGGATTGCAGCTGTGAAGAGACAGGATTGGGAGCCAACAGAGTACTCCAGACTTTGCAGTGATCATTTCATTTCAGGTTAGTTTATCAGTTGACGCAATTTTGATAAAATATATAGCAAAAAGTAAATGGGTCAGTGTTTGTTAACCCATCTGAGCAGTGAAACAAGGCAGTGTTAATTTGTCTAGGGTTGCATGTAGCAGACATCAGACATAAAACGCAATAACAAAGGCTAGAAAGAAACGGGACACAAAAATAAATAAACAGGGCTCCATACCAAGGCTGGGTACAGTGTTTGTGATAAAAGACAGATCCAATTTAACACGAATCACAGCTTACTTTCTTGTTAAAATGTGCAAAGGTCTCCACCATCTCATACCGCCTTGCACTGAAGGACTTAAGCGTGCCGTCCAAAATGGCTGCGTCACGTGACTTGGTCACGTGGGTGAAATACCTCAATTGGAAAAATGTTTTGTGGATGGAGGAGACGAAAATAGAACTTTTTGGTTTAAATGAGAAGCGTTATGTTTGGAGAAAGGAAAACACTGCAGTCCAGCATAAGAACCTTATCCCATCTGTGAAACATGGTGGTGGTAGTATCATGATTTGGGCCTGTTTTGCTGCATCTGGGCCAGGACGGCTTGCCATCATTGATGGAACAATGAATTCTGAATTATACCAGTGAATTCTAAAGGAAAATGTCAGGACATCTGTCCATGAACTGAATCTCAAGAGAAGGTGGGTCATGCAGCAAGACAACGACCCTAAGCACACAAGTCATTCTACCAAAGAATGGTTAAAGAAGAATAAAGGTAATGTTTTGGAATGGCCAAGTCAAAGTCCTGACCTTAATCCAATGGAAATGTTGTGGAAGGACCTGAAGCGAGCAGTTCATGTCAGGAAACCCACCAACATCCCAGAGTTGAAGCTGTTCTGTATGGAGGAATGGGCTAAAATTCCTCCAAGCCGGTGTGCAGGACTGATCAACAGTTACCGGAAACGTTTAGTTGCAGTTATTGCTGCACAAGGGGGTCACACCAGATACTGAAAGCAAAGGTTCACATACTTTTGCCGCTCACAGATATGTAATATTGGATCATTTTCCTCAATAAATAAATGACCAAGTAGAATATTTTTGTCTCATTTGTTTAACTTTATCTACTTTTAGGACTTGTGTGAAAATCTGATGATGTTGTAGGTCATATTTATGCAGAAATATAGAAAATTTTAAAGGAAACCAAACAGCACATATTTCCAACACAGAGAAAATCAGAGTCAAGCTTGTACTGGGTTATTTCTGTCCAGAATGTGATGGTAAAGGGACATTGCAAGAATAGGTGCATTATTGTTTCCGGGTCAGGATTCCCTAAAATCACATCAAGAACGTGTTCATGTCTGGTCTAGTTATGTAGGGGACATTTGCTGGGATAAAGTGTGGCTACTACCACATAAATTCTGCTTGACTAATAAGGTCAGAGAGATTTCTTTTAAATTGATCGATAGGTTTTACCCAACCAACCACTATGTACAGAAACTTAAAAAAGATATTGATGTAAACTGCACCTTTTGTAGGGATCACAGAGAAACACTTGAACACTTATTTTGGTCATGCTCTCATACAAAGACATTTTGGTCTAAACTGTCAAGATATATTATAGATTCTGTCTACCCTGATTTTGCTTTGAAATGGGAAAATGTACTCTTTGGTTTTCTTACTCAAGACAGGAATGCCACTTCTGAGTTTTACTTAATTAACCTCATTATCATTTTAGCCAAACATTATATACACAAGTCAAAATTTCAAAATGTAACCTTTATTGAATTCTCCATTTATGTAAATAATTATATAGCGTCCATCTCTTGTTCTCTTAATAAGAAAGCTGTGAAGTCTTATTCCCTTTTTGTGCTGTACAACGCATTTATGTAATTTTATTTATTTTCCTGTTTCTGTTGCTGTTTATTTGTTTTTCTACTATTATTTCCATGCCATAACCCCTGGCAGACTGTGTTTTATATATTTTAGAGGGGACATAGTGAATAAAAAAATAACAAAGCGTGGGAACGACTTATAAGGCGTGTGCACGAGATATTAATGCGCGCGCACGAGTTATAACCCGTGCGCACGGGTAGTTAAAAGTGAGGGGACGAGTTACAAATCGTTCCCTCGCTTTCATTAAGGCGTGCGCACGGGTTATTAAAAAGTGAGGGAACGTCTTAAAACGCGTTCCCTCGGTTTATATCCAAGGCGTGGGAATTATATCCTATGTCGTTCCCTCGACTTATTAAAATATTCCCACAATATCCTTGTTTTCGTTGATCTCGTTGCCTACACACACACACACACACACACAGGCTGTAGCTCACCATGGTAGCTCCGGAAATACTAGACGCTATTTTATTCTATTTTAATACTGGACTCAGATACACAGAAATCCTCGATGCACTTGCATCCCAACATGGCTTTATTATAAGTCTGAGACACCTCAAGAGAGTTCTGAGAGAGAATGGGCTTCGCCAGGAGGTGTCTCAGACTTATAATAAAGCCATGTTGGGATGCAAGTGCATCGAGGATATTTCTGTGTATCTGAGTCCAACATTAAAATATAATAAAATAGCGTCTAGTATTTCCGGAGCTACCATGGTGACCTACAGCCTGTGTGTACGTGTGTGTAGGCAACGAGATCAACGAAAACAAGGATATTGTGGGAATATTTTAATAAGTCGAGGGAACGACATAGGATATCATTCCCACGCCTTGGATATAAACCGAGGGAACGCGTTTTAAGACGTTCCCTCACTTTTTAATAACCCGTGCGCACGCCTTTATAACTCGAGCGTACGTATTAATATCTCGTGCTCACGCCTTAATGAAAGCGAGGGAACGATTTGTAACTCGTCCCCTCACTTTTAACTACCCGAGCGCGCGCCTTAACGCAAAGCGTGCGCACGGGTTATAACTCATGCGCGCGCATTAATATCTCGTGCATACGCCTTATAAGTCGTTCCCACGCTTTGTTATTTTTTTATTCACCATGTCCCCTCTACGGCTCCGTAGCGTTTTAAGACGTTCCCTCACTTTTTAATAACCCGTGCGCACGTATTAATATCTCGTGCACACGCCTTAATGAAAGCGAGGGAACGATTTGTAACTCGTCCCCTCACTTTTAACTACCCGAGCGCGCGCCTTAACGCAAAGCATGCGCACGGGTTATAACTCGTGCGCGCATTAATATCTCGTGCACACGCCTTATACAGTAAGTCGTTCCCACGCTTTGTTATTTTTTTATTCACCATGTCGCCTCTTCGGCACGGTGGTGTAGTGGTTAGCGCTGTCGCCTCACAGCAAGAAGGTCCGGGTTCGAGCCCCGGGGCCGGCGAGGGCCTTTCTGTGTGGAGTTTGCATGTTCTCCCCGTGTCCGCGTGGGTTTCCTCCGGGTGCTCCGGTTTCCCCCACAGTCCAAAGACATGCAGGTTAGGTTAACTGGTGACTCTAAATTGACCGTAGGTGTGAATGTGAGTGTGAATGGTTGTGTGTCTATGTGTCAGCCCTGTGATGACCTGGCGACTTGTCCAGGGTGTACCCCGCCTTTCGCCCGTAGTCAGCTGGGATAGGCTCCAGCTTGCCTGCGACCCTGTAGAACAGGATAAAGCGGCTAGAGATAATGAGATGAGATGAGATATCCCCTCTTGACAATAAAAAAAAAAAGAACGTGTTCATGCCCAGAACCAATCAGCTCTTTGGATCTGAATACGGGTGGGAAAACACTACAATAACACAACGCGTTTTTAGATGAAGTCACGTGACACGGTCGCCAAATTAATGCGTCAGAAGAGGAGACGTAGTGCGGCGCCTTCACCGTATCTGAACGGAATCGGAGCTGGCGATGCCTGGATTTGATTTTCCAGCTATTTTTAGTGCTTAAGCTGTGAATGGCGCCTAAACAGGACCCTAAACCTAAATTTCAAGAAGGTAAGAGGGTGTGAAATGCAGCGGGTCGGGTGGAAAAGACCTGGTTAGCTTAGTGCTACAGCTAGCACAATGGCGCGCGCGCAGAAATGAGTGTGCTGTACACAAAGCCAGAGTGTATGAGTTAGCAAAACACAGCTGCACCTCAGCGAGCGTGTATGAGTTAGCAAAACACAGATGCACCTCAAACATTTATGCTACGGAAATAACGTTGTTGTGAATCATTGCGGCTGATTTGTCATCTGTGTGCGGAGTTTTAACTCAAAGGCTGTCATTAAACCGAAGGCTAGTTCGCTCTGTGCATAACTGAAGGAGCTAGCTAGCTATATTAGCACAGTGTCTGTCTGTGTATCCGTTAGCTCGTGGAACTTCTTATCAGTGATACACAGCTAGTAAAATAACATTATTGTTTTCTCGATTATATATTTACTCCTGCATGTTGATTTTGGTGGGCTGAGGGTTTCTGCGCACGCGCAGTCCATTTTCCTCAGCCATAATGTCATGTTTCATTTTAATCCTGGAGGCATTTTATGATCAAGAGAGAAATATATCAATTCATCGTGCTTTTTTTTTCTCCCCTTCCTTTTTAATCTCATACACACATTTTTGTTTCAGTCTCACTCCATATCAGCATTTAGACCTGTTGCAAGAAGATGAAGTTTACCCAGATCTGCCACTCAGTAGCTTCAAAGCACACTGTGTGTATTACTTGGACTTTGTAGATAAAACACACACTTGGCTTTCCCTGTAAATGGCTAAAGATTGAGCATAAAGTTTTTACTTTACTTTAGGGTTGTTTTACAAAGTTTGTGTCACAGGGGTCCAAAATTCAAATCGATTCAAACTGGTTCTTGTACCAGTTTTTAAGTGAAGAACAAGTTAAAGAACAGATTTCAGGTAACTTTTTGACACGTGTGTGTATGGTAGTTTTGTGTAATCTGCTATAAGATGGGAGAAACAAATGAAGTGATTCTCAGAGAGGACTTTTTTGACAATTCAGAATCCACTACTTCCATAGTGCTTTTAAAGGAACAGTCCACCGTACTTCCATAATGAAATATGCTCTTATCTGAATTGAGACGAGCTGCTCCGTACCTCTCCGAGCTTTGCGCGACCTCCCAGTCAGTCAGACGCAGTCAGACGCGCTGTCACTCCTGTTAGCAATGTAGCTAGGCTCAGCATGGCCAATGGTATTTTTTGGGGCTGTAGTTAGATGCGACCAAACTCTTCCGCGTTTTTCCTGTTTACATAGGTTTATATGACCAGTGATATGAAACAAGTTCAGTTACACAAATTGAAAGTAGCGATTTTCTATGCTATGGAAAGTCCGCACTATAATTACAGGCGTACTAACACCTTCTGCGCGCATTGATACGGAGCTCCGAGAGGTGAAGGTATCAATGCGCTGTCGAAGCGCGCTGAAGGTGTTAGTACGCCTGTCATTATAGTGCGGACTTTCCATAGCATAGAAAATCGCCACGTTTCAATTTGTGTAACTGAACTTGTTTCATATCACTGGTCATATAAACCTATGTAAACAGGAAAAACGCGGAAGAGTTTGGTCGCATCTAACTACAGCCCCAAAAATACCATTGGCCATGCTGAGCCTAGCTACATTGCTAACAGGAGTGACAGCGCGTCTGACTGCGTCTGACTGACTGGGAGGTCGCGCAAAGCTCGGAGAGGTACGGAGCAGCTCGTCTCAATTCAGATAAGAGCATATTTCATTATGGAAATATGGTGGACTGTTCCTTTAAATATAAGGCTGTAAGCTTTGTGTTAGTTGTCTCTAATATTTTTCCCAATATCTTGACCACATTTTAGGATGAAAATAATCATTTTAGATATGTTATTTTATATTGAAAAATTAGCTGTCTCGGAGAGGACTTTTTTTTTTTTTTTGACACAATTGCATACTAATTTGATCAAAATAGTCTGAAAACTTACTGGCATTCAACATTTAAAACTTAACTATGTTTCCAATGATATGGAACCAAATATGTGTTTTATGGTATAAAGAATGATTTAAGTGCATCCCTTTTGGAGCTACCTGTGGTCAAAAAAGCACTTTTTCTAAATGACACGAGTAATTTTGCTAAATATGACACATATTGCCATACATTCACCAAAAATAACGTTATCACCAAATTTTTTTTGCATGGTAAATAGAGCTATCACAGGGCTACAATAAACAGCCAAGTTTATTTAGTCAAGCCTTTTGATATTGAAGATAATAAGTGTTAAATGTGATTTTTAGCTTGCGTACCCTGATTGTAAAACAACCCTTTACTCTTCTGTTTTTTTTTTTTTTCCTTCTTCAGGTTTCAGGTATAAACAAGTGAGGGTAGATTTTAATCAGAGTTGGTTTTTATTTACATGAAAGTCCATTATGTGACATGCTTGTGAACTGTCAACAGTAATGTTACTTTTTCCCCCCTTTCTTTCTCTTTACTCGGTTGTCCTGTGTTTTCAGGTGAACGAGTGCTGTGTTTTCATGGGCCGCTGCTATACGAAGCTAAGGTACCCAATCTCAGTTTATCAGGATTAAGTTGAAGCTGATTATGAAGGGTCTGATCTGTAAAGTTATCATGTACTGTGCAAAAGTCTTAAGCCAGTATCTCACTGGGCTGCGACAGCCTCTGACTAGTTGGGAAAAGAAAGCACAACTTTATTCATCACGCACTTGTGAAATTTCCTCTCTGCATTTAACCCATCTGAAGCAGTGAACACACACACATACCCAGAGCAGTGGGCAGCCATGCTAACAGCGCCCAGGGAGCAGTCGGGAGTTAGGTGCCTCGCTCAAGGGCGTCCCATATTAACCTAACCACATGCCTTTGGACTGTGGGGGAAACCAGAGCACCCAGAGGAAACCCATGCAGACACGGGAGAACATGCAAACTCCACACAGAAAGGCCCTCACCGGCTGCTGTGTTTGAACTTTCTTGCTGTGAGGTGACCGTGCTAACCACTACACCACCGCAGCGTTTCCCACAGACCAGGTAGGAATTTGTGGTGCTCCACTGTGCCGATGAGGGAATCGTGCACAGTGGTGTCGTGGCGGTCAGTGGAGTTGGTCATTGGGGTGTATGCAAAGTGTTTACAGCAGGTGGTGTTCAAAAACACAGTATTTTTCTTCAGAGTCACCTGCTGGGACTATTTTAAAGCTACAAGAAGCATTTGAGATTGTTCAGTTCAATCTAAATTCTTTTAAGTTCTTTAAGAGAAGACAGCTAAGCAATTTTTCCCAGAACCCTGCCTGGTTTCATTCCTCGACCCAACTTTACATTACAGGGCAGGCCATTAGTTTGCTGGGCTTGATGCTGGTGGAAAACCTGTCTTTAGTTTATGAAAATTACTCACCAAAATTGAAGTTAAAGTTTAGTTTTTACCTTAGTTTTTTGCCTTTTTGGTGGCAATCATTCTTTAGTTGACATTCAAGGAATAAATTGCAAAAAACAAGCTGGAGGTTTTTATTTTAAATATTGAACTCAACACTTACCTCAGCCAATACTAATCTGGGTTGCATTGAGTCAATGAAATTATAATAGTCAAATAAATACAAAGTTATTATTAGCCTATGGACATCCTACAGTAGTCTCTCTCAACTACTGCATTTTATCTTTATCACATTGTTTGCTGTGCTTCCAACGTTATAGGCTGACAGCTGGATGTTCAATATTCATAACGTTATAAGGCTAGCAGTTCATAAAGCTAGCATAAGGCTACCTTTTCTGAGTTACATACTGGGCAGGTGTGTTTGGGCACAGTACATCATACTAAACTTTGGTAGACTCCTGATATCATTGACCGTCTTCTCTGTGCTAAATATCACGCTGCATTGGGTTTTTCTCTTGATAGCCCTCGAGCAGTATGCGTGGAGAGGAGGAGTGGGCGAATCAGCTGCCAGTGTGTGTGCGTATCAGTGATGCAGTGATGGTTTATCTACTTCGCCAATAAAGCTAATCAAGATGTTTCTTAATATATTCAGATTTTATGCTTCAGATAGCATCAACTAGGCATCCCCGCGAGTATAACAACATTTTATTTAGGCTAGTGGGAAATCCTTATTTATTGTGAATGTCAAGCCATTATTAATAACTTGCATGAATGCTGAAGTGGGATAAACGGGATAATGCAATAAGGCCGGTTCCTCGCGTCAAGCTGCTACTGTATGCATAAAAATTGGTTTATAGCCTGACTCAGGGATGTCTGTTTCATGTAAGCCAAGAAGGTTATGATAAAGCTCATCACGAGTACGGTGTAGGCTACCTTTTTAAAATAAGGGGTCAGAAGACGAGTCAGGAAGGCTGCGTTATTTTTAATTAGCCTAACAGGCCTACTTGCAGTCTGGGTATAGAGGGATCCCGCATGACGTCACCGCGCCGCGAGAGTTCGGTAGTCGCCGTATTGGAAGACCAAGTACACATCTATGCAAGTACATACATACATAAAACAAACTACACCTGAAATGTAGCCAGGGCCGGTTCTGCCCTAATCTGGACCCGGGTGCAACATCGCGCAACACCCCCCCCCCCCCCCCCCCCCCAAAAAAAAAAAAAAAAACACACCAGTCTAAATCAGGACAACCAGTGTTCGAACTACGGGGGTACTCGGGGGATCCGAGATCCCCTGAAACAGACATGAGATCCCTTGAAAGCATGATTTGGGAAATGTTGGGGGGGTCTCTAAAATATTGGCAAAATGATGTTTATTGACATAGCAATCGTGTGTAACGGGAAGCATTTGCATATCCGAAGTGTTGTGTTTACATCAAAGATAAAATAAACCGATATGACAACGACTGCTGCTGCCAGGTTAGTTGTTGAGTAGCCTGACTGTTTTTTTTTTTTTCTTGTGTGTGTGGTATCATTGTTGACGCGAGGTTGTTTTTTGAACATGCCAATGCGGACACGATTTCCCCTGATGAGTTATGACTTCAGACGCGATGCGTGTGTGGAGTCCGTGTGATATGTGCGTAAGATAGGCTTCTCGTGTTTGGAGATCCGCGCTCCGAGACAAGCGCAAGCACCCCCCAAGGGAAAAAAAGGGACCCCCCGAAAATATCGGCATAGTTCGAACACTGAGGACAACCATCACATAACTATAAACATTTTAGATCAACTATTTTAACTAAATGGGCTATAATAAATAAGCCTGCAGGCAGCCACGGCGGGCTGCCTCAGAAAAGTAACCATTTGTCCTACCTTAACTCGTTTTGCTTTTTCTGCCTCCTTTTTTGTATTTTCGACCCTGCATTTATTTTCTTTCCTTTTCTGAAAACCCGATTTGTGTCCAGACATTTTGTTCTGCTACCAACAAACTAACTCGTCAGGTCTCGTCTCTCGAGTCCGCGATGAAGGGCAACAATTGATACGTTTTTACAAACAGCCAATAGGGAGGTTGCAACGTTCAGGGTCTCCTTTGCTCACAGGCACTCAGTAATGCACTTATTCTCTGTCTCCTGGCAGAAAGCTCCTTAGTTCGCTCCCCTTGTGTCTCAATCACAGCTGGTATTCTGAAGAACGACTTCTTTTCACCTTTCCCATCAGCTTTGTTGGAACACCCTAACACAGCACAAAAGTTTACCATTGTAGGTTTATGATGAATCAAGTGCCTCGTGGGTTTAAATTCCGCACGCTGCCGTTATTTCCCCCGATCACGAGTTTGTTGGTCTTCCAATATGGTGCAGGGTCTAATATGGCGCACTATTAATGAACGGAACGATACGCAACGGAATTTTTTTTTTTTCCCCAAAGTCGTGAGTCTGATTGTGTGGTGATAGGAATCCATTGTGTGGCGCTGCACTACACAGTGGTCGATGTATGGGAAACCCTGCCACCGTGCCGCCACAGCAATTGCGATAAAATATGCAAATTAGCGACAATTTTCACTTGGAGTCACACTGAATTGATATTCGCATATTTTACCGCAGTTGTTGTCTCTCCAACTAGTTGCAGGCTGTCACAGCCCGGCTTTCCCTCGGCAAGCAGGGAAGTAGAGGAAGCCTCACGGAAACTGACTTGAGAAGGGTTCGCAACGGTTTTGCGACACCAGTGATGCATTTGCGGCTATTTTGGGAGAAATTGTGTCCCACGAATTTTTTTGAACATGTTCAAAATTTCAGCAACGAAGGAGCAACACTTTGCGACTCATGCGAGGAAATTGAGAAGCCCTGCGAATGTTTCAAGACACTTTTGAAACTCTGTCGCGAATGACGTTTGCAATTTGTCGCAAGCTGTCGCAGCCCAGTGAGATACTACCCTTCGGCACCCTATTTTTTTTTTTTTCATACAAACTTTTTTTCTTTAGAAGAACAACTTTATTCATCACATGCTTTTCTGTGTAGAGTTTCCATGTTCTCCCCGTGTCTGTGTGGGTTTCCTCCAGGTGCTCTGTTTTCCCCCATGGTCCAAAGGCATGTGGTTAGGCTAACATGGGGCAGCCATGGCCTGAAGGTTGGGCTGAACAAGGCACCTAACCCCCAACTGCTCCCCGGGCGCTGTAGCATAGCTGCCCACTGCTCTGGGTATGTGTGTGTGCTCATTGCTCGCTTGTGTGTGCATGTGTGTGTTCACTGCTTCAGATGGGTTAAATGCAGAACAGATATTTCACTGTGCTTCAGTCTGTGCTTGAGTGTACGTGTGATAAATAAAAGCTTCTTGTCTATTTGTATGTGTTTATGCTTTTTTCATGCCATCGACTTGTCGGGGACTGCAAATGAAAAGGAAGAAGCAGCAGCCTTGATTTTGTCACATGCACACTCGAGCGCAGTGAAATTTGTCCTCTGCATTTAACCCATCTGAAGCAGTGAACATGCACGTGAGCAACGAGGACACGCACATACCCAGAGCAGTGGGCAGCGCCCGGGGAACAGTTGGGAGTTAGGTGCCTCACTCAACATCCCATATTAACCTAACTGCATGTCTTTGGACTGTGGGGGAAACCGGAGCACCCGGAGGAAACATGAGAACATGCAAACTCCACGCAGAAAAGCCCCTGTTGGCTGCTGGGCTCAAACCCAGAACCTTCTTGCTATGAGGCGACAGTGCTAACCACTACACCATTGGTACATCTACATCAGATCAGTCCAAGAACATTTTAGAGTCCCAAACCTTCGTTTTCCAGCACAAAATTAAATGTTACAGAACAAAAAAAGTTTGTATCTGAGCAGTGTATTACATAAGAGACCATTTCAGATTAAAAAAGGAAAAACATTTAATAACGGCTACTGGGATTTGGTGCAAAATTAAGAAGTGTGAGACAGAACCAGCCACAGTTCTTCTGGACACTTTAAAGTGCATATCACGGGTAAATTCAGGAGCGAGATCAATGTAATTCTCCTATTTTATATTAAACTTTGGTCAAATATCTGTAACATTCTGCATTCTCTGCTATTTTTTTACCTTGCACAATACCAGAAACATTCAGTTGAAATCAAGCCATTTGAGGCGAGTTGGTCCGCTTCTGAAAAAACTTGGCATTTGGATTTCCCGGCAAACATTGATTTTTGGTGACGTCGCGTGCGGGACGCCACCCTCTGAATCCTACGTCAGCGCTGGTTTGTTTATGAGAAAACGACCTGGTGGTTTTCTGCAAATTTCTTCAACGTTATCGTGTAATTATTAAAATGGTTAACAGATGTATTGTAGGAGGGTGTAGCAACACCAATCATGATGGGATTAGTACTCATCGTTTCCCAAAAGACCGGACAATGAGAGAGAAATGGGAGCGCTTGGTCTACACAGGCTGTGCACTGAAACCGTGCAAAGCTCGCGCAGCCTGCTGGCGCTTCCGCACGTGACGTCACGAATCTGGCTCCAGACTCCCTTGGGATTTTTCCAGGCGCGTTTTGTTATTTAATTTTTTTCTGCTGTAGACAGATGGCCTTGTGCAAAATGACCCTTCTGGATGAGTGTGTAAAGGGACATACTTTCATATAAAAAAAAACACGAAATTGGTCCAGAATATGCACTTCAAGATACTCCAGTAAAACCTACAGCTCATTTCCTTATAAAACTGCACTCATTGTACCTGAGACGACATTATTTATTTATTTTTTTAATTAAAGCAAAGGGGTATTTCACACCAAATATCGACTTTATTTCATTTATTAAGGCTTACTGCTGTTTATAATATTTTGTTTAATACTGAAACATTTCATTGCATTATTTTTAAGCCATTTTTAGTCGACAGTATTTCTTTGTGCCTAAGACTTTTGCACAGTACTGTATTTTAAGGTATGACATGAGTTTATATTTCTTTACATGTATACTTACAAGGTAACATGTTTGTACTCACAGTTCATTTGGCATTCATCTATTTGCTGTGTATTCCTTTGCAGTGTGTAAAAATCAGTATCAAGGACAAACAAGTCAAATACTTCATTCATTATAGTGGATGGAATAAGAAGTAAGTTTACGATGCTTGTTTCTGCTGCTTTTCCGTCACTGTTGTGAAAAGCTGTTGATTTTAAAACCAGTCACGTAGAAGGCACCTTTTCTACTTCTGGTGTAATTTTGTTTCAAAATGGATAGCTTTTAATACTGATCGAATGACATTTTCATCAGTGATTGCTGTGTTTTTGGTTTATTTCCTCAGTCGCTTACTGTTTCACAAATGCGTCCTGTTCTTTTTAGCTGGGACGAATGGGTTCCTGAAAGCCGTGTACTCAAATATGTGGACAGCAATCTGCAGAAACAGAAAGAGCTTCAAAAGGCAAATCAGTGAGTTCTCTTAGGCTACATCCACACGACAACGGCAACGAGTTTTTTTTTTTTAAATAAATATCGCGTCCACATGGGCAACGGATCAGTAAAATATCAGGTACATATGGCAACGCAACACTTGCTGAAAACGATGCAATACACATGCCACACCTCTACGTGCGCTGTAAGACGGTCCCATCGGAGACACCAGAACAATAGAAGTAGACGCATGCGCACAGTGACTATCCCTGTCGCTGTCACACGCACACACTTTCTCACTCCCTATCCTATGGATATAGTCCCTTTAAATCACATGCTCGTTGTTTGAATGGAGACGGGGGTAGATGGAAGCCGGTACGCCAACATTCTGATATCCTCCAGAGTTCTTTAATGGTCCGGAATAAACCTCTGAAGAGGTGAGATCGCTCCTTTTTTTTTTTTTTTCTCCCTATTTTTGCTGGCAGGATTGACTCCGCCCTAAGGGCTATTCTCTCTCTCTCTCTCTCTCTCTCTCTCTCTCTCTCTCTGCACCATTACACAATAAATATTCACAGTGAAAATATTTTGTAAGCGCGTTTCATGAACCAAGTTATAGGATTTGTTGACAACTTGCATCGAGTTCGTTACACTTCTACCCGGCGTGAAGCACGTGGTTGTGACGTCATCATAAATCCGTTCTACTCATCCAGACAATTTCGCAATGGCTCCGTTGCCAGATTTTTTTTCACTCTGGAACCTGTTCTCAAAAGATTTCGTTTTGGGGTACCCAAAACGCCGGTGCCGTGTGGACGCCAGGCCGAAACGATAAACAATTTTATCAGATTCACCTGAATCTGCTGCCGTGTGGACAGGGCCTTAGTCACTGCTGAACTAATAGGGGAGGGAACCCTTCCGTGAACGGTTTTCCTTTTTAATGTGTGTACCTTTTTTGTTTCTGATTTATGGTTCTGCTTTTTTTAATATGCTTAGTTTTTCCAAGTAAATTTTGAAGCGAGAACTGCGAATTATTTATTTAAATTTTTTTGTAGAACCAAGAGCATGCTTATATGTTGAAACAAAAATGTCTGTTTTGTAGAGACCATTATGTTGAGGGAAGGATGAGGGGAGTTGCACCGAATAAGAAGATAGCTGCTGTGCAGCAAAAAAATGTTGATGTGTGAGTTTACCTTGATTTTTGGTGTCTTTGCCCAAGTGCCATCTTTCTAATAATCAATCCCGCCGATAGAATTCAAATAAAAGTTTTCTGTTTTTATTTTCAGGAAAACAAAAAAGAACAAACAAAAAAGTAAGTTGAAAAATTTCTCTATCACCATATTAGCTCGGTGTACTTTTTGACTTATTTTGATTAAAAAAACCAAACAAACAAGGTTCATAATTTGCAGTCCAACTCTATGGCAGTGATTGTAGTTAATGAAGATAATTTAATTGCAACAAAGTTTGCCGAATATAATTTTATTATTATTATTTTTTTCCCTCCCCCAGCACCAGGAGCTGGAGAAGGCACCAGCACTGGAGAACTTCCTCACCCTCCACGCAAGAAGAGGGCACGCGTTGATCCAACTGTGGAGAGTGTATGTTGTTTTCCTACTGTGTCAGTCATGGGGGGGGGGGAGAGTAAAAGTACACTCTTCTTCAGTTCTGTGTTTTTAAGTTCTCAAGGCCTAAATAACAATTGTGTGGTCCTCGCCAACTTCTATAAACAAACAAGTAACTCCAGGTGACGACCAAAAACCGAGGTTCAGAAACCATGTGGTGGGGGCTTAAGTACACCCTCTCCGCTTCCACAATTATTAGCAGCAGAGTGTTACTAATGAAATGCACACAGTTAACTATCAAGAAGTGTGAATACCTCTATAAAAGCAGAACATTTTAGTAGTTTGGTGTTTTACATTAGGCCAAAAAGACAGGACATCAGCCATATCTTCAGAGAAGCAATAGAGATCTTGCAGTCACGTGACCGGAAAGTACACAACCGCCATCGTGTCGGTCAAAAACACTGCTGAATACTGCTGCACTCGTGTACAGAATGGATCAATTTCAACCGACGGACTACACGGCTCATTTTTCTAATGAACAGATAACTAGATACATGTCTAAAATACACGACCTACAGATTAGTGACCCTTATGGCTTTCTGGACGGAGTTTTCACGACCGGATTTTGAACTGCCAGCGGAATACCCGGACGTGTATGATTACCTCATCAACTTTCCCTCGCTGTTCAGTGGTGAAGCACTGCGTGCTTATGAATCTCTGGACAGTTATCTCTACAGAAATTCAGGATTTGTCAGCGACTCAGATGTGGCATCTTGTAAACAAGAAAATGATCCTCACTGGATGGGTAAGTCACTTAAGTATTGAGTATAGCACTGACCAGCCGATTATAGAATAAGGTAATTCCAAATCGTCCGTGTTGTTTACATGGATCTGGCGTTGGAGAGGTAGAGGCTTGGCAGTGGAGGTTTGAGTAGCTGTTTTCTGAGCTTAGTCAACAGGCCGGCTCTGCCTGTAGCCTCGCTTTTGCTTCGGCTCCCGGCGCTGCCTCCTTCGCTTTGCTTCCAATAACAATCCACGGAGACCCCGCTGCTCTCGCAATCTGGTCTCGTCCGGAATGTGTTTTTTTTTTTTTTTTTTTTTTTTTTTTTTCGTCCGGAATGTTGTGCATGCGATGGAAATCGCTACAAACCGTCATTTTCTGCTGGAAACCAATGTCCAGTAAGTCCATACGGTTGTAGTGGATATTGAAGTCTGGTACAGACGAACAACACGCAAAAATACACACAAAAAACATAAAAACCGTGCACAGGTAGGGAGAGCTTGTAGCCGCAGCCGTTGTAGTAGAATTGTATATAGTAGGGTTTTCCAGAAGAAAAGGTAAAAGCAGAAGTAGAACTAGAAGTAGAAGGCGGAATATGGCGTTTGACCTACAAGATGGCGTCTGTCACAATCTGGATCGGCTGTGACGTCACATGCAAGATCTCTATAGTTGCTGCTTGTCAACGTGGGATGGGTTATAAGGCTATCTCCTGGACAACATCAAATTCACCATTCTGCAGGGTTGTTTACAAATGGAGAACCTTCAAGACAGTCGCCAATCATCCCACGAGTGGGCGTCCCAGCAAACTCGGCCCAAATTCAGACCATTTTAATGCCCAGAGGTATAAAGGAAAAACCAAACAGCTACATCATGTGGCCTACAGGCTTCCGTAAGCACACTGAATGTTCATGATGGCACAATCAGAAGAAGACTGATGAGGTTATGGCTTGTGGCTAGGAAAAAGTCCCTTCTCTCCAAAAAGAATGAGCATGACTTAGATTTGCAAAATTGCATCTGAACAAACCCTAAAAGTTCTGGAGCAATAATATTTTGGACTGATGAAGGTAGAGATGTTTGGTCATCATGCACAGTGCCATGTTTTGTGAAAACCAAACACACGTACTGTATATCACCAGAAACACCACATACCAATCTTTAAGCGTGTTAGTGGAGGGGTTGTGATTTGGGCTTGTTTTGCAGCCACAAAACTTGGAGAAACTTGCAGTCACCAAGACAAGGGTGAACTCCACTTTATACCCGAATATTCTTGGGACAAATGTGAGGCCATTTGTCCATTGGCTTAAACTGGACCAAAATTGAGTCATGCAACTGGGTGATGATCCCAAGCACAGTAGCTAATCAGCATCTGAATGGCTAAAGAAGAAAACAATCAAGGTCCTGGAATGGTCGAGTCAAAGTCCAGACCTCGACCCCACTGAGATGCAGTGGTGGGAAAATGCCCTCAAACATCAATGAACAGAAAGAAGGTTGTAAAGAAAAGTGGGCCAGAATTTCTCAAATGATGAGACTGGATAAACTTTTACAGAAATGCTTACATCAAATTATTCCTGCTAAATGTGGTTACGTTACATTACATGGCATTTAACAAACACTCTTATCCAGAGTGACGTACAAGTGCTAAACTCTGGTTGTACATGTTACTGAACGATAGGGTGAACAGAACTTTGCATTCTGCTCTTCTGTGTGTAAAAGCAGTAAATGCTTGTGTTTCATGTGATGATGCCTCCTAGAGGGAGTATGAGCATCACTGTACCCAGTATAAATCAGCCTTTATAGCGACCAGTTTAGCACCAAACTGCAGGCTGGACCAATTTGGCTTTTCTTTTTTTTTTAAATTTATTTTTAATATGAAAGCATGTCCCTTTACACACTCATCCAGAAGGGTCATTTTGCACAAGGCCATCTGTCTACAGCAGAAAAAAATAAAATAAAACGCGTCTGGAAAAATCCCAAGGGAGTCTGGAGCCAGATTCGTGACGTCACCTGCGGAAGCGCCAGCAGGCTGTGCGAGCTTTGCACGGTTTCAGTGCACAGCCTGTGTAGACCAAGCGCTCCCATTTCTCTCTCATTGTCCGGTCTTTTGGGAAACGATGAGTACTAATCCCATCATGATTGGTGTTGCTACACCCTCCTACGATACATCTGTTAACCATTTTAATAATTACGCGATAACGTTGAAGAAATTTGCAGAAAACCACCAGGTCATTTTCTCATAAACAAACCAGCGCTGACGTAGGATTCAGAGGGAGGCGTCCCGCATGCGACGTCACGAAAATCAGTGTTTGCCGGGAAATCCAAATGCCAAGTTTTTTCAGAGGCGGACCAGCTCGCCTCAAATGGCTTGATTTCAACTGAATTTTTCTGGTATTGCGCAAGGTAAAAAAATGGCAGAGAATGCAGAATGTTACAGATATTTGACCAAAGTTTAATACAAAATAGAATTACATTGATCTTGCTCCTGAATTTACCCGTGATATGCACTTTAAATCATCTCACACCTGCCTCGAGCCAAGTTATCCATCAATACTAAACAGACTTGCTTTCTGCAATCTGTTTAAACATGTGTGTTTTACAAAGTTAAAACTGATCTTAGCAGTTATCTTGAAACTGGAGTCTCTTTCCACTGCAAACATCAGTCAGGAATGCACTGTGGATTTTACATTTACAAAGTGTAAATATTGAATTGTGCATTAGAATTTGCTTACATTATAAATATTGAAATTAATTTAAAATTACATTTTTAAATCGGGCATTCTGCCTTGTTATAATTTTCAATGAGGGTTTATTTTTATTTTTTTTTTTGAGATCTTGTCAGAATTAATCTGTAATAATTCGGCAGTTCCAGGAAACCACAAGGTAAAACTGACTATGTGAATTGTTTGTGTAGGAGGAGACCTTTATCAATCGTGTGGAAGTAAAGGTGAAGATTCCTGAGGAGTTAAAGCCATGGCTGGTTGATGACTGGGACCTGATCACGAGACAAAAGCAGGTGATGCTTAAAAACCCACCTAATGCTGCTGCTTAGCAATGTCTTGCATTTTACTACAGTGACCTTGTCAGGATATAGACTGAATTGGATAACTTGTGTGAGTCCAGAAGTAACTCGGATGTTAGTGACTGAGAAGCTATAACCGCAAAATGTAGCTTTATTGCACAAGTTGACTTTGTGTGGTATTTTTATCCCCCTGGTATATAATGCGGGGGGGGGGGAATATAGCTATCGATCTGTCTGTAAACGTTTTAGTTTCTGGAGCATAACTCAAACTATTAGGAATTTTTTCACAAAACCTGACCGTTACAGTGGATAAAGTGTACACACCCAATTAAAATGATTTTTCTGATGTGTTTAAAAAAAAAAAAAAAAGACTTTCCCCACCTTTTAATGTGACCTATAACCTGTGCAATTCAATTGAAAAGTAAACCAATCTGTTCAGAGGAAAACATAAATAAAAATGTACAATAAGCTGGTTGCATAAGTGTGCACACCCTTAAACTAATACTTTGTTGAAGCACCTTTTTGATTTTTAATTACAGCATTCAGTCTTTTTGGGTCGGAGTCGAGCAACCTGCCACATCTAGACTTGGCAATATTTGCCCACTCTTCCTTGCAAAAGCGCTCCAAATCTGTCAGATTGCGAGGGCGTCTCTTGTGCCCAGCCCTCTTCAGGTCACCCCACAGATTTTCAATTGGATTTAGGTCTGGGATCTGGCTGGGCCGTTCCAAAACTTTTTTTTGGGGGGGGTGTCATTGCCGTGCTGAAAGATTAAATTCATCTTCAGCTTTCTAGCGGACACCTGAAGGTTTTGGGCTGGTATTGACTGGTATTTAGAACTGTTCATAATTCCCTCCATCTTGACTAAAGCCCCTGTTCCAGCTGAAGAAAAAACAACCCCAAAACATGATGCTGCCACCACCATGCTTCACCGTGGGTATGGTGTTCTTTTGGTGATGTGCAGTGTTGTTTTTGCGCCAAACATACCTTTTGGAATCATGGGTAAGAAGTTCAACCTTGGTTTCATCAGACCATAACACATTTTCCCACATGCTTTTGGGGGAGTGGAGTGTTTTGATTGCTGCAAAATTTAGCCGGGCCTGGATGTTTTTCTTTGACCCTATCTACATCCAGACAGATGGAGAATACGGGAGATTATCACATGTAGAACACAACCAGTACTTGCCAGAAATTCCTGCAGCTCCTCCAGTGTTGCTGTCGGCCTCTCGGCAGCCTCCCTGACCAGTTTTCGTCTTGTCTTTTCATCAATTTTTGGAGGGACGTCCAGTTCTCGGTAATGTCACTGCTGTCCTATATTTTCTCCACTTCTTGATGACTGTCTTCACTGTGCTCCATGGTACATCTAATGCCATGGAAATGTTTTTGTACCCTTCTCCTGACTGATAGCTTTCAGCAATGAGATCCCTTTGATGCTTTGTAAGCTCTCTGTGAACCCTGGCTTTTGCTGGAGGATGCAATGGAGTAAATGTCCGAACTTTATTTTGATGGTAGGTGTGAACCCAAAAAGACTGAACGCTGTAACTAAATCAAAAGGTGCTTCAACAAAGTATTAGTTTAAGGGTGTGCACACTATCCAACCAGCTTATTGTATGTTTTTTATTTTTTGTGTTTTTCCCCCGAACAGATTTGTTTGTTTTTCAATTGAATTGTACAGGTTATAGGTCACATTAAAGGTGGGGAAAAGTTTTTAAATTATTTGTGGTCTTTTTATTTTATTTATTTTATTTGTCCTTTATTTTACCAGGTGATATCCCATTGAGAGATTAAACCTCTTTTGCAAGGGAGCCCTGGGAGCACATTCATGGTGATGATACACGGGGCAACTTTTTGGGCAATGTTGCCAAGCAATGTTGCTGGGCAATTGCGTTTTGACTCTTTTCTATTGAGATTGGGCAACATTGTTTCTTTCTGAATGGTTTTGATAATCTCTGGCAACTTTTTGAGATAAGCCAATCAGAACGTGAGTATCGAGTCATGTGACCTCCGGTGAGGTTCGGATCAGAAATTTCAAACAAATATGGCGGCCACTCGGTGTCAGTGGAGTGAAGAGATGGAGAGACTCCTCATCTGTTTTTACGCCGGTAAGTTGTTATTTTAATATTCTATATGGAGGAATTTACCTCACCAAAGCTCTAAAAAACAACAGACAGCTTGATTAAATGGTCACAGCAAAAATTAAGACGGATTTTTTTTTTTAGCTAACTGTAAACTGCCGTTGCTAACTGTTGTTGCCCATTGTTAGTTGCCCTGAAAAGTTGCCCTGTGTCTCACCTAGTTGCCCGTTGCCAGCAACATTGCTTGGCAACATTGCCCAAAACGTTGCCCTGTGTATCATCACCTTTATGGCCCTTTTCCACTACCCTTTTTCAGCTCACTTCAGCCCGACACGGCTCGCGTTTCGACTACCTTAGAGCAGCACGACTCGGCTCGCTTCAGCCCTGCTCAGCCCCCAAAACTCGCACGGTTTTGGAGTGGGGCTGAAGCGAGCCAAACCGAGCCGAGTGGGGCTAGGGGCGTGAGGAGACACTCCCCTGTGCACTGATTGGTGAGGAGGAGTGTCCTCACACGCCCACACACGCCCCGCGAGCACGCTGGGGTCTGTAAACCCGGAAGAAAAAGAATTACGAATTACGAGAATTTCTGAAGCCTTATGCGCCTCGCCTCATCTATGCACTCTTGCCAGTATCTGTTGGCGTTGTCGGTGACAACAAGCCACAGCACCAAGACCAGCAACACTAACGATTCCATGTCCTCCATGTTTGTTTACTCTCCGGGTCGTGAGACTACCGCTTAAAAGGTCACTGATGTCACTGTTTGCGCCGCCTAACGACATCACGTGACGTCCACCCACTTTCGCTAACTCCACCCAATGTGTCCACCCACTTCCAGCCAGCACGGTTCAGCGCGGTTGTAGTCGAAATGCAACTCCAACAGCCCCACTCAGCTCGACTCGACTCAGCCCAACTCAGCACAGCACGGCTCAGCCCGACTCGGCCGCGTTGGTAGTGGAAAAGCGGCAATAGACAATATAAACACATACTGTTAAGACAAAGAAAAAGTATACAATACAAAATAACATCAAAACAAACAGAAGAGATAAAAGAAACTACATATAATAGACTACAAACAAAACAAAGAAGAGTAAAACACTTTAAATTGATTACAAATCTGATGGGGAAAAGGGACATGGGTAAGGGTCATTGGAAACACGTGCAACAGTCTGATTTCAAGTTTTTTAGTAGCTGTTTGAAGTGCTCTAGTGAAATAAATACACTAAGCTGTATGTCTTTTTGGAGAAGGTTCCAATATGAAGGTGCAGAATAATTGAAAGCCATTTTACCAAGCTCAGTATTTGAGCATGGAACTGTGAACAGCAGAGTGTCATTCGAACACAAACTGTATGTGCTATTTTTCCAGGTCAGAAGATTAATAAGGTAACTGGGCAGTTTGCCAATAATTGCTTTGTAAATGAATGTGCCAGTGAATCCATCTGCGCAGAGCCAGAGAGCTAAATCCAACCATCTCATAAAGACGGCAATGATGTATAAGTGATTTGGCATTTAAAATGAAACGCAGTGCACCGTGGTACACTGTGTCAAGTGTTTTTAATGTAGATGAGGCAGTATGCATATATACTATATGACATCCCCATAATTCAGTACTGGGAGGAAGGTAGCATTGACCAGTTTCTTCCTAGCTTGAAGAGTAAAGCAAGACCTGTTTCTAAAATAAAATCCAAGTTTTACTCTCAATTTCTGCACCAGATTCTCAATGTGGACTTTAAAAGTGAGCTTCTCATCAAGCCAAATACCTAGATATTTACAGGTAGTCGTCGACTTAGGACTGCGTTTGGTTACGACTGACCGGTCGTAAACCGATCTGGTCGTAAGTCGGCCTATGTTAAATGAACGTAAATGTATTGTGATGTGTAATGATATTGTAATCTTCAAGTCTTATTTTATCAACATTTTTCTTATTTCATTACCTTGGCTCATTATTTGGTTTAAGTCAAACACTGCATACTACACTGCGTACAGTACAATTCGTTTAATATGTGCAAAACAAATATGCGAAATACAGGTGTGAAAAATAGAAAACATTTTAGTTTGAAATGTAAAACATAGCGGGGCGGCACGGTGGTGTAGTGGTTAGCGCTGTTGCCTCACAGCAAGAAGGTCCGGGTTCGAGCCCCATGGCTGGCGAGGGCCTTTCTGTGTGGAGTTTGCATGTTCTCCCCGTGTCCGCGTGGGTTTCCTCCGGGTGCTCCGGTTTCCCCCACAGTCCAAAGACATGCAGGTTAGGTTAACTGGTGACTCTAAATTGACCGTAGGTGTGAATGTGAGTGTGAATGGTTGTCTGTGTCTGTGTGTCAGCCCTGTGATGACCTGGCGACTTGTCCAGGGTGTACCCCGCCTTTCGCCCGTAGTCAGCTGGGATAGGCTCCAGCTTGCCTGCGACCCTGTAGAACAGGATAAAGCGGCTAGAGATAATGAGATGAGATGTAAAACATACCAAAATACAAATGTAAAACAGAGCAAAATACAAAATTTAGTGACCGCTGGCATCACTGGTGCTTGGCTGTGGGTCGTCTACGTCATCATCAGCTGTTGCAGCGCTCGGGCTGGCGGGAGCATTTGCTCGTTTCATAAACCAGGAGCTGGGACGGAAACTGTATGACGGAGGGAGCGTGAGAGAGACTGCGCATGTGCCTGGAGCTGGGGCGGAAACTGTCGTACGCTCGGCTAGCAAACACTTGCCAGTCATAACCAGACGGTCGTAAAGTCGATCGGTCGTAAGTGGCATAGGTCGTAAGTCAACGACTACCTGTATAGGCAAAAACTTTCTCAATGCACTTCCCTTCCAGAGTGGAGATGTTTAGTAAAGTGGGGGTGGGAGGAGAGCGAGATTTTGTAAAATGCATAACCTTAGTTTTGTTAGCATTTAAAACTAATCTCAAACTGGAGAAAGAGGCTTGCAGTGTATTGAAACACTGCTGAAGAGAATTGCAAGCTTTATTGTGGTCTTAGGTTTTTCTGATGTTTTAAAAAAAAATCTCATTTTAATGGGGTGTGTGCACTATTATTATTTTTTACATTTTTTTTATATATCCGCTGTATGTTAAGTGACTAGAGGAGTTGTGCTTTTGACATTTTGGTATTTCTGTGATTTTTTTCCCCCCCCCGTATTTCCCTGACAACCAATTTAGCTTAGGAAAATTTTGGAGTGGGGTTTCATGTGGGTGCTGGGGGGAATAGGTCATCTGATGACTCTTGTTATTTCTGTAGCTATTCCACCTGCCTGGAAAGAAGAATGTAGACATGATCCTGGAGGACTATGCAAGCTACAAGAAATCAAGAGGAACCTCTGATAACAAGTATGCACTATTAACACGAGGAAATGCATGGAGCGGGTAGTTAATGGAAGCCACATCTGCAGTTGCAGTCAGAAGTTACTCATCCTGGACATGAAACTTATGGCAATATTGGGCTTTCAGTGACTACCTTTTTCAGGGGAATAATGAGTGTCGAGCTTTGTAATGGGGGGGAGACAAGAATTTGGTGTACAAATTCTGATTTTTTTTTTTTTTTTTTGGCGGGGGGAGTCTGAAGTCAACTTGGGGTCAAAAATATACATGCACCCACTTGGATAATAAATTCAGTGGTGATGAAAGTTCCAAAATGTCTTCATTTACCAAGGCCTCTTAACTTCGTGTTAGTGATCATGATTGGCTAAAACTGGTAGCTTCTCTGTGCTGCCATCAGTTCTTTGATGATATAGCCACTTTTGTCAACATCTGGAAAAATATATCCAAACTGGAACTATCCAGGCAAAGGCCTGCCATGAACTGGAAGCTGCTGGAACACCAGTGTCACTGTCTCCAGTCAAGCATATTTTACATCACCATGGACTGGGAGGCTGCCATCCAAGAAAGAAGACCCTGCTTTCTCAAAATCAACATCTTTAAGTTTGACTGAAGTTTGCAGCTGGCCACATGATAAAGAAAAGGCCTTCTAGTGACAAGTTTTATGGTCACCATAAGACAGATTGAGCTGTTTGGCCACAATAACCAGAGATGTTTGGAGAAGTAAAGGTGAGGCATCCCACCCCAAGAACGCTGTACCACCTGCTAAGCACTGTTAAATAAAGTGTATGGACTATTGAAGGCGGACTACCTCAGAATTCCTCAACATAACCTCAAACTATCAGTAAGGTTGAAAAGTGGATGATCCCAGACACATCAAAGCTGGTGACCAGAAAACTAAAGTTATGACCTGCAGTGTTCCCCTCACAGCTTCACCTAAGACAAAAACTGGAAAGCCCCTTGAGGTCATGAGTGACTTTTAAATATCTCGGCTCCTCGATTGGCTCCACCTAACATGACCTGAAGATCTGAAAGGCTCTTGTATGGAAGGCCCTTAATGACATGAGCTGTCTGGAAATCCACCATATTACGAGAACTCAATCAGGCCGTTCTGTGTAATGGCGGAATCCGCACTCCTGTATGGTTGCAAGTGCTGGGCCCTGAACATCTCCCTCCAGAAGTCGCTGAATGGCTTATACATCCACATGCTGCGTGTTGCCTTAAACATCAGTTGGCAGGACCACAATCCCAACAAAGAGCTCTACGGTGGCCTCCCAAGCATCTCCAACAAGGTGGCCTGGAGGAGGCTTGGCCTGGCAGGTCACCATGTCCGACACAACGAGCTCCCCGCAAGTCAACTCATTCTGTGGGAGCCCACGCATGGATCGTGGCGTCCTGGTTGTCCAGTGACTACACTAGTCGATACACTCATGAGGGACGTTGGGGCGGCCAACAATGCCGAGCTCGCTGCCTGCATGTCCGGCTGCAGAAACTGGTCTTCGAGGCGTGCAGCTCGGTTGAGGCTGCCCTAAGTAAGTAGTCAAAGCTGGTTGTGGAGTAGATAAAGCAGGCTAACCTTAAGCTTTTGCACTGGCCTTCCCAAAGTCTTGACCTCAACCCTATCAAAAATATTTGGACTTTGCTTAAAAATCGGGTCCATGCCGGAGGGAAAAAAATTTGGTAGAGTTCAGTAATTCTTCATGTGCAACCATGTGACAAAAAGTGTGAAGTATGCACCTGCCGCCATGTTGGATGATGTACAAATCCAGAATGCAAGGACATACATTAGTATATTTTATTAACTTATTTTGATATTCTAATTATTCTTGTTTTATATTATTAACCCAACAAACCTTTTTACATTTCAAACAATAAATATCTTTGACAAAATAGAGTACAGACAGCCTAAAAGCATGCAATAAAAAAAAATCACAAGGCAAGTAGTACTATTTTATGCTAATTCTGTTTTCTTATCATAGACGGAAGTAAAACCACTAATCAAAAGGAACAGTCAACGGAGATAAATTACACAAGGCACAGCAAACTTTAGCAATCTTATCAAGTTAAATTAGCGGCATCGCTAATCTCTCACCTGGCAAAGTTGACCCACATTGTTCTCCTTGTGTATCCAAACTCGCTAAGGTTTGCGTGGTTATTGATCCGGCTTTCTTGGCAGATCTTTCATTTATCCTGTTGCTTCTTGATACTGCAAGATGAGTTTTCGTCTCGATCTTATCGTGCCCTAATTTGAGTGTTGGCGGCCAGTCTGGATTTGTTTTATTGCATAGGTTTGCCGGTGCTCCTACAAGGTGAGAAGCAGTGTGTTCACGCGAAAGCTCAAAAATTAAATTTAATCAGCAGAAAACTGAGCATTAATTAGCACTGAACTCTTACCAGATATAAAGTGGTCATCACACACACGGCTGTAATTAGCTTTTTCCTCCGTTAAGTCTTTACGATGTATGTTTATTTATGAACCACAGCGCACGGCGTTCTCTGGACAGGTCTTCATCTGTTTTGTCGCTGTTTTTAATTAGTTTGGAAATTCTGAAGAACTGTTTCTCGGTCACGAGTAGCATTATTACCGCAATTGTATCCCACACACAAAGAAGGCATTGTCTTTATTCAAAGGCAATGAACTCGAATCGTGAAGCGCTAGTTCCTGGTTGTTGTCATCCAACATGGCAGACTTCCTGTTTGGAAAATAAGCATGACGTCACGTGCACATTGAAGAATTCTGTGAAGAAAAGTGGCATAATATCCAATCAGAGTTCTGCCAGAAGCTTGTTGATGGCTACCAATAGCATCTGGCCATGGTGAAACCAAATATTGGGTGTGCGGTATGTACAGTTGTGCTCATAAGTTTACATACCCTGGCAGAATTTATGATTCTTTGATCATTTTTCAGAGAATATGAATGATAACACACAAACATCTTTTCCAATCATGCTTAGTGGTTGGGTGAAACCATTTGTCAAACGACTGTGTTTTCTCGTTTAAATCATAATGACAACAGAAACTACCCAAATGACCCTGATCAAAAGTTCACATACCCTGGTGATTTTGGCCTGATAACATGCACAGAAGTTGACACAAATGGGTTTGAAAGGTAACATCCTCACCTGTGATCTGTTTGCTTGTAATCAGTGTGTGTGCATAAAAGCTGAGTGAGTTTCTGGGATCCAGACAGACTCCTGCATCTTTCATCCAGCCACTGATGTTTCTGGATTCTGAGTCATGGGGAAAGCAAAAGAATTGTCAACGGATCTACGGGAAAAGGTAGTTGAACTGTATAAAACAGGAAAGGGATACAAAAAGATATCCAAGGAATTGATAATGCCAGTCAGCAGTGTTCAAACTGTGATTAACAAATGGAAAATCAGGGGCTCTGTTAAAACCAAGCAAATGCCACAAAGTATCTCGCCTACAATACGCCAAACAGCACAGAGACAAGCCTCAAAACTTCTGGAACAAGGTAATTTGGAGTGATGAGACCAAAATTGAACTTTTTGGCCACAACCATAAACGTTACATTTGGAGAGGTGTCAACAAAGCCTATGATGAAAGGAACACCATTCCTACTGTAAAGCACGGAGGTGGATCGCTGATGTTTTTGGGATGTGTGAGCTACAAAGGCACAGGAAACTTGGTCAAAGTTGAAGGAAAGATGAATGCAGCACGTTATCAGGAAATGCTGGAGGCAAATTTGCGCTCATCAGCCCGGAAGCTGCGCATGGGACGTACTTGGACGTTCCAACATGACAACGATCCAAAACACAAGGCCAAGTCGACCTGTCATTGGCTACAGCAGAACAAAGTGAAGGTTCTGGAGTGGCCATCCCAGTCTCCTGACCTCTATCATTTGAGCCACTCTGGGGAGATCTCAAGTGCGCAGTTCATGCAAGACAGCCCAGGAATTTACAGGAACTGGAGGCTTTTTGCCAAGAAGGATGGGCAGCTTTACCATCTGAGAAAATAAAGAGCCTCATCCACAACTACCACAAAAGACTTCAGGCTATCATTGATGTTAGAGGGGGCAATACACGGTATTAAGAACTGGGGTATGTAAACTTTTGATCAGGGTCATTTGGATGTTTTTTGTTGTCATTATGATTTAAAAATAGAAAACAGTTGTTTATCAATAAATGGCTTCACCCAACCACTAACCATGAGTGGGGGAAAAAAGTTTTTGTGTTATCATTCATATTCTCTGAAAAAAGGCCAAGAAAGCAAAAATTCTGCCAGGGTATGTAAACTTATGAGCACAACTGTATGTATTATGTTGACTTCAGAAAACCCAAAATAAATTACGACTTGTGCACCAAACAGTTCAGAGAAATAATTGAAAACCCAATATTGCCATGACATTGATGTCCATGACAGGTGGATGTAAACTATTAACTGCAGCCGTACTAGTTCTCAATTAGGGTGTTCACACGGCACATATTTGCATCGATGCTGCACCGATGTATTTTGTTGCGATATATCTTACACCGGTGTAAATTTTGCGCAGCGTTCACACGTCACAACCCTGCTTACTAGAGAGAAGCGTGTTAGCACCGGTGCAGCCCCACTTGCGGTCACACGGCAGTTTCTGCGACCGTGTTATAGTAGCAAAAACTTTATTACTATAATTTCCTTTGATAGTAATAAAGTTTTGATATTTCCTTTTATTACTATCATTTCCTATCATTATTACTATCATTTCCGATAGTAATAGTGCGGAAATGAAATATGCGCATGCGTGGAAATGTACTTTTTCCCGGTTGTCATGGCATCACCAAGTGCCGGGAAAACAACGTGGATGAAGACACCAGTGTTGCCAGATATTGCTGACGTTTTCCATCCCAAAATATATTCAAATCCGCCAAAATGCACTTAAAACTGCCAAATCTGGCAACACTGGAAGACGTACAGTTCTGTTGTTGATATTCGCCATTTTGGAAGCGCAAAATACCAGGATGCAAATTATGCAATGCCCGTACGTAATCAACTCTCCTCACGCGTAGCGAGTCTACCCCTGTAGCGTTCAGACGTCCCATTTTATATCGGTGCTGCCCCGCAAACTAGCATTTACTCCGGAGTAAATTTCTTAAACCACCTCCCGAGCAGGGTTAGATTTGCACCGGTTTAAGCAGCTTTCAGGGGCTACACCGGTATAACTTTGTACCGTGTGAACGCTCTACCGGGGCAGCCCCGGTGCTACACCGGAGTAAAAGTTGCCGTGTGAACACCCCTAATAATACAGGTCTGGACTGGCCTTTGTCTTTTAGGGAAGCTTTAATTGTTCATGAAATTCTTGTTTGTGGTGCTAAATTGAATTATTCTTTGAGAGGAACAGCACTCTTTTGAGGAGTTTGCTGTGTATTATTATTATTATTATTATTATTATTATTATTATTCCCCCGTCAAAATGGAAACCTGTCCTGATGGAGGAAATGGATTGAATGACTAGTTATTGTATTTGTCAAATTTCATTAAACATACTCTAATAAGATGATCTTTATTAAAATCAGCTTTTGAATATAATTTAGCTTGGGTTCGGATGTTTTTATGACGAAGTGTGCTGTAATGTCTTTATTTAGGGAGTATGCTGTGAATGAAGTTGTTGCTGGCATCCATGAATACTTCAACGTTATGTTGGGCACGCAGCTCCTCTACAAGTTCGAGAGGCCACAGTACGCAGAGATCCTGGCGAACCACCCAGACACATCAATGTCGCAGATTTATGGAGCACCACACCTGCTGAGGCTTTTTGGTACGCACTGTTAGCCAAACTCTTTATTGCGGTCATGCTTTATAGAACAAGTCCAAACTTAACCTTGATTTTATCATGATATATTGATAATCGTGAGAACCGAACTCCATGAGATCAGCCTTTACTCATGAGAAATAAAGCTGCTGAGTTACCTGACATGGCGTGTTCAGCTACAGTAATGTTGATGATTTGTCATGTTTGGGTGCCTGAAGGTGTGTGTGCTTATTATGAGCTCACTGCTAGCATAAAAAAAAAGGATTTGCTTTAGTGAGTTTCAGCCGTCAGAAACCACAGATTAAGCCATGACCACAAATCAACATTTAAAGGGAGAGGAAAAATCTCAGGAGAGGATTTATGATCAGTACTTGCCTATAAGTTGTTAAATATTAACATGATGCTTTAATTGCTGAATCTGTAAAAATGTGAGTAAGTGCCACAGAGACGCCTACTAGTACGGATTGGCCGTATTTTGTACGGAAAAGTTACGTAAATACGATGTTACGGCAAACAGTGTTATTCTGTACGGAATTATTATAAAGTCTTAAATTACAGTGAGTTGTTTTTAAATGTCCAAGCGACTTTTTCAATCCATGCGCGATTCACGGCTAGGCTATTTATTTTTACAACAACCACACATGCTGTGTGTGACATGCGCAGATTCCGCACATTTGTTCACTAGGGCTGTAACGATACACCCAACTCACGATTCGATTCGTATCGCGATTTTTGACCCACGATTTCTTTTAAAATGTTTTTTTAAAGTAGTAAATTTGACTTATTAACATTTACTTACTTACATTAACTATTTAATAACAAATAATTCAGACCACTGGAGAGAATGAGCAATATGTATGCAAAAATGAACAAATGTATATCCAAAGATCGTTTTATTTCTCAAAATAATACTGTTGAGCCGGAAGCTCTGTTTTTTTCGGTTCTGAAAAAGTCATTTTTCCAAATCGTGTAAATCCGTTAAGATTTTTTTTGGGTGGGTGGCTCTCTCACTGTCTCACTCTCATAGGGCCAATGATTTTCCATGATCGCGGAAAACAGATGGAAATTACGGAATTTTTATGGTGAAACATTGCTCGCGTGTCAAAATGTAACTGCCGCAGAAGGCTTCCGCCCAAGCAGACATGCCTTCAGTGTTGCCAGATATTGCTAACGTTTTCCACCCCAAAATATGTTCAAAACCAGCCAAAAAGCACCTAAACCTGCCCAATCTGGCAACACTGCATGCCTTTCCGGTCAAGTGATTGTGATTGGCTTGTGGCACACCTAGCCAGCCAGTGAGCTGCTTGTTTACAGATTCGCTCCCCGCGTCGCAACCAGAATGGCGACCGCTTAAAAGAAATGAATGCTCTGCCAGTGGCGAGTGTGGACGTTGCGTGACTCGCAGAAGATTGTCGCAGGTCGGCGAAAAAACGACTTACTAATAGATATAAAAAAATAAAAGTAATTTAAGTAAGTTTAAAATGTAATTTAAATAAAAAGTAAAGTATTCATAAATTGAAGTTTGGAAGCGCCTCTGTTTTTGGGCTGAGGAGAAGTTTGAAAGGGTGTACCGCGATTCTGCCTTCTTGTATCGCGATACGGATCGTGGCTCTGCGTATCGCGATTTCGATACGCATATCGTTACAGCCCTATTGTTCACGCTATTTTTCGATACGGTAGAACGGCCATGCATTACACCCAGTCAAAAGGGCAATGGATACGCGCACTGCAAACTGTGTAGAACTGACATTAACATCACTCATGGTGGTTGCGATGACTGCACGCGGCATGTCGACTACAAAAAACATACGGAGTATGCTGAAATGGCGAGTCAGGCGGAAAGTAAATCTGGGGGTATCCAGCAGTTTTTTACGAAATCTGTGGATGAAAAGACACGGAACGTGACACGTGCTGAAGCGGTGATGGTTGACCTATGCTTGGAGTTGAACTTGCCAATTAGTGCCATGAAATGTGAGTTAAACTTATTCAGTTTCTTTTTACATGTCTGATTTTTATTCACTGAAATATCAAACACTGGCTGTACTTCTTTAATTCAAAGTCTTTTCAGTGTTGCAAATGCAAATGTGCATGTAGTATGATCAAAAACAGAATTTTATGATCAGTGTTGTTGGGATTGTGGCAAAAAATTGATCATTCCACTGTTTTAAATACAATTATAAATGTCATTTTATTCAATGTCTCTTCTGAAGCATTATGCTTAAGTATTTATATATTGGGACGTTAAGATAACAATGTCGGACTCTCTTTGGCATGAAATAAGACATTTTTTTTTAATTTTATTAGAATCCGTTAACAGGTAGAACATTTTGCCAGGCAATATAATACTTTTGAGGAGTTCCATTCAATACCAATGATTGGTAGTCAACCGTAATGTCTGCAAACGGAACACTATTGTATTTATAAAAATGTGATATATTGCATGCTCTAGAAATTTGTTGAGTGGAAATTCAGTTGAGATGGCTGCTCGCGTTTTGTTTATTCAATTCACACAAAACAGTTCTTTTTAATAATTTAAATGTTAAACATATTGGTATATATACCTCTTTATAATGGAAATGCACATAAATTAATGTTACTGAAAGTCATTCCAAAATACTGAAAAATGTTTTAAAGAATACTGAAATTCAAAATTTGGGGTAGGCATCTCTGCTGCCATGTAGTTTATTGTCGGCCAGTTTTCATTCAAATTTGAGATCTTGAGTTTTTGAAATTGGCAGAACACTGCGTATGTACAGTGCCTATAGAAAATCATCATTCCCCTTTAAAATACTGTAGTTGCTTTGTCATACAGGCTGAAATCAAAACCCAATTTAAAAAAAAAAAAAAAGCTTTTTCCAGCTTTATTTACAAATTTGCCCATACAGCATAAAATTACTGAAAAAAGGTGACAGTTCTGAAAAATATTAAGAAGTGAATCAGGTTTGGCAAAAGTCCTTAGTCCCCTCATTTAATACTTCGTCGAGCCACGTTTTACTTTTATTCCAGATATCAATTTGTTTGGATATATGACGACTAGCTTGGCACACTTAGATTGGGGTGTTTTTTTTTTTTTTTAATTTAAAAACTCATTCTTCTTTGCAGAATTGTTCAAGTTGAGTCAAATCCCATGGTGAGTGGCAATGGACTGCTCTCCAAGTCCATCCACAGGTTTTGTATCAGATTTAAGTCAGGACTCTGACTTGGCCACTCAAGTACCTCCACCTTCTTATACTTAAGCCACTGTGGTGTTCTTTTAGCGGTATGTTTAGGATCTTTGTCATGTTAGAAATGAATGACCTGCCTATCTTCAGCTGTCTAGCAGAGGGAAGCAGGTTTTACTCGAGTTTGGGTGGAATTAGCAGCATCTGTTTTCCTTTCAATGCTGATCAATTGTCCAGTCCCTGCTGAAGAGAAACACCCCCACAACATAATGTCGCCACCTAGTCTGGCTAATGCGACTTCAAAGCTCTGCGAGCATTTGGTCTGGCAAAGATATTAAGCCCAACCGTTTCCCAAAGGCGTGGTTGACCCGCCTCCCTGAAATGCCTCAGCTTGCTACTGGTCGAAGCCAGAAAAGGCTGTGACGAAGCTTAAACCAATCACATCACTCTTTCCTCTGACGTATGTGATGCGACGGAAACTGCTTGAGTAACAGGAAGAAGATAAATACCTCCAGGGCTGCTCTTTGCTCCGTTTTCAATGAGAACTTCCCGTTGAATGCTTTCAATACAGCATCTACCGCTGTGTCAAAGGCTTGCCGCTGCTCCATGTTCGTAATGTTTCTAGTGAATGAAGCGCTTCCGGCATAGATTCTGTAAACAATCTATGGCTTCCGGTCGCAGTTCTACTACGTCACTGCCTTGAACACGCCTCTACCCAGGGCCGTTGGAGATGCTCAAAGTTGATTGGCTCCCGATTTTTCGGGAGCTTGGAAGAGCTGGAGATAGCTTGCCTTGCCAGACTAAGCTCGCAGCAGACCCTCATGTTGCGTCACACTTAGGATGGGCGGGCCCAGGCTAGTCGCCACCACCATGCTTCACAGTAGGTATGATGGAGAGGGCTTTTTTTTTTTTTTTAAATGTCTCCGCCACCTTAAGGTGCAGGAGGCATTATGTTTTCGGGTTGTCCGTGCGTCCCGAAACCTTGTGAACGCGATATCTCAAATGCTAATGAAAGGAATTTCACCGAACTTTCCCCATTTGTGCGCTTTGGGACAAACATGAACTGATTAGATTTTGAGGTTAAAAGGTCACAGGTCAAGATTACTGTGAGGTCAAATGTCCATCCCCAAATCACAACTTAAGGCGTGCAGTCTACCAGGTGGAGGCATCCTCATTGATGCCGTTGGTGTAGAGGGGTTTTGGGGGGGGGGCTTTCACTAAATACAGCACTTTGGAGTTCAGTCCAAAAAGGTACATTTTGATCTTATCTGACTTTTTGCCGCATGGCATCAGAGTCTTTTCAGGTGTCTTTTTGCGTAGTGCAAATGAGACCGTGTGGCACTTTTTCAGAAAAGCCTTCTTTCTTGCTACCCTGTCCTTAAGACTTGTAATGCCTTCAAAGTTGCTGTTGGGCTCTTGGTAGCTTCTCTGACCAATGTCCTCCTGGCTCAGTCATCCACTTTGGATGGATGGCTTGATCTAGGCAAGGTCTTGTTGGTGCCATATGCTTACTCGTGCTCTGAACGGGACTCGGAAGGAATAGCGAAAGCCTTTAAAATCTGTTTGTAGCATTCTCCTACCTCATGTCTTTCTACAACTTTATCCTGGAGGTCTTTTGAAAGCGCTTTCCCAACCTTAGTGAATTCTTCGCAGTACTATGCACTAGTAGTAGTGGACTCTTGCTGCTTTATTCTGAAGTAATCAAAGCCAGTTGATGTCAGGTTGGGTAATTTGCCTGGTGTTTGATTTAAAGTTGATTGGCTGCACCGGGGTGAATAATAACTGACAAAGGAGGTGTTATTCACCAATGTTCACCTTTGGCGAATAATTATTAATTAATTTCCAGGGTGTAATATGACAAAAGGTAAAGATTTTTACACGGTGGAAGGATTTTCTATGGACCCTTTTCAGTCACGTGACCTTCGTAAACGCGACCACCATTTTGGACATGTAGCGGACTTCGGCTCGAATTGGTTTGAATGCGAGGAAGGCGACAAACGGAGAACATACAAGAAAAAGGAGCGAGATGCAGAAAACACCTTCGCTATCCAGCGACGTAGGGCATTTACAGGGCGAGCAGAGGGAGAGGTATTTTCAAAAATTGAGGTTAGCAGGCTTAGAGAGCGACGTTTACCATCACACTGCCCTGGCGCTGTGTACAGTTTACTTTCTATGGTTTGTGCACTCACTATTTGCCATTACTTTCTCCAACCCAGTGTTACAGATTACAGGGAACGGCCTGGATTTAAGAGACAAATACATGTTCCTCTTGTTTTGAACACTTATTTGTAGGCAGTGCTTAATTTGTAAAGTGGGAGGTCCCGGAGCGCAGAGGATGAGCAGCTCCGGTGCGGAAAAAAAGAGGGGGGGAGGGGGGCGCGGCGCTGCGCTTCTGGGCATGTTTTGTAATAACACTGCAAATTAAGTTCATCTGCAGATATTTTGTGGATGTCGTTTCATGAGAGAAATCACCAACAAGACAGATATCAAAATCAGACATTAACACTAAATAAACTTGCAATTTTTTTTAATTTAATTATTTTGGGGTTTTTTTTGTTACATAGTCAAAAGAGGTGTCGGATCACCGGATCCAGTGTAAATAGCTGCCGGAGCCAACGCCCGAGGTTCCGGAGCGCGCTCCGGCTTGCTCCCCCTCAAATTAAGCGCTGTTTGTAGGACACTGCCTCTGATCTGTCCTACAGTCTACCAACAGCAAAGGAACACAACGCTAGCTAATGTCGTTAGCTAATAGCTACTACAGAAGAACAAAGAGGTTACAATGGGTTATTTTAGCCTATTTGGTTACACACTCGCCGCCACAGAATGTTAACAGCAATGTAATGCCTTTTCTGGCTAATTTTATTCGTCTTACCGCCAACAAAGTGGTCACTACACAAGCGCTGGTATGCCGAGGGCTGTCAGTCTTTCCTGTTTATGGCCGCTATCCATCTTCTCCGTCGGTCAGCATCTACCGGGATCCGATAAAATGATAACCCTTGCCTTGTTTGTTGATGGTTACTACATCCAGGTGCACAACAATATAGTGGCATGATGGAAGTCTTGCTGAAAATAAACACTTTCTTTGCTGCCGTTCCTCAATGCTGGCTGTGGTAAACTACTGGTAGTACATGTCCAAAATGGCGGCCGCGTTTGTCGTGACGTCACATGAAAAGGGTCCATAGGCACTGTATGTGTTAAAGGACACATGCTTCTTCATATTCCAACGTTACATGATTTGTGTATTAGCAAAGCAACCAAGCTGCTAGATTTTTAACCAAAATTAGTCTGACGTTTTAAAAGCCTCAAGCAGAAGTAAGGTAAAAGTATTAGTTTTTATATAAAAACCATGTAGGTTAAAGATGGTACGTAGTAAGTGTTTGTTTGTGTCTTCCTCGCATGCCTTTCACCACTTTCTTTTAAATGTCTGACAGTGAGGATTGGGGCGATGCTGGCATACACACCTCTGGATGAGAAGAGCCTCGCTCTGCTGCTCAGTTACCTGCAAGATTTCTTAAAGTAAGTATGCATTCATACTCAAGCCTCAACGCCAGGCATTGGCCTAAAATGAAATTGACTAGCAGTATAGATATGAATAGGGCTCCAGGACAGTTTAATTGACTATTGAGTTAGAGGGCTGTTGGAGAATACATCACTGTGAGTGCACCATTACTTTAATTGGATCATAGATTCTGGGTTGACTGAGTTCCCCAGCTGTGCTTTAGGGAGCATCTTGTATAACTGTTGGATCTGTGTTGGCCTGGAGAGACGGAGTGAGGATGTGGCCAGAGTGTTGAACAGAGCAAACAAGATACTGATAAATCTGTGTAAACATGTAACATCTTGTGTTTTGGATGGGAATCCAGCCAAATCCAGCATTTTGGCACATCTGGGTTTCATAACATTTACAGATGTGTCAGAAATTTAGTCTTGTTTATAACTCCTCTCCAGAAAATTAATTAGTCTTTGATACTTTCTGGAGTTTTGTGAACACTGCCACATGTGCTTTCAGCGATCTTTAGCAAACTGTTGCCAGGCAGCAATGTTCTTTTTGGAGAGCAGGAGCTTTCTCCTTGCAAACCTGTCATGCACACCATTAGTGTTCTCCTGATGGTGGACGAGTGAACGTTTAACTTTTGCCAATGTGAGAGAGGCCTATAGAGATCTTGCAGTCACGTGACCGGAAAGTACACAACCGCCATCTTGTCGGTCAAAAACACCGCTGAATACTGCTGCACTCGTGTACAGAATGGATCAATTTCAACCGACGGACTACACGGCTCATTTTTCTAATGAACAGAGAACTAGATATATGTCTAAAATAAACGATCTGGGGGCGTCGTGGCTCAGGTGGATAAGGCGCCATACCATAAATCCGGGGACCCGGGTTCGATTCCGGCCCGAGGTCATTTCCCGATCCCTCTCCCGCTCATTTCCTGTCTCTACACTGTCCTATCCAATAAAGGTGAAAAAAGCCCCCAAAAAATATCTTTTAAAAAATAAATAAAATAAACGATCTACAGATTTGTGACCCTTATGGCTTTCCGGATGGAGTTTTCACGACCGGATTTTGAACTGCCAGCGGAATACCCGGACGTGTATAATTACCTCATTAACTTTCCCTCGCTGTTCAGTGGTGAAGCACTGCGTGCTTATAAATCTCTGGACAGTTTTCTTTACAGAAATTCAGGATTTGTCAGCGACTCAGATGTGGCATCTTGTAAACAAGAATCCTCATTGGATGGGTAAGTCACTTAAGTATTGAGTATAGCACTGACCAGCCGATTATAGAATAGAATAAGGTAATTCCAGCTGTAATTCCAAATTGTCCGTCTTGTTTACCATGGATCTGGCGTTGGAGAGGTAGAGGCTTAGCAGTGGAGATTTGAGTGGCTGTTTTCTGAGCTTAGTCAACAGGCCGGCTCTGCAGCCTCGCTTTTGCTTCCGCTCCCGACGCCGCCTCCTTCGCTTTGCTTCCGATAACAATCCACGGAGACCCCGCTGGTCTCGCTATCTCGTCCGGAATGTTGTGCATGCGATGGAAATCGCTACAAACCGTCATATTTTCTGCTGGAAACCAATGTCCAGTAAGTCCATACGGTTGTAGTGGATATTGAAGTCCAGTACAGATGAACAACACGCAAAAATACACACAAAAAACATAAAAAACGTGCACAGGTAGGGAGAGCTTGTAGCCGCAGCCGTTGTAGTAGAATTGTATATACTAGGGTTTTCCAGAAGAAAAGGTAGAAGTAAAAGCAGAAGTAGAAGGCGGAATATGGCGTTTGACCGACAAGATGGCGTCTGTCACAATCTGGATCGGCTGTGACGTCACATGCAAGTGCTCCATAGTTGCTTAGAAGTTACCCTGGGTTCCTTTGTAACCTCGCAAACTATTATACGCCGTGATCTTTGTTGGTCGACCACACCTGAGGAGGGTAGCAGTGATCTTGAATTTCCTCCATCTATGTGATTTTATGGTGGTGGAATCCAAACTCTTTAGAGATCGTTTTGTAACATTTTTCATCATGATGAGCATCAACAGCTCTCTTTCTGAAGTCCTCAGAAATCTTTGTTCGTGTAATGATACACTTCCACAAACATGTTGAGATCAGACTTTGATAAATCCCTGTTCTTTAAATAAAACGAGGCAAACACCCGACTCTCTCGCCTTCAAATTAACTGCTAATCCTAGAGGTTCACATACTTTTGCCACTTCACTGATTATGTAATATTGGACCATTTTCCTCCGTAAATAAATGAGCAAGTATAAATTTTTTTTGGGGGGCTTTTTTCACCTTTATTGGATAGGACAGTGTAGAGACAGGAAATGAGCAGGAGAGAGACAGGGAGGGATCGGGAAATGGCCTCGGGTCGGAATCGAACCCGGGTCCCCGGATTTATGGTACGGCACCTGAGCCACGATGCCTCCAAGTATAGTATTTTTAGAAAAAGAAACCTTTTTGTCACATGCACACTTCAAGCACAGTGAGATTCATCCTCTGCATTTAACCCATCTGAAGCAGTGAAAACACACCCACCCACCCAGAGCAGCGCCCGGGGAGCAGTCAGGGGTTCGGTACCTTGCTGAAGGGCACTTTTAGCCCAAGGCCACCCCATTTTAACCTAACCTGCATGTCTTTGGACTGTGGGGGGAACCGGAGCACCCGGAGGAAAGCCACACAGACACGAGGAGAACATGCAAACTCCGCACAGAAAGCCCCTCGCCGGCAGCTGGGCTCCAACCCAGAACCTTCTTGCTGTGAGGCGACAGCGCTAACCACTGTGCCGCCCGGTGGGTTTTTTTTTTTTTTTGGTCTCGTTTGTTTAATTGGACTCGTGTGAAAATCTGGTGGTTTTGGTCATTTCTGAAAAATATATAAAATTCAAAAGGATTCACAAACTTTCAAGCACCAGTGTACGTTTTCCTCCTTTATATTTAATGCTGTGGGACATCTGCAGAACACGTTATAATGGCTAGAACCCGTCGTTCCCTCATCAGCTTCTTTTATTTATGCCTCCACCACCAGGTGGCATAAAATTTTCGTGTTGGCGATCTGTCTGAGGTTCCCATTAGCACAGTATCTCAAGAATAAATGGTGGAACGTTTGTTTGTAGGATTTATATGGAATTATCAGTGTAATCAGCAGCTGAACTTAGTGGATTTTGGAAATGATCCCAACTGGGTCAAGGACACATCAAGGTCAAATATAGTTTTTCTTCAATAGGCTCCTTTAAAAAAAAAAAAAGGTATTTGAAGCATACAAATTAGTAACAAGGGCTAGTCTTTGTGATGGTGGCATCCCTGTTGATGTGGTTGACCTACTTGTTCTCTCTTAAAATTTGAGACAAAAAAACCTCAATCTTTCATGTTCTAGAGATCTTGCATGTGACGTCACAGCCGATCCAGATTGTGACAGACGCCATCGTGTCGGTCAAACGCCATATTCCGCCTTCTACTTCTGCTTTTACTTCTACCTTTTCTTCTGGAAAACCCTACTATATACAATTCTACTACAACAGCTGTGGCTACAAGCTCTCCCTACCTGTGCACGTTTATGTTTTTTGTGTGTATTTTTGCGTGTTGTTCGTCTGTACCGGACTTCAATATCCACTACAACCGTATGGACTTACTGGACATTGGTTTCCAGCAGAAAATGACGGTTTGTAGCGATTTCCATCGCATGCAAAACATTCCGGACGAGAAAAAAAAAAACATTCCGGACGAGACCAGATAGCGAGACCAGCGGGGTCTCCGTGGATTGTTATCGGAAGCAAAGCGAAGGAGGCGGCGCCGGGACCCGAAGCAAAAGCAAGGCTACAGGCAGAGCCGGCCTGTTGACTAAGCTCAGAAAACAGCTACTCAAACCTCCACTGCCAAGCCTCTACCTCTCCAACGCCAGATCCATGTAAACAACACGGACGATTTGGAATTACCTTATTCTATAATCGGCTGGTCAGTGCTATACTCAATACTTAAGTGACTTACCCATCCAGTGAGGATCATTTTCTTGTTTACAAGATGCCACATCTGAGTCACTGACAAATCCTGAATTTCTGTAAAGATAACTGTCCAGAGATTTATAAGCACGCAGTGCTTCACCACTGAACAGCGAGGGAAAGTTGATGAGGTAATCATACACGTCCGGGTATTCCGCTGGCAGTTCAAAATCTGGTCGTGAAAACTCCGTCCGGAAAGCCATAAGGGTCACAAATCTGTAGATCGTTTATTTTAGACATATATCTAGTTATCTGTTCATTAGAAAAATGAGCCGTGTAGTCCGTCGGTTGAAACTGATCCATTCTGTACACGAGTGCAGCAGTATTCAGCGGTGTTTTTGACCGACATGATGGCGGTTGTGTACTTTCCGGTCACGTGACTGCAAGATCTCTATTGAGGAACCACAAAGCTGTGTCTTGAAGATTTTCCTGTCTGAAATCTAAAAAGAGCAGTTTTCCTTCTGACTGTTAGAAAGCGCTGACACTGGAGACTTTCCATAAATGCTACGTAAGCATCTCCCTTACAGAAACCATCATACTGGCAATTACACAAGGGTGTTTAATCTGCCATAGAAGTCCTTATGCAATTTATTTATTCGAAATAATGTATTGTTGTTATGCCTTTATTATAAACCTGTGATTTTTGCCTTGAAGCTGAATCACTGTCGTCTGCTGTTGTAGAAAATTAATCACTCGGAATAGATGATTCATCAGCACTGGTATAAAACTGTCTGGTGTGCGGTTTTAACTGTAATCAGTTTTTGTTTGCAGGTATTTGGTGAAAAATTCATCATCTCTCTTCAACGCCAGTGACTACGAGGTTGCACCACCAGAGTACCACCGCAAGGCTGTGTGAACAGGACCAGTGATGATTTCTGGTGTTGACATTTCGTTACTTTTTTTTTTTTTTTTCTCAACCCATTTGTAAAGGAAACCCCCAAAATCCAATGAAAGCCCTAGAACAGTTTGGTTGACTGGAACGTGAATCAAGACTGATAACAGCCCATTGGACAGGACTGGTACTGAGGCTTACTGGAATGCTGCTCACTGTCCCCATGTTGTGGAAATATATTTGGGTTCAGATAACACTGATACTGTATGGGTAAAGCAGAATCAAGGTAAATACTGCAGAAGACTTTCTAAAAAAATATATTATACATACGTCTATAGTATGTTTGTTAATAAATTGTCCTTCTAAAATATGGCTCCGTGTCAATTTTTCATGTGTGTGTATTATAATGTTCAAACATCCCAAGAAAATGAATTATTATAGAAATGCACATTATCGATCTATGAGAAAGATGATAATGTTGTGTGAAGTTTTATATCCATCTACCTACCCACCCGAGAGACTTTTTTTTTTTTGTGTGTGTGTGTGAGAAGTTCCCAGATCTGTGGTATCTGAACTACTCGAACCAGCCCATCTGGTACTAACGGTTCTTACCATGATCAAAGATCACAACTGTATGTTTTCTTTATTCTGATATTTGTGTACACTATGGCTAAAAGGATTTGGACAACGGATCGTCACCCACATGTTGCTGCAAAGTTAGAAGCACATGATTGTACAGAATGTACACTGGTGCGTTAAGATTTTACTTCACGGGGGGTGTCGTGGCTCAGGTGGCTAAGGCGCCATACCATAAATCCGGGGACCCGGGTTCGATTCCGACCTGAGGTCATTTCCCGATCCCTCCCCGTGTCTTTCTCTCCCGCTCATTTCCTGTCCTGTCTCTACACTGCCCTATCCAATAAAGGTGAAAAAAAAAAAAAATATATATATATATATATATATATATATATAAATAAGATTTTACTTCACTGGTGGTACAGTAATGGGCCCGAACTTGTTCCAGCCTGACAATGCCCTTGTGCACAAAGCAAGATCAATGAAGATAAGGTTGGTGTGGAAGAACTTGAGTGGCTAGCACAGAGCCCCGACATCAACCGGGAATCTCAGTGAACAGCCATGCTCCAAAATCTAGTTGAAACCCTTCCCAAAACAGTCATTATTCTTTGCAAAGAAAGGACTAGCTCTGGAATCAGATGCTCAACAAGTGCATACGGGTGTGACGGTCAGGTGTCAACAGAGGTGGACAGTAACAAAGTACATTTACTTGAGTATTTTGTACTTGAGTAGGTTTTTTTTTTTTTTGGAAACTTATGACTTTTAATTTCACTACATTTGAAAGACAAATATTGTACTTTTCACTCCACTACATTTCTATCAAGGTCCTCGTTACTATAAAGCAGCTTTGAAAGTGGATGTTTTTTTCTTATCTAAAATGTGATTGTTTTTTCCGCAGGTGACACTGAGACAGTCTATCAGTAATCACTAGGGTCACGTCACGTCCACAGACTGGATAAAATCAAGTTCAATTATTTCTCAGCAGCATTATTTAACTCGATCAGTTGATTGCAGAATGGAAGGAGGCGGTTCTTCTGGGGAATGCACGCACCCAGGGCCATACCTAGAACCCAGGTTTCAGTTTTCTGAAAGGATTAAAGATATATTTCGTTTTAAATGTTTGCCGAAAATGAACCACATCACAGTCTACAAAAACTTGCCGTCCAACCTGTGGAAGCATATTGATGGATGTAAACGTTTTATTCCAAGAGAAAGCTTGCAATGAAGCTTTTAGAGCTAGCGATTAATGTTGCAATAGCTGTGCAGTCTGGTTAGTCAAATAACTTTCTATGGATTTGCCCATCGCCTTGTCCACGGCTAATATTAACACACTGCTAGTTAACTTGGACACAGTTAGCATGTAAAAACGGAGTTATGCTAACATGAATAACGTTAACTTATCTGAAGTCCTTTCAGAAATGTTTTAGCGTAATCTTGCCAAATAAACAATGGAGAGATGTTTCTTTTCTACTACCGTTAGCTACCCAATATAAATTCGAGTTTGAAAAGAGTTTGCTAGCATGCCAGGTGGAGTTTCACTGACCAGCTAGCTTAATGTTAAGCCACCATGATGGCACAGCATGCGTTCGTTTTGTGAATTCACATTTCTGTCTTTGGTAACGGCGTTAGGTTTTGTAAGCGTTGTGACAATAATACAACGATGCGTTGAGAGAAAAATGTACTTTTAATACTTAAATATTTTTAAAAGCAAATACTTCAGTACTTTAACTTGAGTAAAAGTTTGACTGGACAACTTTCATGTGGAACATTTGACCAGTGGGATCTAGGGTATTAGGCAGAAAAAGAAATTTACCAGTCAAAAATAATATTTTATATAATCCTGATAAGCGCCGCAGGCGCGAAGTCCCTCTAGGGGGGTCTGGGGGCATGCCCCCCCAGAAAATTTTTGAAATTTAGACTTCATTTCCTGCATTCTAGGACATTTTCAGGGTGAAATGGCGTGTAATTTTTGATCAGAAATATTGCATATTTTTACTTTGTATTTTTTTCAGTTTCACTCCTGAATGTATCAGATGTATGTATGGTGTCTGATTTGGTAACAAAAGTGAAAAGAAAATAAACAACAATGAATTGTATATAATCTTTTGATCTAGTTACAGTATTTAATAAAAAAAAAAAACCAACAGTATTCTATTTTACCATACCCCAATGAAACCCCCTTGTTAATCAATGTATCACACATACCTTTTCTGTCTTTTTGTGGAAAAACGAATCAGTTTTTGTCACATTCAATTTGGGGCGTTTGTTGGGATTCATCTTGATCCAGAAGAGTGAGTCAGCAAAAAAAAATGCGGTTCTCCCGCCAAGAAAGAGGAAACTACAACGCAGGGTGTTTGGCAATTTTCGACCAATCAGAATTCGCGATTTATTCAGTCCGCATGTTACAAGATTCAGTGCGGGCCAAAATGGCGGAAACGATGAAATATTCTGATTTTTCATTTCAAGTTTTCAGTATTTTTCGTATTAAACTGTGTTTCTTACGATTTGTAAATGATGGCGGAACCACACACGGACTGGCCATCGGGAGTAGCGGGAGTTTTCCCAGTGGGCCGGTGGTTCAGTGTGGGCCAGCGGAGAAAAAAAAAAAAAAAAAACAGTTGCGCGCTGGCCTTTAATATGATAAGCAATGTTAACAGTTTGTTAAAGAAACTGTTAACATTGCTTATCATATTAAAGGCCAGCGCGCAACTGTTTTTTTTTTTTTTTTCTCCGCCGGCCCACGCTGAACCACCGGCCCACCGGGAAAACTCCCGCTACTCCCGATGGCCAGTCCGTGTGTGGGCGGAACATAACTGGATTTATCGGATGACATGTGGGAGTATTCATGTGCGAAAATTTTCGGCATTATCGTCCGTTTCAGTATCCGTCTGTGTGTATACTTGCCCGTTGAAATCGGCAATTGCCCGTCAAATTTACGGGTGGACGGGTCTCTGCCTAATACCTTAGTGGGATCTGTACTTTGACTTAAGTAATGAAGTTGGGTACTTTGTCCACCTCTGGGTCTCAACAAACTTTTTTCAAGTAGGATTTACAGTCTTTTACAGTTAATAAAGGAATAAAAATATGCAAATACTTTTGTTCCCAGCAGCCTACACCAATGATTTATGGGACTGGACATCACAACCCATCATGATCAATGCTAATGTGAATAATAATAATAATAATTACAATACATAGGGCCAAATTACTCAATTCTGATTGGTCAATCAAGGAGGGCTTTTTTCCTTAACACAGGGCCGTATTTCTGAAATGCTATTGGCTAGTTCATTGCTTGGTTACGGTTACAAAAATTAGCAAATTTTGTCAACAAAATGGCTGACTCAGCAATGTCGCATTTCGCTATATTTGACGAAGAAATGATAAACCAGTTGAAAGCTGCAAGGGAAAAAGAAAATACCAAAAAAAGTACGAATTTTTGGCTTTCCGTATTTAAGAAATGGGGCGCAGAAAGACAAATAAACGACTCTCTAGTGGCATATGAATGCTGTGAGTTAGACAAGGTGCTATTGTAGTTTTACAGTGGTGCTTGAAAGTTTGTGAACCCTTTAGAATTTTCTATATTTCTGCATAAATATGACCTAAAACAACATCAGATTTTCACACAAGTCCTAAAAGTAGATAAAGAGAACCCAGTTAAACAAATGAGACAAAAATATTATACTTGGTCATTTATTTATTGAGGCGGCACGGTGGTGTAGTGGTTAGCACTGTCGCCTCACAGCAAGAAGGTCCTGGGTTCGAGCCCCGGGGCCAGTGAGGGCCTTTCTGTGTGGAGTTTGCATGTTCTCCCCGTGTCCGCGTGGGTTTCCTCCGGGTGCTCCGGTTTCCCCCACAGTCCAAAGACATGCAGGTTAGGTTAACTGGTGACTCTAAATTGACCGTAGGTGTGAATGGTCGTCTGTGTCTATGTGTCAGCCCTGTGATGACCTGGCGACTTGTCCAGGGTGTACCCCGCCTTTCGCCCGTAGTCAGCTAGGATAGGCTCCAGCTTGCCTGCGACCCTGTAGAAGGATAAAGCGGCTACAGATAATGAGATGAGATTTATTTATTGAGGAAAATGATCCAATGTTACATATCTGTGAGTGGCAAAAGTATGTGAACCTTTGCTTTCAGTATCTGGTGTGACCCCCTTGTGCAGCAATAACTGCAACTAAACGTTTCCGGTAACTGTTGATCAGTCCTGCACACCGGCTTGGAGGAATTTTAGCCCGTTCCTCCGTACAGAACAGCTTCAACTCTGGGATGTTGGTGGGTTTCCTGACATGAACTGCTCGCTTCAGGTCCTTCCACAACATTTCGATTGGATTAAGGTCAGGACTTTGACTTGGCCATTCCAAAACATTAACTTTATTCTTCTTTAACCATTCTTTGGGAGAATGACTTGTGTGCTTAGGGTCGTTGTCTTGCTGCATGACCCACCTTCTCTTGAGATTCAGTTCACGGACAGATGTCCCGACATTTTCCTTTAGAATTCGCTGGTATAATTCAGAATTCATTGTTCCATCAATGATGGCAAGCCATCCTGGCCCAGATGCAGCAAAACAGGCCCAAACCATGATACTACCACCACCATGTTTCACAGATGGGATAAGGTTCTTATGCTGGAATGCAGTGTTTTCCTTTCTCCAAACATAACGCTTCTCATTTTAACCAAAAAGTTCTTTTTGGGTCTCATCCGTCCACAAAACATTTTTCCAATAGTCTTCTGGCTTGCCCACATGAAGACGAGCAGCAATGTTGTTTTTGGAGAGCAGTGGCTTTCTCCTTGCAACCCTGCCATGCACACCATTGTTGTTCAGTGTTCTCCTGATGGTGGACTCATGAACATTAACATTAGCTAATATGAGAGAGGCCTTCAGTTGCTTAGAAGTTACCCTGTGGTCCTTTGTGACCTCGCTGACTATTACACGCCTTGCTCTTGGAGTGATCTTTGTTGGTCGACCCCTCCTGAGGATGGTAACAATGGTCTTGAATTTCATATTCAAGGCATGTTAAAGTTTGGTCGATAGTCACTGGATTTATCTAGATCTGTTACTACAACTCCGATTCCAAAAAAGTTGGGACAAAGTACAAATTGTAAATAAAAACGGAATGCAATAATTTACAAATCTCAAAAACTGATATTGTATTCACAATAGAACATAGACAACATATCAAATGTTGAAAGTGAGACATTTCGAAATTTCATGCCATATATTGGCTCATTTGAAATTTCATGACAGCAACACATCTCAAAAAAGTTGGGACAGGGGCAATAAGAGGCTGGAAAAGTTAAAGGTACAAAAAAGGAACAGCTGGAGGACCAAATTGCAACTCACTAGGCCAACTGGCAATAGGTCATTAACATGACTGGGTATAAAAAGAGCATCTTGGAGTGGCAGCGGCTCTCAGAAGTAAAGATAGAAAGAGGATCACCAATCCCCCTAATTCTGCGCCGACAAATAGTGGAGCAATATCAGAAAGGAGTTCGACAGTGTAAAATTGCAAAGAGTTTGAACAGATCATCATCTACAGTGCATAATATCATCAAAAGATTCTGAGAATCTGGAAGAATCTCTGTGCGTAAGGGTCAAGGCCGGAAAACCATACTGGGTGCCCGTGATCTTCGGGCCCTTAGACGGCACTGCATCACATACAGGAAATCACAAAATGGGCTCAGGAATATTTCCAGAGAACATTATCTGTGAACACAATTCACCATGCCATCCGCCGTTGCCAGCTAAAATTCTATAGTTCAGAAAAGAAGCCGTATCTAAACATGATCCAGAAGTGCAGACGTCTTCTCTGGGCCAAGGCTCATTTAAAATGGACTGTGGCAAAGTGGAAAACTGTTCTGTGGTCAGACGAATCAAAATGTGAAGTTCTTTATGGAAATCAGGGACGCCGTGTCATTCAGATTAAAGAGGAGAAGGACGATCCAAGTTGTTATCAGCGCTCAGTTCAGAAGCCTGCATCTCTGATGGTATAGGGTTGCATTAGTGCATGTGGCATGGGCAGCTTACACATCTGGAAAGACACCATCAGTGCTGAAAGGTATATCCAGGTTCTAGAGCAACATATGTTCCCATCCAGACGACATCTCTTTCAGGGAAGACCTTGTATTTTCCAACATGACAATGCCAAACCACATACTGCATCAATTACAGCATCATGGCTGTGTAGAAGAAGGGTCCGGGTACTGAACTGGCCAGCCTGCAGTCCAGATCTTTCACCCATAGAAAACATTTGGCGCATCATAAAATGGAAGATACGACAAAAAAGACCTAAGACAGTTGAGCAACTAGAATCCTACATCAGACAAGAATGGGTTAACATTCCTATCCCTAAACTTGAGCAACTTGTCTCCTCAGTCCCCAGACGTTTACAGACTGTTGTAAAGAGAAAAGGGGATGTCTCACAGTGGTAAACATGGCCTTGTCCCAACTTTTTTGAGATGTGTTGTTGTCATGAAATTTAAAATCACCTAATATTTCTCTTTCAATGATACATTTTCTCAGTTTAAACATTTGATATGTCATCTACTGTATGTTCTATTCTGAATAAAATATGGAATTTTGAAACTTCCACATCATTGCATTCCGTTTTTATTTACAATTTGTACTTTGTCCCAACTTTTTTGGAATCGTGATTTAATTGACACGAAACGTGGTGAATCATTCATATCAATCAACTTTTATTCAAGACACAGGAAGGTCCATATAGACAGCACAGTACATAAAAAAATAAATATATAAAAAAACAATACAAAACATTTAAGAAGGATGCAAATAAGGCATCAACAATTACATATATAGGCCTATATTTTTAAAATGCATACAAACTTCGGGTCCAATGTTTCCAGAAGCAAGATAAGTACCTTGTGTCACTTACAGAAACATCAGTTAGAGACACAATAATCGTGTTCTTAGACCCAGTCAATCTGCACATGAATCTATACATAAAATTTCTCAAGACAGCATTAAAAGTGGGCACATTGTTTGTAACGAACATTTCATTGGCACTACTGCACCTGGGAATTTTGAGCAAAATTCTCAAAGCATCATTATATGCCACTTGAAGTTTTTTCATTTTCGCATTACTATAATTGCACCACAGGTGGGCAGTATACAGTGGAGTGCAGTATGTTTTGAAAAGCGATATTTTTACATCAGTAGTACACGTGGAATTTGCAAGCCAGCATATTTGCCTGCCCATACAGTTTACCACACTGACGCTGCACATCATCATCACTGAGGTCATCTCTTATCACATGTCCCAGATATTTAACTTTCTTTACAACCACAAGTGGTTCACCTGCCAATGAGAAAGAGGGAGAAACAAGCTTCATATCCTCCTTGGTTCTAACAATCAGTACCACACTCTTCGATGAGTTAAATTTAATATCATACATTATGCCATACTGAGTGCATATTCGGTGGTGTAGTGGTTAGCGCTGTCACCTCACAGCAAGAAGGTCCGGGTTCGAGCCCCATGGCCGGCGAGGGCCTTTCTGTGTGGAGTTTGCATGTTCTCCCCGTGTCCGCGTGGGTTTCCTCCGGGTGCTCCGGTTTCCCCCACAGTCCAAAGACATGCAGGTTAGGTTAACTGGTGACTCTAAATTGACCGTAGGTGTGAATGTGAGTGTGAATGGTTGTCTGTGTCTATGTGTCAGCCCTGTGATGACCTGGCGACTTGTCCAGGGTGTACCCCGCCTTTCACCCGTAGTCAGCTGGGATAGGCTCCAGCTTGCCTGCGACCCTGTAGGACAGGATAAAGCGGCTACAGATAATGAGAATGAGATGAGTGCATATTCTTAGAAGGTGCTGCAGGCCAGCACTGGAGGGAGACAATATCACCAGATCATCAGCATAAAGCATATGATTAATGAGGTTATCCCCCACCATACAGACAGTTCTACACTCCTTTAGCTCCATAGATAAGTTATCCATGTACAGATTGAATAATAGTGGAGACAGAATTCCGCCCTGCCGCACTCCACTGGAGACATAGAAGGGTGTGGACATACTCACCCCCTACCTAACTTGCATAGTTTGATGAGAATACCAAAACTGCAGTATCCTAATTAGGTAAATGGGAACACCTCGCTCATGCAGTTTAACAAACAGTTTCCCATGATTGATACGGTCAAAGACTTTTGACGCATCCAGGAAACACATGAAGACTGTGCTACTGTGTGATCTGTACCTATAGACAATTTCTTTAAGTGCGTAAATACACAAATCAGTTCCATACTTACTCTTAAAGCCAAACTGATTGTGTTGATGCTATGTATTCTGTAAGCCTATCCATAAGGATCCCTTCTAATACCTTGGATAGTATACTCATCTCATCACATTATCTCTAGCCGCTTTATCCTGTTCTACAGGGTCGCAGGCAAGCTGGAGCCTATCCCAGCTGACTACGGGCGAAAGGCGGGGTACACCCTGGACAAGTCGCCAGGTCATCATAGGGCTGACAGACACAGACAACCATTCACACTCACACCTACGGTCAATTTAGAGTCACCAGTTAACCTAACCTGCATGTCTTTGGACTGTGAGGGAAACCGGAGGAAACCCACGCGGACATGGGGAGAACATGCAAACTCCACACAGAAAGGCCCTCGCTGGCCACGGGGCTCGAACCCGGACCGTCTTGCTGTGAGGCGACAGCACTAACCACTACACCACCGTGCCACCCTGGATAGTATACTTGCTAGTGCAATAGGTCTATAGTTATCTATACTAGTTAATTTACCAGCCTTATTTTTAACTACAGGCACCAACAAGACAGATAACATCGATCCAGGAAGTATGCCATGCTTCATTAACCCAGAAAAGCATAGAGCAAATAACACAAACACTTTGGCTAGCGTATTTCAGATGTTCAGCTGTTATCTTATCCTGCCCACAGGCTTTGTTCATTTTAAGTTTCTCAATAACATAACATACTTCATCTGGCCAGATGACTACACCATCACTGTGAGGTATTTCACCTAAGTTAAACACATCACTCTTCACACAATTAAAAATGTTCTCCTAGTGTCTCCTCCATAGCTCTGCAATATTTTCAGGTTCAGTAATGCCATCAATACTAGCAGGCAGTGGCATTTTGCTGTTGTTTTCCACCTTCACCTCCTTCCAGAACTCATATACATTATTAGTTCGTAACTTTTTCGCCATAGAATTCGCCCTCATAGTCTGCTCATTTCTTTTTATAAAACGCACAGCACATTTGAATCTAGCGTTAGTCCGTACCTTGTGCTCACAGACTGGGCCATACCGAGGTTTGCCTGCTAAAGCCCATATTCTAGAAGCATCTTTTGCCTCCATATGAACTTCATGGACAAAGTCATTCCACCCTGGTCTCACAATATGTTGTTTCACCACGTTTTTTTCTCAGTGGCTCACTTTCTTCAGCTAGTCAGTTCACAATTTTATCATACATTGCACACAGGTCATTATTGTGACTTACATTCTTACAGTTGATATTCCCACACATGATTGCATCAACAGGTAACTCAATATTTCTTAAGTACACATCAGTCTGTAACTTGTAATATTGCAGGTCAGCTTCTGTGAGCGGGCGGCACGGTGGTGTAGTGGTTAGCACTGTTGCCTCACAGCAAGACGGTCCAGGTTCGAGCCCCGTGGCCGGCGAGGGCCTTTCTGTGTGGAGTTTGCATGTTCTCCCCGTGTCCGCGTGGGTTTCCTCCGGGTGCTCCGGTTTCCCCCACAGTCCAAAGACATGCAGGTTAGGTTAACTGGTGACTCTAAATTGACCGTAGGTGTGAATGTGAGTGTGAATGGTTGTCTGTGTCTATGTGTCAGTCCTGTGATGACCTGACGACTTGTCCAGGGTGTACCCCGCCTTTCGCCCGTAGTCAGCTGGGATAGGCTCCAGCTTGCCTGCGACCCTGTAGAACAGGATAAAGCGGCTACAGATAATGAGATGAGAGGAGCTTCTGTGAGCCTTGCCCAGTCCAGAGTCTCACTTGGTCCATGGTTGTCATTACAGACAAGCTCAGGTAGACCCTTGATATTAATAAACATAGAGACAGGAATATGATCTGCTGTAGCCAGACTATATAAGATCTCAACCTCCTCTATACAATCATGTGTATCAAGTGTAGATATACAATGATCCAACCAGGATGTAGTGTGCCAAGCTTCACTCACATGTGTATAACTATCAACTGGCAGTAGTTTCTTAGTGGACAGAATAACCTTGTTATCTTTGCAGAATTGTGTCAGGTGTTGACCAAAAAGTGAGTTAGAGTCTGATACATCAGCATTCAGATCCCCCAAAACAAATATGGATGTACACTCACGTTCCCTTATATATGACCCTATAAAAGCAAGCTTATTCAAGTACTCATCTTCATTTTTGTAACATTCATATGGAGTGTATACATTTAAGATTATAAAAACAAACATTCTTATCATGCAACAACTTGATTCCTATGCACCAGTCCACACCTAACCTAATCACAGTGACCGATGGATCAAGTTTCTTGTGCCAGAATATGGCTACTCTTCCTTGGGATCCTGCCACGCAGGATTCTGATGTTAAGGTCTGTCGTAGATTCCCCTGCCCCATGGAAATCATTATGCACAGTGTTCAGTTTGTCCAGGTCTTGAATAGCTAAAAAAGTCTCCTGCAAACATACCACATCAGCATTCTCAAAGAGCTTGTCAGTAATAATGTGCTGGGCTCTCGCTCCAGCGCCCTGTCCAAGTCGCAGACCACGGGAGTTATAAGAGACAACTCTCATAGCAGTTTATCATTGTTTATCGTGCATGGGAAGCCCTTCGCTCCGACTCACTCATCCCTGTGCCAAGTGGTGCTTTAACACCTGCCCCTACTGCAGCCCTAGGCCTGCGATCCTCATAGAAGCACCTTACCAGTGGCGGCTGGTAGTCTTTCAAACAGGGGAGGCTGGTCAGTTCCGATATTTCCAGATTTTAAAAGAAAAAATACATCAGTTTTGCCCATACTCTTGCCTCTGATCTGGCTGATTGTTGGCAGGGTCACAAACTGTGAAATAACAGGTTCTTTTGGCCCATTAGCCTACTGTCCAATATACATGATGGTGGTGTTGGGGGGAGGGGGGGTATATTTTAACATTTTATATTTTAAAATTGTGGCATGTTGTTTAAAAATTGATCATTATTGAAAGCAGCTCTTTGTCAGGAACCTCAGCAGTAGAGCTGGGTGCCACACATTTCATTCAATGACACTTTCCCTATATTTTACTTATTTTGACTGAGAAATGTTTTACTGACAATTTTGATAACCCTTCACTTTTAATCCAGGTCTGTAGTGTGAAATGTTCTCGGCTGTGTTTTTGTTTAAAAATGTTTTCCAAATTGTAGCTGTGTTTAATTCATATCCAGAAAAATATATATTCCAATATAATATACTCAGCATAAACATTTTAAATAGATTCTATATTTTTGGTCCATCCATGACATATTACTAAAGTAGCCTATTTACTGTTGTTGATGTGGGTCACTTGCTGTTAGCCAATTCACTTTCTCGGACCAGGAGAGCTGAAATGAACAAGTATTATTCCCTACCTTTTTCACCAAGTCAATTTGAGGCGTTGGTCTACCCTGCTCTTTAATTTTAATTTTTTCCTCGAAAGGAAGACTGGCAAATGGCTTCGCCAAAATTAAATCAGCAATGCTTGGCATCCGTGCGCAGCTTTCTTGCTAGCTGACTAGCCCCCTCAAGTTCAAGTTCAGTCACTCAAATAAACGAAATTTCTGGAACTAAGATAGCAAACTTGACAACACTATATTTACACTTTATTTACAATGAAAATATATACAAACTAAAAAAGCTGGTAGAAACCGTATGTATTGAATGAAATCGAAATGTAAGCTGATCTCTTACAATACACCACAGCACTTGCGAATCCGCATGGGACTGAACTGATGTTGCCAGATACTGCTGACGTTATCCAGCCCAAAATATGTTCAAAACCCGCCAATATGCACTTAAAACCGCTCAATTGAGCGGGAAACCCCCAATCTGGCAACACTGTACCGCTGCCTGTCTATAGTTGAAACGAGCTGTCAATCAAAGAAAATATCCGGCCGCTTTCACCAATCACCAGTCTCCTCGCGGAAACTGCCATGTCCCTCCCATGTGAGGCTGGGAGTCCGTGGGCGGGCGTTTTCGTAGTATTTGTCCAATAATCGTCTTGCATTTTGAGATTGAAAAGCGCAGAGCTCCCAAATGCCACTGAAGTCCACTGAGGCTGGGAGTCCGTGGGAGTCCGCAGGCGGGCATTTTCGCAGTATTTGTCCAATAATCGTCTTGCATTTTGAGATTGAAAAGCGCAGAGCTCCCAATGCCATTGAAGCCCACTGAGGCTGCGCTGCATCGCGCTGTCACGAGGGGGAGAAACTCACGCACACATTAAAGTTATAAGGGCATTTTTAGAGGAGGCTGAGCCTCCCTCGTTGTCTTAGAGCAATCGCCCGTGCACCTTACATAGGTCCCTTCTGGCCACAGCTGCGGCGCATACATCTCGCCTACTTCCTTGCACTCAGCTGAAACTTTAAAAGAGCTCTACCGAGTATACTCAGTGTTAATCTTCTGACAAGTCACATCTCTGGACAGTTGTTCTTTTAGATAACTGGCCAGAGTCTCTGAGTCTAGGTCAGGAGCAAGCTTTGTCACAAACACACTCACCAGCTTAGCTGTCACTGCATGTATGTTCCCCACAGCACCGGTTCAAATTTATATACAGTACCAGTCAAAAGTTTGGAAACACCTTCAAATTTGATGTTTTTATTTTTAAATTTTTTTTCCTACGTTGTAAATTAATACTGAAGTCATCCAGACTATGCAGCAACACGTAAGGAATCATTTAATAAACTTTAAAATGTTAATCAAACCAAAATATGTTTTAGATTTTAGATTCTTCAAAGTAGGCACCTTTTGCTTTGATTACAGCTTTGCACACTCTTGACATTCTCTCAATCAGCTTCATGAGGTAATCACTCAAAATGGTTTTCCAACAGTCTTGAAGGAGTTCCCAGAGGTGCTGAGCACTCGTTGGCTGCTTTGCCTTCACTCTGCGGTCCAACTCATCCCAAACTTTTTCGGACTGACTGACCTTCATTTCTTAAAGTAATGATGGACTGTCGTTTTTCTTTACTTAGTTGAGTAGTTCTTGGCATAACATGGATTAGAACAGTACTCAAATAGGGCCATTCACTGTATACCAACTCTACCTCTTCACAACACAACTGATGGTCTCAAACACATTAAGAGGTCAAGAAATTCAATAAATTAACTCTTGACAAGGCACAGTGTAAACTGAAAGCCATTCCAGGTGACTACCTCGTAAAGCTGACTGAGAAAATGCCAAGATGTGTTTTTTTTTTTAGCTGGTGCAATGGACGTGGTGTGTTTTTGTTGTGTTTTACGTGCGTTTGTGTTGGGATGTTAGATATGATGGTGGCTGGTGTCTCGTCTTGTGTTGTGCTGTAAGACAAATTGCCTTTTTAAGGACATTAAAGTTTCTAAGTAAGTAAGTAAGTAAGTAAGTAAGTAAGTAAGATGTGCAAAGCTGTCATCTAAGCAAAAGGTGCCTACTTTGAAGAATCTAAAATATAAAACATATTCTGGTTTGATTAACACTTTTTTGTTTACCAAATAATTCCATATATATTTCTTCAAAATGTCGATGACTTTAGTATTAATCTACAATTCAGAAAATTTTAAAATAATGAAAAACCACTGAATTAGAGGCGTTTCCAAACTTTTGACTGGTACTATATGGGACATTCCACCGAATGGGTGCCATTTGCTTGTTGTACCACTCCCAAATTCAACTTAATTTGTTATATCTTTTCAACACTGATTATAATAACACATATTTAACTATTCAAAATGTGTATTGGTCAACCTCAGGCTACGTTACAAGGTTTGGAAGTCAAAGATGGCTGCATTTTTTTCAGTCCTGTTACCAAAAATCTGAAAGTAACAGGACTGAGTTTTTAGCCTAGGATTAGCTAATACATGGAATTAAGCCACATGGCGTCATTGCTAATAGCATGACCACACTTAGCACATTCTAGTGATTTACCAAAAATCTGTATTTTTAAAATAAACAAATATCATCTAAGAAATAATTTAAGTAACAGGACAGTATGTGGGGTGGCACGGTGGTGTAGTGGTTAGCGCTGTCACCTCACAGCAAGAAGGTCCGGGTTCGAGCCCCATGGCTGGCGAGGGCCTTTCTGTGTGGAGTTTGCATGTTCTCCCCGTGTCCGCGTGGGTTTCCTCCGGGTGCTCCGGTTTCCCCTACAGTCCAAAAGCATGCAGGTTAGGCTAATTGGTGGCTCTAAATTGACCGTAGGTGTGAATGTGAGTGTGAATGGTTGTCTGTGTCTATGTGTCAGCCCTGTGATGACCTGGCAACTTGTCCAGGGTGTACCCCGCCTTTCGCCCGTAGTCAGCTGGGATAGGCTCCAGCTTGCCTGCGACCCTGTAGAACAGGATAAAGCGGCTAGAGATAATGAGATGAGATGAGGACAGTATGTTGATATTGACCTTATCAGTCAAAGTTAAAAAAATCATCAAATATACAGAAAAGTAAATGAAAGAACTAACTTTTGGTCTTCCCATGGCCTTCAGAAGACACAACTGATGTAACTTCCTGTTGAGCATGTGATTTATACAATGTTCCAAATTTGTCAGATGGGGTAATATGTTTGGGTAACAGGACTGAGTGAAAACCCAGGGACACGACTAACGTGTATTTTAACTAAGATATTGTGGATTTCTTATGAAAAAATATATTTAAACCATGGATAGGATATGGAGTCACACAACAGTGCAAAAGAAATACTGTTTCTGAAGGATTTTAATCATAATATTTCATAGTTAAGTATAAAGTGAGAGTGCGGGGAGAGGTAACACATGCTATTTTTCAGTGTTTTAGGTAGTTTTTAGAAGAAACCTTTATTCGTCACATGCACACTTCAAGCACAGTGAAATTCATCCTCTGCATTTAACCCACCTGAAGCAGTGAACACACACACCCACACCCAGAGCAGTGGGCAGCCACACCAGAGAGCCCGGGGAGCAGTCAGGGGTCAGGGACCTTGCTCAAGGGCACTTCAGCCCAAGGCCGCCCCACGTCAACCTAACTGCATGTCTTTGGACTGTGGGGGAAACCGGAGCACCCGGAGGAAACCCACGCAAACACGGGGAGAACATGCAAACTCCACACAAAAAGGCCCTCGCCGGCCACTGGGTTCAAACCCGGAACCTTCTTGCTGTGAGGCGACAGTGCTAACCACTACACCACCATGCCACCTTAATATCTTAAATTTGAAATCAGATCAATGTGCAGGACATTCTATACATCATATATCTCATCTCATCTCATTATCTCTAGCCACTTTATCCTGTTCTACAGGGTCGCAGGCAAGCTGGAGCCTATCCCAGCTGACTACGGGCGAAAGGCGGGGTACACCCTGGACAAGTCGCCAGGTCATCACAGGGCTGACACATAGACACAGACAACCATTCACACTCACAATCACACCTACAGTGGTGCTTGAAAGTTTGTGAACCCTTTAGAATTTTCTATATTTCTGCATAAATATGACCTAAAACATCATCAGATTTTCACACAACTCCTAAAAGTAGATAAAGAGAACCCAGTTAAACAAATGAGACAAAAATATTATACTTGGTCATTTATTTATTGAGGAAAATGATCCAATATTACATAACTGTGAGTGGCAAAAGTATGTGAACCTTTGCTTTCAGTATCTGGTATAACTCCCTTGTGCAGCAATAACTGCAAATAAACATTTCCGGTAACTGTTGATCAGTCCTGCACACCGGCTTGGAGGAATTTTAGCCCATTCCTCCGTACAGAACAGCTTCAACTCTGGGATGTTGGTGGGTTTCCTCACACGAACTGCTCGCTTCAGGTCCTTCCACAACATTTCGATTGGATTAAAGTCAGGACTTTAACTTGGCCATTCCAAAACATTAACTTTATTCTTCTTTAACCATTCTTTGGGAGAATGACTTGTGTGCTTAGGGTCGTTGTCTTGCTGCATGACCCAGCTTCTCTTGAGATTCAGTTCATGGACAGATGTCCTGACATTTTCCTTTAGAATTCGCTGGTATAATTCAGAATTCATTGTTCCATTAATGATGGTGATCCGTCCTGGCCCAGATGCAGCAAAACAGGCCCAAACCATGATACTACCACCACCATGTTTCACAGATGGGATAAGGTTCTTATGTTGGAATGCAGCGTTTTCCTTTCTCCAAACATATCGCTTCTCATTTAAACCAAAAAGGTCTATTTTGGTCTCATCCGTCCACAAAACATTTTTCCAATAGCCTTCTGGCTTGTCCACGTGATCTTTAGCAAACTGCAGACGAGCAGCAATGTTCTTTTTGGAGAGCAGTGGCTTTCTCCTTGCAACCCTGCCATGCACACCATTGTTGTTCAGTGTTCTCCTGATGGTGGACTCATGAACATTAACATTAGCCGATGTGAGAGAGGCCTTCAGTTGCTTAGAAGTTACCCTGGGGTCCTTTGTGACCTCGCTGACTATTACACGCCTTGCTCTTGGAGTGATCTTTGTTGGTCGACCACTCCTGGGGAGGGTAACAATGGTCTTGAATTTCTCCATTTGTACACAATCTGTCTGACTGTGTATTGGTGGAGTCCAAACTCTTTACAGATGGTTTTGTAATCTTTTCCAGCCTGATGAACATCAACAACGCTTTTTCTGAGGTCCTCAGAAATCTCCTTTGTTCGTGCCATGATACACTTCCACAAACATGTGTTGTGAAGATCAGACTTTGACAGATCCCTGTTCTTTAAATAAAACAGGGTGCTCACTCACACCTGATTGTCATCCCATTGATTGAAAACACCTGACTCTAATTTCACCTTCAAATTAACTGCTAATCTAGAGGTTCACATACTTTTGCCACTCACAGATATGTAATATTGGATCATTTTCCTCAATAAAGAAATGACCAATATACTATTTTTGTCTCATTTGTTTAACTGGGTTCTCTTTATCTACTTTTAGGACTTGTGTGGAAAATCTGATGATGTTCATCTCATCATCTGTAGCCGCTTTATCCTGTTCTACAGGGTCGCAGGCGAGCTGGAGCCTATCCCAGCTGACTACGGGCGAAAGGCGGGGTACACCCTGGACAAGTCGCCAGGTCATCACAGGGCTGACACATAGACACAGACAACCATTCACACTCACATTCACACCTACGCTCAATTTAGAGTCACCAGTTAACCTAACCTGCATGTCTTTGGACTGTGGGGGAAACCGGAGCACCCGGAGGAAACCCACGCGGACACGGGGAGAACATGCAAACTCCACACAGAAAGACCCTCGCCGGCCCCGGGGCTCGAACCCAGACCTTCTTGCTGTGAGGTGACAGCACTCAAACTTGTCTCCCTCCGAGCTTCTTGCAGAGAAAGAGAATCTTTGCAGTTTCCCCAGTTGGAGCCTCTGGAGTCCTCGAGGGAAAAGCGACAACAAGGAACAAAACTCCTCGTGTGCCTGTTTTTTCTGTGTGTTATGAAAAGGAGATCATGTGAATAGACCGCGACCTTCGCACTAGGACTTTAACCTGCTCACTAGTGAGTGTGTGTGTGTGAAACACGTCAGTGTGAGCGGTGGAGTCTCCACAGGAAAAACCGTTTCGCTGTGAACTTGTGAGCAAGTGCAGTGACTTGTCTGTGTGCTGTTGATCTCTGTTCTGTTCTCCAGCCATGAAAAGTCTGAAACAGAGACTGAAGAAACACGAAGCGTCGAGCAGTGTGAGTAATAGCTTATTTATTTTATGAACATATTCAGTTTTATCCGATGCTTTCAGAAGGAAGTTTAGGAAATAGCTTAGGCTACTTGTTAGCATCCTGAGGTGGGGCTTTAGGAGGAAAATTAAGTGTCGGTTCACCACAAAGCAACAACTTTTAATATATTTCACTTAAAACAGCTTTTTTTAAAAAAAAAACCCTGCTTTTTTATTTTCTTGAGAAGATACAATTCCAAAATAAACCTTCAGAGCCGCAGTGTTTTGGATCCTGTCAGATTTGCACCTGGCTGTGAATAACCTCAGGAAAGTTCTGGATAAATCTCACAGCACATGATTTAAATTCTATCTGAAATAGTTCTGTTCATCCAGATGTATTTGAATGTTTGTTTTAGAAAGGGTTTCAAATCTGAAGTGTAGATTATTTCGCTTACATCCAACAAATTCTTCTTCTGGTCTGGTCTGATGCTGTGTATTTACACCTACAGTGGTGCTTGAAAGTTTGTGAACCCTTTCTGTATAAATATGACCTAAAACATTATCAGATTTTCACACAAGTCTTAAAAGTAGATAAAGTCAAACAAATGAGACAAAAATATTCTACTTGGTCATTTATTTTTTTTGAGGAAAATGGTCCAATATTACATATCTGTGAGTGGCAAAAGTACATGAACGTTTAATGAACAATAACTGCAACTAAACGTTTCTGGTAACTGAGGAATTTTAGCCCATTCTTCCGTACAGAACAGCTTCAACTCTGGGATGTTGGTGGGTTTCCTCACATGAACTGCTCGCTTCAGGTCCTTCCACAACATTTCGATTGGATTAAGGTCAGGACTTTGACTTGGCCATTTCAAAACATTAACTTTATTCTTCTTTAACCATTCTTTGGTAGAACGACTTGTGTGCTTAGGGTCGTTGTCTTGCTGCATGACCCACCTTCTCTTGAGATTCAGTTCATGGACAGATGTCCTGACGTTTTCCTTTAGAATTCACTGGTATAATTCAGAATTCATTGTTCCATCAATGATGGCAAGCCGTCCTGGCCCAGATGCAGCAAAACAGGCCCAAACCATGATACTACCACCACCATGTTTCACAGATGGGATAAGGTTCTTATGCTGGAATGCAGTGTTTTCCTTTCTCCAAACATAACGCTTCTCAGGCCAAAAAAACAAGTGTGTTTCCGGTTACCCAACCAACCCTAACCCGTACCGCCCGACCCTAAACTTTTTTTTCGTTTTTTTCCCAGTCGCGACTTTTACATATAACCCAACCGCGTGAACCAGAAGTTTTTGTCACTCACTGGGAAAATCAGGGCTTTCCACAAGCGCCGGCTGCCGCCGTACAGCCGACTACACAATTAAGTCCAGCCGGCTACTTTAATGACTTATTTTTGTAGCCCACAGGCTCTAAATATTAATTTTCGATTTTAATAAAATTAAATGTTTATCTAACGGACTGACAATAATGTCAAACTGAACCGCACTCATTTAAGTTGTGATTCGCGCTGTTTGTACCGATAATAACCACAAATTACCCGCCGTAACTCATCCACAGCCCCGACATGCGGTGTGTGCGCGTGCACTCGGCGAAGGCAGTAGTGTGTCGGCGCTGTCAGAGGGAACAGAAGCAGAGATGACGCTTATTTTGTCTTTCACCTAGAGACATGATTCAAACTTTAAAACGGAGGCAAAATTCTCCTGTGTGGATCTGGCATTTAACTTTTTTGCTAGGTTCTATACTTTTTTGATCAGTCACAGATCAAACACCATGAGCAAATCTGGAGAAATTCAGGCTTTATAATCAGGGATGGGAATTTTCCGCGGAATTCCGCGGATTTTATCAACCCAGGGGTCATTTTTGTGAATCGTCTAAATCCGAGGAGAAAATATTTAGGGGGGGGTTAGGTATATGTTGACCCGGTCAACCATCGGGAACAAGGCTCTGTTTACATCGGCAGTTCAGAACGTACACTGTATATGATTGGCTGTTGAGAGAGAAATATCGCGGTTTGACCAATGGTAAACGAGCATAGATAGGAAAGGCCAAAATGTCACATGTAAGCTTCGTTCTGATTGGTTCTTCGCATTTCGCTTTCTTACTCATTCAACATGGCGCTCCACGAGGCTGGAGATTGAGGATGTAACAGCAAATAAGAGCTTCAAAATGGTGAAAATTATCACAAAAGAAAATGAATCGCTTATTCAGGTGATAGATAAAGATGTGAAGAATAAATTCCATTGGGACTGGTTAAAGAGAACTGTAACTTTGAAGATAAAAATCGGCAAAACCACTGAAGACGCAGTTGAGAAATTGTCCGATTTCATTGGAAAATGTGACGCTCCCGGCAAAGCCCAATGTATCTACTGCAATGACATTATTAATTATGGCTCTCGCGGGTGCATTGCTTTGATTGAACATGCTTCAAAAGGGAAGAAAGGGAGCTGAGAGAACTGTTCAACAGGGAAATTGTGTTTCTGTTGAGACAAGTTCACTGCAAAAGAGGTAACTGCATTCTTTAATAAAGTAACTGAAACATTTACAGGATTGTCAAATATTCTGTCTTTATGTGTTTAATTTATATTCATCATTCCTTTCATTCTAGCATGAAGTTAAAAATTCTTTTTAGCTGAGCATTATTGAGACTATTTTTGTTTATTAGTGTCCAAAACTCAAGCTTCTTTGGACTGAAAATATTATTCAACTGAGCAATCTGAGACCATTTCTAGTGGTCTAAAATGTATAAAACTCATTAGCTTCCGGGGGCCTTCGGCCCCCTGGACCCCCGACCAGGCTCCGCCCTGGACCTGGCTGGGGGCCGATGGCCCCCAGACCCCCGATTAAATTTTCAGCTGAAAATACAATTTCTCATTCTCATCCCTGTATAATGGGTGTCTATGGCGTTACACACCAGCGGCGCTCAGGAGTTTAGAGTGGAGGCAGCTTGAAAAAAAAAGCTCTAACTTTCTCATTTAAACTGTTTTCTCAGCCACAATTTTCACTCTACACACACAACTTTCTCAAAAGTCGTAGTCACACATTGTGTGAATCAAGACAAGCGTCTCCCTGAGTGATAGGATTTACAGTTTTTGAATGAGAAGCCTGAAAGTAAGGAGAGGACAGCCGCGCTCTCCCATAGACTCACATTATAAACGTGGCAGCGCTTTTACTGCAAAATCAGAAAAGTCACTTGTTTTTAACTCGCTCTAGTGTCCACATTTTTTACACTAGGGACAAAAAAAATTACATTTATGTGTTCATGGGAGCCTTGTAGCACTCAATGTGAAAGAATTTTGTGAATAGCTCCTTCCGTTTCCGTGTTAATCAGCGTTGTTCGAGGAGAGGGAACTCTGAGAAAAAGCGCTCTTTGCTTGTTATATTGTGTCTTTTCCCTGCACCGTTACCAAGGCGACGAGCTGCACTCAGGGAGCAGAGAGGGGCGGGGCTGCTCTCTCTCTCTCTCTCATGGTGTATTGAGCTGTTATATTTACAGAAAAATTCATGTTAAAAGGTGTCTCATGCTGCATCAGATTCATCAGAAGGTGGTAACTCAGGTGACCTGCAAAGAAATTCATTATATTTTGTGAAATTATTCCTGTCTAAATATAGGTTATGGCAGCCATCTTGAAAAAAAAATTCAAAAAAAAAATGCCTGCCTACCGACCCTAGTTTTGAAATCTACGTAACCGGAAACACACACTTTTTTTTTTTGGCCTCATTTAAACCAAAAAGTTCTATTTGAGTCTCATCCGTCCACAAAACATTTTTCCAATAGTCTTCTGGCTTGTCCACGTGAAGACTAGCAGCAATGTTCTTTTTGGAGAGCAGTGGCTTTCTCCTTGGAACCCTGCCATGCACACCATTGTTGTTCAGTGTTCTCCTGATGGTGGACTCATGAATATTAACATTAGCCGATGTGAGAGAGGCCTTCAGTTGCTTAGAAGTTACCCTGGGGTCCTTTGTGACCTCGCTGACTATTACACGCCTTGCTCTTGGAGTGATCTTTGTTGGTCGACCACTCCTGGGAAGGGTAACAGTGGTCTTGAATTTCCTCCATTTGTACACAATCTGTCTGACTGTGGATTGGTGGAGTCCAAACTCTTTAGAGATGGTTTTGTAACCTTTTCCAGCCTGATGAGCATCAACAACGCTTTTTCTGAGGTCCTCAGAAATCTCCTTTGTTCGTACCATGATACACTTCCACAAACATGTGTTGTGAAGATCAGACTTTGATAGATCCCTGTTCTTTAAATAAAACAGGGTGCCCACTCACACCTGATTGTCATCCCACTGATTGAAAACAGCTGACTCTAATTTCACCTTCAAATTAACTGCTAATCCTAGAGGTTCACATACTTTTGCTACTGAGAGATATGTAATATTGGATCATTTTCCTCAATAAATAAATGACCAAGTATAATATTTTTGTCTCATTTGTTTAACTGGGTTCTCTTTATCTACTTTTAGGACTTGTGTGAAAATCTGATGATGTTTTAGGTCATATTTATGCAGAAATATAGAAAATTCTAAAGGGTTCACAAACTTTCAAGCACCAGTGTACATTTACTCAAGGACTGTAAGTACAAATTAAAGGTATTACTTGAGTACAGTTTAGAAAAAGACACAAACTTTTTTTTTCCTCCATGTCTGACAGTAAAATTGAGGAAACTTTTCCTGTTTTAGGTCAGTTAGGATCCCCCCTCATTTTTTTTTTTAATTTGTAAAATGTCAGAATAATCAGAGAGAGGATTTTTCATAGAATTTTTAATTACTTTCATCAAAGTCAGCCGTTTACCTACACTAAGTTGACTGTGACTTTAAACAGCTTGGAGCATTTCACATGATGATGTTTTGGCATTCAAAGCTTCTAATAGTCTCACTGACATCATTTGAGTTAACTGGAGGCACACCTTCAAACACAAGGGCCTCTTTGCATGACATCATGGGAAAATCAAAAGAAATCAACCAAGACATTAGGAACAGAATTGTGGATCTTCTCAAGTCTGGTTCAACCTTGGGTATAATTTCCAGATGCCTGAAGGTCTCACGTTCATCTGTTCAAACAATAATACGCAAGTATAAACACCATGGGAGCACACAGCCATCATAGCGCTCAGGAAGGAGATGGCTTCTTTGTCCCAGAGACGAATGTGCTTTGGTGCAAAATGTGCAAATGTACCCCAGAACAACAGCGAAAGACCTTGTAAAGATACTGGCTGAAACTGGTAAGAGAGTATCATTAACCACAGTAAAATGAGTTCTGTACCGACATGAAAGGCCACTCGGCGAGGAGAAAGCCACTGCTCCAGTCATCATCATCATCAGGGCGGCCTCAGCCGAGCTGCACACCTAGCTGTCCAATTCTCACGATCCAGCATACAGTTGGCTAGCTCGGCAATGTTGGCCGCCCCTGCGTCCCCCTGCAAAGTGTCCAAGAATGTTGTTACTGGGCGTCCAGGCTGGCGAGAGCCGTGGGTTGGCTCCCACAAAACTAGATGGCTTGCTGGCAGATCGCTGTGGCGGAAACGGTGGCCTGCAAGGCCAAGCCTGCGCCAGGCAACCTTGTCTGTGATCTTGGGCAGGTTGCCATATAGGACTTTGTTGGAGATATGGTCCTGCCAGTTGACGTTCAGTACAACTCGCAACATGCGGGTGTATGAGCCGTCCAGCGACTTCTGAAGGGATGTATTCAGTGCCCAGCACTCGCTTCCATATAGAAGTATGGGTTCCACGGTGGCGTGGAAGAGTTTGATCTTGAGATCTTGTGGCATGCTTGATTTCCAGACAGCCTTCATATCGTTTAGGGCTCTCCAAGCGAGTGCCTTGCGCACCTTCATATCACGACTCGTGGAGCTGACCCATGAGCCTAGGTATTTGAAGTCGGCTACTTCCTCCAAAGGGCTGCCGTTTGTCCAAAGCCACCATAAAAAAGCCAGATTACAGTTTGCAGCTGCACATGGGGACAAAGATCTTAATTTTTGGAGACATGTCCTGTGGTCTGATGAAACAAAAATTGATCTGTTATGTTTGGAGGAGAAAGGGGGAAGCTTGCAAGCCTCAGATCACCATCCCAACCGTGAAGTATGGTGGTGGCAGCATCATGTTGTGCGGCTGCTTTGCTGCAGGAGGGACTGGTGCACTTCACAAAATAGACGGCGTCATGAGGAAAGAAAATTATGTGGATATATTGAAGCAACGTCTCAAGACCTCAGCCAAAAAGTTCAAGCTTGGGCATGGATGCGTCTTCCAAATGGACAATGACCCCAAGCATACCTCTAAATTAGTTACAAAGTGAAGGTACCTAAGTGGCCGTCACAAAGCCCTGACCTCAGTCCTATAGAAAATATGTAGGTGGCACTGAAAAGGCATGTGCAAGCATAAGAAGGCCCACAAATTTGACTCAACCCCACCAGTTCTGTCAGGAAGAACGGGCCAAAATTCCAGCAAGATATTGTGAGAAACTTGTGGAAGGCAATCCAAAATGCTTGATCCAAGTTAAACAGTTCAAAGGCAATGCTACCAAATACTAACCAATAGTATGTAAACTTCTGACTTTGATGAAAGTAATTAAAAATTCTCTCTTTGATTATTCTGACATTTTTACAAATTAAAAAAATAATAATTGGGGGATCCTAATTGACCGAAGACAGGAAAAGTTTCCTCAATTTTACTGTCAGACATGGAGGGAAAAAAAAAAAACTTTTTATAAACTGTATGTAAACTTCTGGTTGCAACTATATTTTCATTTTATGCAACTTTATACTTCTCTTCCACTAAATCTCACAGGCCAAGATTGTACTTGTTACTCCACTACGTTTGTCTGACAACTGTCATTGCTAGTTATTTTTAAGAAAACTATTTTTCATACCCTTCCTGTCTCCCCAAATTGAGTGATTTTCGATGTGAATGTTTGTGCTGAACTGAAGGATTAAGTGTTCATTTATGGGTTGAGAAAACTGCCCTTCTTCTTAAGCTAAATAAACTATTTAAAATCCTCTTGGATTAGCTGAAAAATGCATCGTCACAGAGCCGAACACAGGGTTGTTTTTGTGAGCTCATGCCAAACTGACTTTTTGGAGATCTGTAGTTCCCACAGGGCAGGAACCCTACAAACATATGAGCTTATAGAATATGATGCTTTAGTGTAGATTAAATTACCCCACAGTATGTAAAGTAGTACAAATGAGCTCAACATTAAACAACGCCAGCAGTAAAATTCAACATACACACTAATGTAGCAGTAATAATCCAGAAACATCCATCTATTATCGTAAAATACTGACAGGGACCACTTTTCAACAGAATAAGTACTTTTACTTTTGAGACTTTAAAGGAACAGTCCACCATACTTCCATAATGAAATATGTTCTTCTCTGAATTGAGACGAGCTGATCCGTACCTCTCCGAGCTTTACGCGACCTCCCAGTCAGTCAGACGCGCTGTCACTCCTGTTAGCAATGTAGCTAGGCTCAGCATGGCCAATGGTATTTTTTGGGGCTATAGTTAGATGCGACCAAACTCTTCTGCGTTTTTCCTGTTTACATAGGTTTATATGACCAGTGACATGAAACAAAGTTCAGTTACACAAATTGAAACGTAGCGATTTTCTATGCTATGGAAAGTCTGCACTATAATGACAGGCATACTAACACCTTCTGCGCGCTTCGACAGTGCATTGATACCTTCACTCCTGTTTTTTTTTCTCTCCCCCGCCCCCCCAACTTCCGTCAATACGACCAACGTGACCACCAAGACAAGTAGCCTGCGGGGGAGAGGGGGAAAACAAGAGTGAAGGTATCAATGCGCTGCCGAAGTGTGCAGGTGTTAGTACGCCTGTCATTATAGTGCAGACTTTCCATAGCATAGAAAATCGCCACGTTTCAATTTGTGTAACTGAACTTTTTCATATCACTGGTCATATAAACCTATGTAAACAGGAAAAACGCGGAAGAGTTTGGTCGCATCTAACTACAGCCCCAAAAAATACCATTGGCCATGCTGAGCCTAGCTACATTGCTAGGCTCAGCATGGAGTGACAGCGCGTCTGACTGACTGGGAGGTCGCGCAAAGCTCGGAGAGGTACGGAGCAGCTCGTCTCAATTCAGAGAAGAACATATTTTCATTATGGAAGTACGGTGGACTGTTCCTTTAAGTAAATTATGTTGATATAATTTACATACTTCAGTAAGGTTTTGAATGCAGGACTTTTACTCATAGTGGAGTATTTTTACATTGTGGTATTGCTGCTTTTACTTGAGTAAAGGATCTGAATACTACTGATCAATTCCCTTAAGAACACCACATGCATTTTCCGTTGAGCAATTAAGAGCTACTTGGATAAAACCCCAATTCCAAAAAAGTTGGGATGCTGCATAAAACATAAATAAAAACAGAATCTGAAGAACTGCAAAACTTGGAAACCCTATATTTCACTGAAAATAGTACAAAGACAACATATCAAATGTTGAAACTGAATTTTTTTTTTTAAGTATTATATTGTTTTTAAATATGCTCATTTTGAATTTGATGTCAGCAACACTTTTCAGAAAAGTTGGGACGGGGCAACAAAAGCCTGAAAAAGTTGTGTAACGCTTAAAAAAACAAAAAAAACAAAACTAATTTGGTTCATTGGCAACAGGTCAGTAACATGATTTGGTATAAAAAGAGCATCCCAGAGAGGCGGAATTTCTCAGAAGTAAAGATGGGGAGGGGTTCGCCGCTCTGTGAAAGACTGCGTGGGCAAACAGTGCAACAGTTTAAGAATAACGCTCCTCAATGTAAAATTGCAAAGAATTTGGGGATCACATCATCTGTGGTACATAATATCATTAAAAGATTCAGTCTATCTGGAGAAATCTCTGTATGCAAGAGACAAGGCTGAAAACTGACACTGGATGCCTGTGATCTTCAGGACCTCAGGCAACACTGCATTAAAAGCACACGCGTGTCTGTAGTGGAAATCACTGTATGGGCTCAGGAACATATTTCAGAAAACCATCGTCTGTGAAAACAATTCATTACTGCATCCACAAATGCAAGTTAAAACCAGATATAAACAATATCCAGAAACACCGGCGCCTTCTCTGGGCCCGAGCTCTTTTACGATGGACTGAGGTGAAGTGGAAAATTGTCCCGAGGTCTGACGACTCAAAAGTAGAAATTCTTTTTAGAAATCATGGACACCACGTCCTCCAGGCTAAAGAGGTGAGGGACCATCCGGCTTGTTATCAGTGCACAGTTCAAAAACCAGCATCTGTGATGGTATGAGGGTGCATTAGTGCACATGACATGGGGAGCTTCTACACTTGGGAAGGCATCATTAATGCTGAACGATATATACACGTTTCAAAGCAATGTGCTGCCATCCAGTCAAAATATTTTTCAGGGAAGGCCTTCCTTCTTTCAGCAAGACAACGCCAAACTGCTTTCTGCACATATTAAAACTGCATGGCGCCATAGTAAAAGAGTCTAGGTGCTAAACTGGCTTGAGCGCTGTCGCCTCACAGCGAGAAGGTCCGGGTTTGAGCCCCGTGGCCGGCGAGGGCCTTTCTGTGCAGAGTTTGCATGGTGTCCGCGTGGGTTTCCTCCGGGTGCTCCGGTTTCCCCCACAGTCCAAAGACATGCAGGTTAGGTTAACTGGTGACTCTAAATTGAGCGTAGGTGTGAATGTGAGTGTGAATGGTTGTCTGTGTCTATGTGTCAGCCCTGTGATGACCTGGCGACTTGTCCAGGGTGTACCCCGCCTTTCGCCCGTAGTCAGCTGGGATAGGCTCCAGCTTGCCTGCGACCCTGTAGAACAGGATAAAGCGGCTAGAGATAATGAGATGAGATGAGACAATAAAATCTCAGTTTCAACATTTGATATGCTGTCTTTGTACTGTTTTCAAAGAAATATAGGGTTTCTATGATTTGCAGATTCTCATTCTGTTTTTATTTACAGTTTACACAGCGTCCCAATGTTTTTTTTTTTTTGGAATTGGGAGTTGTATAAACTGAGACATAAATTCCAGCATCCTTATGAAAGTCTAACCTGAGGTTTCGGTGTCTCCGGACATGCAGTCATATGGACAGAATTCAATACAGAATGTGTCAACACAGATTGTTTACAGTAGTTGCCTTTGTATCTAGCTATCGTCTTTACCTGACGTTACAGACTACAGACTGGAACAAGTATGACGAGCGTCTCCTGAAAGCAGTGGAGAACGGTGATGTGGACAAAGTCACCAACTCACTCAGGAAAGGGGCAGTCGCCTCCAAGCTAGATGCTGAAGGCCGCTCTTCGTGAGTGTTACCTTTCATTGTCCTTCCCTAATCAAAGAGAAGACTGTTGGTTTCTTTACCATGCCTAACATAAGTTGCTCTGTGCATTTCATCCAATATAATGAATTAAAGATTACTTAACTGTGTACAACTGACCCAGTTGTGCAGAACTGTTTTGGGGAGGATGAGCGATTTTTATAATTAAAAAAAAAATGCTAGCACATTTGCTGTTTGCATTTATAGTCCTGTTTTCTCTTAATCTCTTGTCTTACTCATCTCTTGGCACCAACATCTGCTTTTGATTACAACGTCGCAGATAGATTCCCAGATAAAGGCTGAATTAGAATATAGTGATGGGTTTTGATTTTGATTTATCCTCTGTGAACCTCTCGAATACCTCCTGAGGTTCGTAGCCTTGTAGTGTCTTCCTCTGCAGCATGCTTTCACTGAATTTGAAACGTGGCATCTGGTTTGCCGCCTCTTGTCTGCATAAACTCATGTAAGTCTTTGTAATAAATATTTGACCTGTGGTAGAATATTAACGAGGGTGTGATCATGCTAAAAATCTTTTGAAACACAAGTCTGGGTGCTGTTAGATTCATCACACATAATAATTGAGATTTTGCTGAGAATGTTGGGTTTTTTTGGACTTGACACTACTCCACATCATTGTAACGAATATCTTTAATGACAGTGTTTCTCAACCACTTAACTGGGCCTCGGCCCATTAGTGGGCCGCGAAGTGCCATCTAGTGGGCCGCAAAATTTTTTTCCAAGTTGAAGCAAATTTTTACTCGTAGTAGGGTATAACTGCTGGGTTGCATCCGACGTCACATCCACCTCACATCATTAAGCTACGGTCATGCTACAGCTCGCGATGCTTTGCGATGGGTTATCGATGAAAATCAGGCGTTTTGGTGGCGATGCATGGCAATATACACGTTAGCTAAAAGTTGTGGTCATACAGCAGACGAACAATTGACTGTCACGCCTTTTGCGAACTTGAGTTTGGCGCAGCTCGAGTAGCCGCGCGCGCGTTCACAGAGCACGTTGCGCACGCTCTTGAGACCCAGTCGTTATAGGAAACGCCTGATACTGATTTGAGCGCAATCAGCACACGCAGATACGGACGCTGTTTGCACAGAGAATGTGCGAAATATTATCATCATCATCATTGTCATGTTTTTTCTAGCCATGTTTATGACTCTGTTTAAATATTCTGCTTTCTGTTTTGCTTTCGTGTTTATAAATATCACGCCAGCTAAAAAACACTCTTCCTGCACTTAGATCCGTCTACCGCCATCTATCTTGTAGTGTCTTGATCCCCAGATCTTTAACCCAGCCACATATAAAAAGTTATACGCCTCCATGCTCTTCCAGGTTTTCGTCTGTTTGTCCGTGTAGAACGATGTCTGCAGCACCAGGTAGTCTGAGATATCAGGGAATTCAACGGATGGATAATTTTCCAAGCTTGTAGGAAAAATCCTTCTTTGTTAGCGTGTAAGGATCCAATCCCACTGAGTGGTTTCTATATCTACTTCTTGGTTTTCATGACTTGCTTGTTTGCTGGACACAAACATGGAAATAAGTTCTTGTGTTAATGGACCAGACTCCACTTTTGGATCATTAATCCCTTTTGACTGAGAATGCCCTGCATGCATGGTTTGGCTTCTGGCACATCCATACAGGCTTAAATACAAAACCTACAATTAAAAACAGTTTGTTTTTATTGCATTTATTTAATTTCTGGGCTCAGAGCTGTAACAGGGAGTGATGTTGCATCCCATTAATAGACGTTACAGTAGATTATTAGATTCTAATCAAATTGATGAGCCAAAATAATTGGGGATCTTTTTTTAATGGGTCCCAACTCGTTACAAGTATGAATAGGTGGGCCTTAAAGTAGAAAAGGTTGAGAACCCCTGGTTTGAGGTTTAAACTCAGGGAATGAGTGGAGAATTGGTCCAGTTTGCATCTTTTATCTGTTGTGGTCCACAAGCATGACTTGTGGTGGCACCTGTTGAAGTTTGAACTCTTTTGAACAATCTAATGTTCAAATATGATATGCTGTATAGCTTTACCTTCTTTTTGGAAATTGCTGAGAAATAAGATCAGCTGTAACTGATACTTGAAGAAGGTGTGTGCTGAATGTCTTTCTTACTTTAAGATTAAGCTTAGCATTAATTTTTCAGTATTGAATCGTCAATAGATTGAAGGTTAGAGATGCAGCCTTGGGCCCAAAGAGTTGCCGGTTTGATTCCCAGGACCAGCAGGAACAGTGTGAAGGGAGTTGAGTGAATGAACAGCACTTTCCCCTCCCTCTGTATCATGGATGAAGTGCCCTTGAGCAAGGCACCTAACCCCCGACTGCTCCCTGGGCGCTGTAGCATAGCTGCCCACTGCTCTGGGGATGTGTGTGCGCTCACTGCTCACTTGTGTTTTCACTGCTTCAGATGGGTTAAATGCAGATGAGGAATTTCACTGTGCTTGAGTGTGCATGTGACACTCTTCTAGGTTTGAACCAAAAAGCAATGGCTTTTTGACAAACTTCTTTTTTTGATTACATCAATATGCATGCCCGGGTGTGGAAAATAATAATGATGATAACTGATAATAATATGGGTGGCACAGTGACACAATGGGAAGGGTGGCCTCCTCACAGCTCCAGGGTTGTTTCGTTGGTGGTTGGCTTGGCTGCTCGAAAATTGCTCTTAGGTGTGTGTGCATGGTGCTGTGAGATGGACTAGTGTATTTCTGCGTCATGACCAGCGTTTCCAGGATAGGTTCCTGATCCACAGCAGCCCTGACCATAATAAAATTGGACATAAAACTGACGGTGGTGTAGTGGTTAGCGCTGTCGCCTCACAGCAAGAAGGTCCGGGTTCGAGCCCCGTGGCCGGCGAGGGCCTTTCTGTGTGGAGTTTGCATGTTCTCCCCGTGTCCGCGTGGGTTTCCTCCGGGTGCTCCGGTTTCCCCCACAGTCCAAAGACATGCAGGTTAGGTTAACTGGTGACTCTAAATTGACCGTAGGTGTGAATGTGAGTGTGAATGGTTGTCTGTGTCTTTGTGTCAGCCCTGTGATGACCTGGTGACTTGTCCAGGGTGTACCCCGCCTTTCGCCCGTAGTCAGCTGGGATAGGCTCCAGCTTGCCTGCGACCCTGTAGGACAGGATAAAGCGGCTAGAGATAATGAGATGAGATGAAAACTGAAGATAAAGCTGAAAATAAGTGAATAATAATGTTTTATCTTCCCCTCCCTCCACTTCCACGCTCTCATCAAGTGAAAATGCTGAGCTAGCTCAAGCTTGTTTAACGCTCACAATACAGATGAATACTCATGAATTAAACAGTTTTCTAGCCAAAGATCCTGTTCATACTGAAATGTTATATCACGCAAGGAAAACGTGTTATGACTCCTGTATTACACTGTCTTTAAAATACACTAAATTAAGTTAATTTAATGAAGTTAATTCAGTCGATCCTATCTGTATCCTATAGCGTCTTTTCTGTTTTCCTCTTCTCCTTGTCTTTTTCTAACCTTGTACTGCAGACACATGATTAATCTTTAAAACTTCCCGAAAGAAGTGCATTTTAATCAGTTGCCATGAAATGAGGAATATAAATTATAACCCCAAATTAGAACAAGTTGGGACGGTATGTTGAAATTGAAATTACAACCGAAAACAATGACTTGTAAATAATCTTTGACCTGTACTGCACTCAGAGCAATACAATAGCCCGTTATTTGATGTTTTATTTCATGAATTTTATTGTTTTTCTTTTCAAAATCAACATATTTCAATTTTGATTCTTGCAAAACATATTTAAAAAAAGTTGGGACAGTCAAGCATTTACCACTTTATAATGTTGCCACTCCATCTTACAACACTTCAGACGTTTAGGGACTGAAGACACCAAATGATGAAGCGTTTCAGGTGTTATTTTGTCTCATTCTTCCTGCAAATAGGTCTGAAGGTGTGCGACAGTACGGGGTTGTTGTTGTCATATTTTTTGTTTCAAAATTCTTCACACGTTCCCTATTGGGGACAGAGGGGACAGACATACTCTTCTTCCACAGCCATGCCTTTGGAATGTGTGCAGAATGTGGTTTTGCATTAGCCTGGGCCCGCCCATCCTAAGCGTGATGCAACACGAGGGCCTGTTGCGAGCTTAGTCTGGCCAGGCAGGCTATCTACAGCATTTCCAAGCTCCCGAAAAATCAGGAACCAATCAACTTTGAGCATCTCCAACGGCCCTGGGTAGAGGCGTGTTCAAGGCAGTGACGTAGTAGAACTGCGACCGGAAGCCATAGATTGTTTACAGAATCTATGCCGGAAGCGCTTCATTCACATCACGAACATGGAGCAGCGGCAAGCCTTTAACACAGCAGTAGATGCTGTATTGAAAGCATTCAACGGGAAGTTCTCATTGAAAACGGAGCAAAGAGCAGCCCTGGAGGTATTTATCTTCTTCCTGTTACTCAAGCAGTTTCCGTCGCGTCACATACGTCAGAGGAAAGAGTGATGTGATTGGTTTAAGCTTCGTCACAGCCTTTTCTGGCTTCGACCAGTAGCAAACTGAGGCATTTCAGGGAGGCGGGTCAACCACGGGCTCTGGGAAACGGTTTGGCTTAATAGCTTGGCCAGACCAAATGCTCGGAGAGCTTTGAAGTCGCGTTAGCCAGGCTAGTTTTGCATTGTCTTGTTGAAATCTCCCTGGAAAAGTTGTCGTCTTGAAGGCAGCTCATGTTGCTCCAAAATCTCAATGTACTTTTGTTATGGGTGGTGAGATGTGGTGAGTAGGATCCAAAAGCAGAGCGCAGACCAGTAACTCCAATAATAAAAAAGATTTAATAGGAAAAAAATAATCCAAAAGACTAGGGACAAAAAACAAGGCAGGCAAGGACAAAAAAACCCCAAAACGCTAGCATAAAAAAATAGTCCAGACAAAAAAACTTGACACAGAAATGTAGTGCAACAAACATGAAAAAAAGACAAAAACGTAGTGCAAGAAACAGGCAAAAATCCAAGAAGCGATAATGGCGCAGAGACAACGTGAAAAACCAACGAGACGTTCTGGCAGAGTCCTCTTCTGAGAACGGCCTATTTATGCACAGCAGAGCAACCAGGAAGTGAATGCCGGCAAGATGAAAGTCCCGTCCCGGATCTGGATTGGCGCTGAACTGGGAGATGATAAATCTCCGGAGTGGAAGTCCGGGGCGGAGCATGACACTTTTTTTTCTGCATTACTGCTGCCATCACAGAAGTGTAAGTTACCTTTGCCAAGGGCACTGACACAACCCCATACCATGACAAACCCTGGCTTTTGGACTTGTTGCTGGTAACAGTCTGGATAGTCCTTTCAGTCTTTGGTCTGGCGCACATGGTGTCCATTTCTTACAAAAAAAAAGACCTGAAATACTGATTCGTCTGACCACAATACACGTTTACACCGTGCGATGGTCCATCCCAGATGCCTCCGAGCCCAGAGAAGTTGGCGGCGCTTCTGGACGCAATTAACATAAGGCTTCCTTTTTGTCCAGTAAAATAATTTTTTTATAACCAAATTTTTTTCAACATTAAACCATTACAGAGAACAGAGACAAGAAAATACGTACATTTATCAACAACAACTAATAATAATAATAATAATAATAATAATAATAAAATAATAATAATAAAATAATAACAATACTAAATTTAAAAAAAAAAACACACAGAAAAGGACATCATGATACATTGTCAGCATGTACTTCCTGGGTCTCTAGTGAGACGTTAAACATCATGCCATGATGTTTTTAGTTCAGTGCAACTGATTGCATTCTTTGGAAGTGAGAGATGAGAGGTTGCCAACATCTGTAGAATTTGTCTGTTGAACCACGAATGGTGTATTTGATTTTTTTCCAGTTTTAAAAAAGATAACAGGTCTTGCAGCCAGGATGTGTTTGAAGGAGGTAAGTGACTCTTCCAGAGGAGGAGAATTCGACGACGGGCAATTAGTGAGGCAAAAGATAGAACATTAAGTTGTTTAGCAGTCATTTTAGCCCCCTCCTCAGGAATTCCAAAAATAACAATTTGAGGTGATGGGACTAATGTTAGTTGCAGTACCTCTGACATAAAATCAAAGAAGGACTTCCAGTACTCCACCAAGCCCGGGCACGACCAGAACATACGGTATGAACTAGGTCTGCTGGCGCCTGAGAGCATCTATCACAAATGTCAGAAAGGTTCGGGTAAATCCTTGATAATCTGGTCTTGCTGAACCCTATGCAGAACCTTAAACTGAATGAGGGTAAGCCTCGCACAGGAGGAAGATGAATTTATTGCATGTAGTGCATCGTCCCACCACCCATCAGTCAAGGTGATGCCCGGTTCAGTCTCCCAACTAGTCCTGATCTTATGAAGGGCTGGAGGTGGGGTTGTTGATGATAAAAGGTTATAGATAAAGGAAATGTGTCACTTCAATAAGCTTCCAACTGGAAGAAGATGGTTGACGCCCGAGGCAGGTGGAGCCTGTGGAAAAGTTGAGAAGTTGGATTTGACAAAGTTGCGAATTTGAAAGTATCTAAACAAATCGGACTGCTGAAGGTTAAATGTGGAACATAGCTGTGAAAAGCTAGCAAAAAGGCCATTAACATATAGGTCACCGAGACAGGACAAGCCTTGTCTGCTCCAGGAATCAAACGTTGAATCGATCCTAGCTGGATGAAAAAGGTGATTGTTACAAATAGGTGTAGCTAATGGTAAAGAGGTCCAGCCAAATTGGTGTCTCACGTGCTGCCAGATTTTCAGAGTGTTAATAACTATGGGGTTGGTTGAATGCAGTTTGGGTTTGAGTGGGAGGCTGCTACATACCAAAGCCTTTAAAGACGAAGAGTGACAGGAGTTAGCCTCCAGGTGAACCCAATCACTATCTGTGTCTGAGATCCAGAGTGCAACTTTATGCAAGTTAAGCTGTGTTCACATATATACCTGAACGATAGTGGTATAACTGTATCGATACAAAGTATACCGGTACAGTTTAGTGCATCTGTCCACGCTAGCGAGAAATGTTTGCGGTTTTCTTTCACGGTAGGTGAAATGCGCGTGCGCGAAATGTTTCCGTGGTTACCGAGTACTGCTCTGGAGCGCGACCGGCCGCATCTTCGCCCATGAAGCGGCGGAGATCACTCGACAGTTGTCAACTGTTCCTGGCATCGCTCGTCTCCCCAAAGCTCCAACAAACACACAACTTCGTCTTTGCTCCATATAGCTCCACGGTCGTTTTGAGCCATTTTGACGTTTTATTTACAGCTGGAAAGCACGTGCGTATTGTATTGTATGAATAACCCGGAAGACGTAGGAATGGTTCATTGCGCATGCGCATTATATTTGTATCGATACAGAACTGCTTCATCTGTCCACACTACAGCGAAGCGCTACAGTACCGATACTGTACCGGTACGAAACTCATACATTTGTGGGTTTTGTACAGATACAGTTATACCGCTACAGTACTGATATAGTTGCTAGTGTGGACAGGTGTTGCAGTATGAAAGTAGTATCGTATCGGTTCAAAATCCCTAGTGTGGACAGGGTATTAGCTGCCCAATAGTATGACTGAAAATTGGGCAAACCAAGACCTCCATGTGATCATCTCCTCTGGAGAAGAGATTTGCGGATTCTTGGATTTTTACCTCCCCATATGAAATTTAAAATCATTGAGTCCAATTGAGAGAAAAAACGTTTAGGCAAAAAAATGGGTAAACATTGGAATAAGTACAAATATTTTAGGAATACATTCATTTTAATGGACTGTATTCTGTCTATAAAAGAGATAGGTAGGCTATTCCATCTCTGTAGATCTGACTTTACTTTGATTGAAAGAGATGTAAAATTTTCCTCCAGAAGAGAGCGGATGGAGCTTGTGATAATAACTCCTAAGTATTTAAATCTAGAAGTGGATAATTTGAATGGTATATTAGACTGTGGTATTTCATGGGCTAACTGGTTAATAGGAAAGCGTTCACTTTTCTGTATGTTTAATTTGTACCTAGAGACGGTGCCAAAGAATTTGAGAGTAGTTAAAATGTGTGGGATGGAGATTGCTGGATTGGAAACATAAAGGAGCAGGTCATCCGCATATAAAGATACCTTGTGTTCGATTTCTCCTCTTTTTATTCCAGAAAAAAAATTATTGGCTTTAAGAGCAATTGACAAGGGTTCAATAGTAATAGCAAAAAGGAGGGGGGAAGTTGGGCATCCTTGCCGCGTGAGAGTGGGAAGAACTGTGAACGTTGAGTATTGGTACATACACAAGCCTGTGGTGAAGAATACAGTAAACGTAGCCAGGAAACAAAATTTTCTCCAAATCCAAATTGGTTTAGTGTAAAGAATAGATGACCCCACTCAACCCGGTCGAAAGCTTTTTCTGCATCAAGCGAAATAACCATCTCTGGACTAGTTGGATGGGCCGGGGAGTGGATGATGTTGAGAAGCCTCCATATGTTTTAAAAGAGTGGCGATTTTTTTATAAACCCTGTTTGGTCTGTCGAAATAAGGCAAGGCAAGTTTATTTATATAGCGCATTTCATCCACAGTGGCAGTTCAATGTGCTTTACAGAGGTAAAGGCAAAACAGTAAACAATAGAAAATAAAATTACATAAAATAAAGGGGGAAGAAGAGAGAAATAAAAATATGAGAATTAAACAATAGTAGAAATAAAGTAATTAAAATGAAGTACAAGTTCAGTAAAAAACAGCAGAATAAAATGGAATAAAAGTTAAGTTTAAAACATGCAAAGACTGTAAAAGTTAAGTAAAGTTTAAAACATGTAAAGATGATATTTATCAGTTAGCAGAAAGCATCTGAAAACAGTTTGGTCTTTAGTCTAGATTTGAAGCTGCCAGCAGCAGGAGCATTTTTGATGTCCTCTGGGAGTCGGTTCCATAGCTGTACTGCATAGTAGCTAAAAGCTGCTTCACCACACTTTGTTTTAACAACAGGTTTTACCAGTAAATTTTGCTGCTGCGATCTGGTAGATCTGATCGGGTTCGGCCGCTGCAACATATCAGAGAGGTAATTGGGCCTTGTACCATTTAGAGATTTGTACACCAGCAGCAATGCTTTAAAGTCAATTCTGTAGCTTACTGGAAGCCAGTGAAGGGCCCTTAGAATTGGAGTAATGTGCTCTGTTTTTTTTGTTCGTGTGAGAACCCTCGCCGCTGCATTTTGAATCACCTGAAGTCATTTGATGGTCTTTTTTGGCAGGCCTGTGAAAAGGCCATTGCAGTAGTCAACCCTACTAGAGATGAAGGCATGCATAAGTTTTTCCAGATCATTTTTTGACACAAGTCCTCTTGGTTTGGAAATGTTTTTTAGGTGATAAAATGCCGATTTAATGATTTGCTTTCATGTGACTGTCAAAGTTTTAGCTCGCTGTCAATGAAAACACCAAGATTTTTAACCATATCTTTTGTTTTAATCCCCTTTGTGTCAAGAATAGTGGTAATCCTGAGTCTTTCATCTTTTTTCCCAAATAGAATTACTTCTGTTTTATCTGTGTTCAGCTGAAGAAAACTGTGTGACATCCAGTTGTTGATTTGGTCGATACACTGGTAGAGACATTCAAGGGGGGCATAATCATTAGGTGATAGAGCAAAATAAATTTGGGTGTCATCTGCATAGCAGTGATACAAAATTGAGTTGTTCTTGATAATTTGTCCAAGTGGGAGCATATAAAGGTTGAATAGTAATGGTCCAAGGATCGACCCCTGGGGGACACCACAGGTCAAGGACATTGATGTTGAGGTACAATTTCCCATGGTAACAAAGAAGCTTCTATCTTTTAAGTATGATTTTAACCAATTGATAACTTTACCAGTCAACCCAACCCAGTGTTCAAGTCGATATAGCAGTATGCTGTGATCAACAGTATCAAAAGCTGCACTGAGGTACAGTAACACCAGGACCGATGTTTTGCCTGCATCAGTATTAAGATGTATGTCATTTATAACTTTAATCAGCGCTGTTTCAGTGCTGTGATTGGCACGAAATCCTGACTGAAAGTTATCAAAACAGCTGTTTATCAAGAAGGCAGTTAATTGATTGAAGACAATTTTTTCCAGGATTTTCCCGATGAATGGTAAATTTGATATTGGCCTGTAGTTGTTCAATACTGAAGCATCCAGATTATTCTTTTTAAGTAGGGGCTTTACAATGGCTTTTTTCAGGGACACAGGAAAAATGCCAGTCTCTAGGGATATATTTATGATCTGAAGCACATCTGTAATTATGAGATGAACAGACTTAAAGTTGGTGGGCAGAATGTCCAATTCAGATGTTGAAGAACTGAGATTTTGTACAGTTTTTTCAAGAGTCTCGTAATCAATCAAACAAAATTCTGACAGTGTGTTGAAATTGTCTGTCTGTGTCACTGATGATTGCAGCTTTTCAGTTATTTGCAACTGAGATATATGTGCAATATTCTGCCGTATTTTATCAATTTTACCTTTGAAGAAGGATGCAAACTCATTGCATTTATTAACTGAGAGAAGTTCAGGTGCTAATTGTGGTGGGGGATTAGTTAGCTTCTCTACTGTTGAAAATAGCACACGGGCATTGTTCATATTCCTGTTGATGATGTTGGAGAAGAAAGACTGTCTTGCTTTACCAATTTCATAATTATATTTACAAAGCATCTCTTTATGGATTTGATAATGGATGTGAAGTTTAGATTTGCGCCATTTTCTTTCAGTCTTCCTACATTCTCTCTTTAGCAGTTTAACAGCTGGGTATTGCTTCCATGGTGCTTTCTGCTTGTCATTGACTCTTTTGATTTTGAATGGAGCAATATCATCCATAATTTGGGTCATATTTAAATAAAAAATTTCCAGTAAGGCCATCCTTAAAAAAAAAAAATCCGTTTCCTGTCCACCGGGTGAGCAAAAAAATTTTCAGTCGGGAGGGCGGGATTTTTTTTTTTTATGGATGGATAAGAAATCGCAATGCTGTGTTTGCTTTTTCTTTCAGTACTTTTTTATTACAAAAGCAGACACATTTAATAAAATATGACAGTTTAATCAACTGAAACTTGTACAAACACTTTAAGTTAGCATTTTAAATGCTGACTGCAACATTTGCAAAACTTTTACAAAGGTACTTAAAATGTCCGACACACGGACTTTTTGTAGTTCTAAATCGAGCGTTAGACCTAGTTCGGATGAAATTACACTATTAAAATGATCACCGAATGATTTGTTTTTCTGAATCTTTATTATTTTGTTGTTCGCTAGAATACCATTTTGCGATTTCACACTTAAGCAAATGTTTGAAAACTCCAGATCTCCGTCCTTCATGGTGGCTGCCATTTTTTGTGCCGCACGGCGCATGCGCAGAGCTGATTCAGTTCAGAGTGCGCGTGCACTCGGCAGAGGCAGTAGTCTGTCGGAGGCGACATCGGAGGGAACAGAAGCAGAGATGACGCTTATTTTGTCTCCGGTAAACCAGTCTTCTCTCGTTCAATTACGTGCTGGCATCAAAAGACACCGTTGGTTGTAAATGAAACCAAACTGAGTGGTTGGAGTGTATTTTCATACACAAATGGAGAAATGTTCGCTGAGTGTTTAATTGTGTAGCCGCCACTGCAGACCGTTGTCGTTGTTAATTCATAGCATGCTCAGCTGCGTGAATGTGTCATGCACCGAAAATAAGAGATTTACAAGCCAGGAACGCCTCATGATGCAATACGCAAGAAAAGAAAGATTTACTGCCATTTTATTTTGTATTTGAGTAAAGTGAATAAATAAATGGTCTGTGGAAAATACATTTAATCCTGGGAACTGCATGCACAGGAGTTTATTTTGTGTTCCCCCCCCGGCTGGCTACTTATTTGATATGGCTGGCTAGTATGAGCCTTAGTGGAAAGCCCTGGGAATGCGTAAATGTCAAGTTCGATTTTAGATTTACGAACCTGAAAAAAATGTCGAAAAACCGGCGTTAAAAAAAAAAAAATTTCAACCGCACAAACGGCACTCACCTGGCCAGTGGACCGGAAACAGAACATTTTTTAATAATGGCCTAAGTCGTCTACAGAGTCTGACATTTTAGTTGAGATCCGAGAGAGAGCTTGCTCAAAGAGAACACGTGTTGTCATTTATGACTCTCCTACCCATAGTCATTGAGCTGTTCTGAATGTGAGGGGACATAGAAACATCAGAGAAAACACAGAAATGATCAGATAAGGCCAGGTCAATAACAGTAGTAGAAACAGTAAGACCCTTTGCGATAACGAGGTCAAGGGTATGACCACGAGAGTGGGTCGGCCCCTGTACATGTTGTACTAGGTTGAAGTTGTCAATAAGTGCAAGTAGTTCTCTGGCATAAGTGTTTTCAGGATTATCTACATGCAAGTTAAAATCCCCAGATATAATAAGACAGTCAAACTCTAAGCAAATGACTGACAACAATTCACCAAACTCTTCCAGAAAAACTTTGGCTGAATGTCTCGGAGGCCTGTAAATAGTTAATAACAATATGTTAGGAGAGCATGTAACAAGTGCACATAAGTGTTCAAAGGATGTAAAATCACCAAGTGAAGACTGTTTACATTGAAAAGAGGCTTTGAATACATTTGCGATCCCTCCACCCTTCCCATGTCGGGTAGCACTCATGAAATTAAAATTTGGGGGAGCTGCTTCAATAAGGGTGGTAGCACTCTTTGCTTGATCCAGCCATGTTTCAGTTAGAAGCAAAAAATCAAGATTGTTTGCAAATAAGATCATTAATTAAAAATGACTTGTTTGAAAGTGATCTAACGTTCAGAAGAGCTAGCTTTACAGAAAGTCTAGAAGTAATATCCGCTTGGGCACTCTGATGTTTTGAAACAGGAAGGAGACTAGACTGGTTTACCCCCTGGGTTAAATATGCTCTGTTTTCTATTTCTGATCAGCACAGGAATAGAGAATGGCATAGGCATACTGGGTCCCAGCTTGTTTTCAAAACTACACCCAATGCAGGGACCCACAGCACATCATACAAAACTCTCTGTATATTCCATGAGGTTGGGAGGGGGAAGGAGTGGAGATGTCATGTATTTTTTTAGATGGTGAAAAAGATTGGTAGCCAGCTGAAAGTCCTGGGCGAACACAGTTCAGTCTGTTGGTTGATTTTTGATGAACTGGGTACACTGCTTGTCGCGAATGATTTGGGCTGGAAAAAGAGAGTGCAGCCATTGGCAGCAATCTCTGCATACTTTTAGGGAAATCCATGCAGGGGGGAGACAGGGATGGTACAATAAAGTCAGAAGAGCGAGACTGAGATTGGGACTTTGGTGAGGTCTTTGTGAGTGTCTCCCTGACAGTCTCTGTGATACTTGCATGGGGTCGAGATGTGGATGATGCAGCCTTGGCATGATTGTCTTTGGTCAAGTCCTCAATCTGGATGGGCGATGCAGATATCTGTGGCTGCCCATTGTTAACAAGATGCTCACATTCTCCATGTGATTGTTGATGTCCTTGGCAGTCTGCCCCAGATGGCTGTGTGTCCTTGTTGAAGCATCTCTGCTGTGCTTGCATGGGTAGTTGTTTTGGCTTTGCAGAGGTTTTGTTGATATCTGTAACTGGGTCAGTCTGTGAGCACTTATCAGCAGTGTCCAATGTTGGCTGAGAAAAGAATGCATGCTGGAGAGAGAGGCTGTAGTGATCAGCCAAAACTTTGGTCCCAATCCGGCTGAGTTCAGTGCTATTTGGCCTGAAGAATTCTCTGCGATTCCAGAAAAAGTTAAAATTGTCTATGAAGTTCATACCAAATGAAAAACAAATTTTTCCAAGCCAGGTGTTAAGACTGAAGAGTCTAGTAAATGCAAAACTTCCCCTTGCAGGGAGTGGGCCACTGATAAAAGATTGTATTCTAGTCTTATAGAGGTCAGAAAAAAGTTTTCTGAAATCATCTTGGACAAACAGCTGTCCTCCGAAAACATCATTTGCTCCCACATGCACAACAATACGTTTGATAGTTTTATGCTCGGACATGAGTTTCAAAATGCTGCCTTTGGTGTCAGAGATGGATGCATTTGGAAGGCAGCAAATAATCATCCCATGTCCTTTTAAATGTCTTACAGTGGAATCACCAAGAACAAGGGTTGTGGGATCAGGTGGTGTTACGAGCTGCTTTTTGCCTCTTCCCACAGCTCTTCGGTTGTGGTGCGATCTCTTTCTATGATGTGCTTGTCCGCCTGAAAATTCTGCTTCCACATCCCTGAGGCATTCAAATTTGTTCTGAAGCCTTATGGGCTGTGGATTTTCCATAGGACTGTAAATCCTATTGCAGTTTGTAGACCTGGCTCTATTTCTAATAGCATGGCTGTGGAGCGTGGGTTGCATAGTATCAGAACGAACTGGTGTTGAGGTAATTACTCCTGTTTTTATTTTTGGGCCTGCCACCCATCGTGTGCCAGTTTTCTGTATTCACATTTTGCTCTGTTAGATTGACGTATTCATCCACTCGATCTGCAATGCTATCGGCTTGTCGGGGTGCAATCTCTGCATTCTCAGCCACTGTTTCTGTACTCCTTTCGTGAGATATCTCTCTTAGTTCGTCCGTCTTTGGCAGGGCATCAATCTTTGATTCCAGGATAGAAATCCTCTGTTCTAGTTCTGTGCATTTTCTGCAGGATCTCCTGGATTTTTTTGCCCCCTGGCATTTTGTTTTAAAAGCTAACTTATCTTGTAAAGGTGAAAAATAAAATGAAGAAATGGTGGAAATTAAGTGAAAAAGTAAAAAAATAAAGATCAAGCAGGAGCAAAGCAAAGACGCGTCCTACTCGCTTGAGTAGGCGGAGCAAAAATAATGGAAGGTAAAACTGTTTCCATTCTGCAAGCTAGGGCTTTAGCAAGGAGTTTATCATCTACATTAAGAAGAGAAATAGGTCGGTAAGAGGAACATAATTTGGGATCTTTATCCTTTTTAAGGATCGGTGATATCGATGCCTGATTGAGTGTTGGTGGTAATTTACCTTCTTGGAGAGAGTTCTCGTACATCTCTAAAAGCAGTGGTGCTAACTGTTCAGAAAACGTCTTATAAAATTCCACAGGGTAGCCATCTGGCCCCGGGGACTTCCCACTCTGCATTAGTTTAATGGCGTTGGTTATTTCACTGAGAGACAGCAGCAGTGTCTCCAACTTTTCCCGTTGTTCAGGTGTTAACTTAGGAATACTGAATCCATGGAAGAAGTTTTGCATGACACCATCATCATCAGGCAAGTCAGATTTATACAAATTGGAGCAGAAGATTTTGAAAGTCCTATTAATTTCGTCAGGGATCCTTGTCGGTGTACCTGAATCATTTATAATTTCAGATATTTGCTGTGAAGCTATCCTACTCTTCAACTGATGGGCGAGAAGGCGACCGGCCTTATCCCCATTTTCATATAGTAATCCTCTGGCTTTAAGTATCATTTTCTCTGCGTCTCTAGTGGACAAGAGATTGAACTCGGTCTGGAGAGCAAGTCTCTCCTTGAATAGCTCTGGAGATGGTAGTGCAGAGCATCGGCGGTCCACATCAGCTATAGCTTCTAAGAGCTCGGTCAAACGCCTCTTTAACGCCTTCTTGGTGTGAGCAGTATATGATCTTATTTCCCCCCTGAGAAAAGCCTTGAGTGTTTCCCATAACGAGGATGGGCTAGTGTGTTCATTTTTGTTGGTTTCTACAAAAAAGCCGATCGACTGATTTATACGTTTACAAAATTCACCATCGGATAGGAGTGTGGGATCCAGTCTCCAAGTGCGACTCTCTGTATGTTGGGCCTCAAACTGTATGTCAAGTACCACAGGGGAGTGGTCAGAGTCAACTATAGAGGAGTACTCAACTGATTTTTACAAAGGGGAGTAGAGTCTCGTCTATAAAAAAAAAAAATCTATACACGAATAAGAATTGTGGGCATGCGAATAAAAGGAATATTGTCTGTCAGTTGGGTGAGAGATTCTCCAGGGGTCAACACTGCCACACTGAGCCATAAAAGTGGCCAGAGCCTGTGACATCTTGGATTGGGTGGCTGTTCTAGAGCTAGATCTATCTAGACAAGGGTCCATCACACAATTTATGTCCCTTCCAAATATTAGTTTGTAACTATGTAGATCAGGGATTAATGATATAAGTTTCTTAATGAATTCTATATCGTCCCAGTTTGGGGCATATACAGACACTAGAGCAACTGGAATTTGGTGGAGAAAGCCAGTAACTATAATAAATCGGCCATTGGGATCACACAGAGTGCTGGAGTGAACAAAGTTAACTTTTTTTGTTCATCAGAATGGCTGTGCCTCTCGTTTTTAAATTGAACGTTGAATGAAAAATATGAGCTATCCAGGATTTACTAAGGCTACATCCACACGACAACGGCAACGAGATTTTATTAAAAAAAAATATCGCGTCCACATGGGCAACGGATCAGTAAAATATCAGGTACATATGGCAACGAAACGCTTGCTGAAAACGATGCAATACACATGTCACACCTCTACGTGCGCTGTAAGACGGTCCCATCGGAGACACCAGAACAATAGAAGAAGTAGGACGCATGCGCATAAACCCCTTCTTCTACCCAGTGTGAAGCACTCGCAGGAACAAACACACAACAACAAGAAGAAGATGGCTGCGACTACGCGAGGAAATCGTGCCTTCTGTGTGTACAAATTAGTTTTATTATTGTGCATAGTTTTATATAACTTAATTTTCTTATTGTGTGTGAACATTTTGAAAAGCATTTTTATATAATTTATATAACTTTTTTTATATTGTGTGTGAACATTTTGAAAAGCAGTCTTATCCAATAAAAAAAGAAATTCAAGAAATGGTTCAGTTACTTGTTTATTTAAAAGAAAAGCTGTATACAAAAGTGAATGCAATGCAGTGGTTCATACAAAACAGCAAGAGTGCTGCTTGTTCTAGTCATGTGGTTGTGACATCATCGTAAACAAATCTGTTCTACTCATCCAGACGACTTCGCAACGGTGCTGTTGCCAGATTTTTCCACTCTGGAACCCGTTCTCGTTTTGGGGCACCCAAAACGCCGGTGCCGTGTGGACGCCAGGCCGAAACGATGAACAATTTTAGCAGATTCACCTGAATCCGTTGCCGTGTGGACAGCCTCTAAGTCGTTTGTGGTCTGTAGTGCGCAGGTGAGTTTCTTGTAGGAATATGGTATCTGAATTTAAATGTTTCAGGTGAGAAAACACACTAGCCCGTTTCACAGGGCCATTCAGGCCCCCCACATTCCAGGAAATAATCTTGACAGAGCCTCTTCTACTCATGACTCCATTTCGATTATTTGTCATAACAAAGTTAAGTAGCAAAATAATTTGCCATGAGCAAGACTAGTTCAATGTTGCAGGAGAAGTAAGCATGCTGACTTGAATGCAAAACTAAGAGATAAAAACTAAAAGGAGGACAAGGACACTTAACATGAGGAACAAAAACAAACCACAACAAGCAAGAACCGTCCCTTCCAACCTCCCTATCCTCCCACCCCCCACCTATGCTCATCTTCCTACCTATGATGAGCTGCAGGTAAAACTACTTACCTACCTCCGGAATAACTAAGCGAAAGCACTAAACTTCGATCCCTAAAACAGAGAGTGCTGCTGAGCTTGTATATGAACCATTTAAACACACCAATAGGAACACTAGAAAGTCTATAAAACAAAAAATTTTTTGTGGAAATCACAAAATGGGCTCAGGAATATTTCCAGAGAACATTATCTGTGAACACAATTCAGCATGCCATGCGCCGTTGCCAGCTAAAACTCTATAGTTCAAAGAAGAAGCTGTATCTAAACATGATCCAGAAGCGCAGACGTCTTCTCTGGGCCAAGGCTCATTTAAAATGGACTGTGGCAAAGTGGAAAACTGTTCTGTGGTCAGATGAATCAAAGTTTGAAGTTCTTTATGGAAATCAGGGACGCCGTGTCATTCGGACTAAAGAGGAGAAGGACGACCCAAGTTGTTACCAGTGCTTAGTTCAGAAGCCTGCATTTCTGATGGTATGGAGTTGCATTAGTGCGTGTGACATGGGCAGCTCACACGTCTGGAAAGACACCATCAATGCTGAAAGGTATATCCAGGTTCTAGAGCAACATATGTTCCCATCCAGATGACGTCTCTTTCAGGGAAGACCTTGCATTTTCTAACACGACAATGCCAAACCACATACTGCATCAATTACAGCATCATGGCTGTGTAGAAGAAGGGTCCGGGTACTGAACTGGCCAGCCTGCAGTCCAGATCTTTCACCCATAGAAAACATTTGGCGCATCATAAAGCGGAAGATACGACAAAAAAGACCTAAGACAGTTGAGCAACTAGAATCCTACATTAGACAAGAATGGGTTAACATTCCTATCCCTAAACTTGAGCAACTTGTCTCCTCAGTCAGGGATGAGAATTTTCCGCCGATCGGCGGATTTCCGACTTTTTCAGACCAAAATGATCGTTTTTGAGCGTGCGCGCGCAACATTAAGGTCTGCATCACGCATCTTAGAATGTGTGCGCGCGAGGGAGACTGTGAGCAGTGTTGCCAGATACTGCTAACGTTTTCCATCCCAAAATATGTTCCAAACTCGCCAAAATGCACTTAAAACCGCCCAGTGTGGCAACACTGCCTGTGTGCTTGTTCATGTAGCGCATGCCAGACAAAGAGCATCCTGATTGGGTTACACAGCAAAATAAGCCAATCAGCTTTCAGTGTGGGCGGGCTTTTATTTCTTTTCTCGAGGACTGGAGTTTTCAGCTGAGTCAGTGCAGCCTACAGGATCGGCATGGCAGAGAGAGCGCGCGTGCGCCTCAAAAAGCCAAAGTACAAAACCCACTTCAACTCAGATTACACAAAAGAATCTCCCTATCTAATAATAATAATATCCCTGTCTAATAATAATCTCCCTGTCTAATAATAATAATAATATCCCTGTCTAATAATAATAATAATAATAATAATAATATCCCTGTCTAATAATAATCTCCCTGTCTAATAATCTCCCTGTCTAATAATAAAGAAAATAAATAAATAAATAAATAGCCAAAAATCATTAGCCCCTGGGCCCCGCCCCCCCCTGGGCCATGGGCCCCGCCCCCCTGGGCCATGGACCCCGCCCCCCTGGGCCATGGACCCCGCCCCCCTGGGCCATGGACCCCGCCCTGGTTTTTTCAGACTTTTTTAAAATATTTTTCATTCTCATCCCTGCTCAGTCCCCAGACGTTTGCAGACTGTTGTAAAGAGAAAAGGGGATGTCTCACAGTGGTAAACATGGCCTTGTCCCAACTTTTTTGAGATGTGTTGTTGTCATGAAATTTAAAATCACCTAATTTTTCTCTTTAAATGATGCATTTTCTCAGTTTAAACATTTGATATGTCATCTATGTTCTATTCTGAATAAAATATGGAATTTTGAAACTTCCACATCATTGCATTCCGTTTTTATTTACAATTTGTACTTTGTCCCAACTTTTTTGGAATCGGGGTTGTACAAGTAAATTAAGAAATCTTTTTTTTTTCCTTTTTTTTGGATTTTCCATACTGTTGCAACATTTTTTTTTTTTTTTTTAAATTTGGGGTTGTAGAAGAATTCTCTTTCCCTCAATGCAGGCTTCACCTAGCAGCAAGCAACGGGCTTATAAATAGCCTCAATGTTTTCCTTGCCCACGGTGTCAACCTACGCACAACAGATACTGCTGGTAAGTCATTCTTCACTCTTAGAGAACTATTGTATTCGATCCATGAAATGGTGTCTCAGTTCTGCACTGATTGTGGGACTGCAGTATGTGACTGAGCATGTCTCGTACAGTAATAGGTTCTTATTCTGCAGGTAAAACAGCACTGCACCTTTCTTCAAAAGGCGGCCATTCTGCCTGCGTGCAGCGTCTGTTGCAGGTACAGCAAGTTTTGCTTTCACTCCCTAACAATTCCAAGAACAAAGGTATGTGAACTCGTTGCCATGGAATGACGAGTTATAGTTATATCATGTTTGTTGTAAAACAGCCCTGCCAAAAATGATCTTTGAGAAGGGTGTTGAGCAAGATCTACTGACAGCTGGTTTGCCTTTCTGTTGTTCTTTGCTGTGTATAGTCTTTGTGTTTTCTTCTTTTGTTCCCTCACATAAAACATTTGAGCTGAGACAAGGTCAGAGCAGGCCTTTGTATCATAGCAACGCAAGCTCCTCGTTGTACAGTAAACAGTGAGAAATCATAAAAGAGCTACTTCAGGGGTAAAGAAGATAACGTTAGCGTTCCTTCCAGAGTGAAAAATGATAGCCATGACTCTAGCGTATTGCAAAAACAGAATTAATTTTTAATCATTGTTGGTGGCCTTTAATAACATGAGTTTTGTTTAACGCCAATCTGTGATGTAAAAGAAGGAAAAGGAACGAGGGTTTAATCTCATAATAATCAGAGTTTGCTTTGCAGTGTAAAAGTCCTGTTGACAGCACAGATGTGCATGAGAGGACAGCTTTACATGAAGCAGGTGGGCAAAACATCGAACATTTTTTTTTTTTTTTTGTGACAGACAGCACTTTTGTTCATTATGTTCCCTAGAATTATTTCCCAGGAATACCTGGACAGAACATTTATCCCGGAAATGCTGCACTCCATATTTTGGATCAGTTGTCCAATGAGGAATAATTTACTTTCACTGATTATGGCATATTCCTTTGTGATTATGACCAGGTCCATTATAAATCTATTTATTCTATCTACATTCACTAGATATGAACAATTGCACGTTCTGATTGGTTATACCGTACTACTACTAGGATATCAGCTCGCGAGTAGAGAAAAACAAAATGGCAGAGCGCATCAAGTCAGATATATCACTTTATCAAGTATTTAAAAGAAACAGAAATGGCTAAAAGAACATAGTTGGGTTTTTTAAATTTCCTTCCCCAATATCTTCTGTTCCACGCTCCAGCCCAGTCGGTTGCACCTTTAAGTTGGTTTGCTAACTGCCAAAAAAACCCTGAAGAAGAGAATGGCAGCCTGTGTTGCTGACTGTGGCAGCGGGGGCGTGGTCAAGCGCCGGTCTGTGACAGGAGGGCGGAGTCAGGGGAAGGTAAGTGGCAGAATCACTACACCTGAGAGCAATTAACCTGTCTTTGTGTGTCTTCCCAGTGACCGCGCCCTATATGAGGAGGGAGAGCGAGAGCGGAAGTGGCTCATCCCTGAACCAGACGCCGGTTGTGTGTGTGTCTGTGTTAGCGCGATTATTGTTGTACTGAAAAGTGTGGCAATAAAGCCAAGTGTTAAACCTGATCTCTGTCCTGCCGTCCTCTGTGCTCCACTTTCCCGGGTTTCGGCACCACTGTAGAGTTCCCTACAACAGTAATCGCGCTAACACAGACACACACACAACCGGCGTCTGGTTCAGGGATGAGCCACTTCCGCTCTCGCTCTCCCTCCTCATATAGGGCGCGATCACTGGGAAGACACACAAAGACAGGTTAATTGCTCTCAGGTGTAGTGATTCTGCCACTTACCTTCCCTGACTCCGCCCTCCTGTCACAGACCGGCGCTTGACCACGCCCCCGCTGCCACACTGACACTGAGCTTTTATATAAAATCTGGAGAGCTCTGAGGCTATTCCCTGCTGTCGAGATGAGTGAAGCCATCAGGCCGCCATCTTACCACTCCCATCGCGTGTATTTGGCTGATGTGTTAAATTGTGGTATCCGATCAAATTTGCCTCAAGAAAAGTATCTCCTGACTTTTTTTTTCCCCCCCCTTTCTTTACCTTCTATTATTTTCTCAATTTTACCCACATTCGTATAGCGCTCTCCTTCACCATTATTCAGAGGTGGACAGTAACGAAGTACATTTACTTGAGTACTGTACTTAAGTACACTTTTTGGGTATTTTGGAAACTTCTGACTTTAACTTCACTACATTTGAAAGACAAATATCGTACTTTTCACTCCACTACATTTCTATCAAGGTCCTCGTTACTATGAAGCAGCTTTGAAAGTGGATGCTTTTTTCTTTTCTTTTCTAAAACATGATTGGTTTTTTCACAGGTGACACTGAGACAGTCTATCAGTAATCACTAGGGTCACGTCACGTCCACAGACTGGATAAAATCAAGTTCAAAGACCTCTCAGCAGCATTATTTAACTCGATCAGTTGATGGCAGAATGGAACGAAGCGGTTCTTCTGGAGAACGCACACACCCAAGGCCATACCTAGAACCCATGTTTCAGTTTTCTGAAAGGATTAAAGATACGTTTCGTTTTAAATGTTTGCTTTGTTTGCCAAAAACGAACCCCATCACTGCTTACAAAAACTCGCCGTCCGACCTGCGGAAGCACATTGAGGGATATAAACGTTTTATTCCAAGAGAAAGCTTGCACTGAAGGTGTCTGTGCTTTTAGAGCTAGCGAGAACGTTACAATAGCTGTGCAGTCTGGTTAGTCAAAGGACTTTCTATGGATTTGCTCGCCAAGTTGCCGTAGCCTTGTTCACGGCTAACGTTAACACATAGCTAGTTAACGAACACTGTTAGTTAGCATGTAAAAACGGAGTTACGCTAACATGAATAATGTTAATTTATCTGAAGTCCTTTCAGAAATATGTTTTAGCATAATCTTACCAAATAAACAATGTAGAAATCTTTCTTTTCTAGTAGCGTTAGCTACCCAATATGAATTTGAGTTTGAAAAGAGTTTGCTAGCATGTCAGGTGGAGCTTCACTGACTAGCTAGCTTAACGTTAAACCGCCATGATGCACAGCATGCGTTCATTTTGTGAATTCACATTTCTGTCTTTGGTAACGGCGTTAGGTTTTGTAAGCGTTGTGGCAATAATGCAATGATGTGTTGACAGAAAATGTACTTTTAATACTTAAGTATTTTTAAAAGCAAATACTTCAGTACTTTAACTTAAGTAAAAATTTGACTGGACAACTTTCACTTGTATCGGAGTAACATTTGACCAGTGGGATCTGTACTTTGACCTAAGTAATGAAGTTGGGTACTTTGTCCACCTCTGCCATTTTTTTTTTTCCATTTTCCAGTTCAGTCTCTGATAATTTTTTTTAAATTGCTCTTTATTATAATTATTTTTACGGAGATTATTTCAGTTTTTCTCTGATACAGTGTGCCTTTCTCTTTCATATATTTCTTCTTCCATATATATATATATATATATATATATATAATATGACATTTGGCTTTGATCTAGTCTGGGACATTTCCATCGAAAATCTGACGTAGTCAGTGTTTATCCCATTTTCAACAAAAACAGACAAGACGATATGAGAGATTTTTTTTTTTTTTGCTCTTCCTACAGGGGGTCCACTCAAATGGCACTGTGCACGCACGTGTAAAAATGATCACACACTAGCTATCAATACTCACAGGTGAAATGTCCATCCACAACCTTTGACCTGACGATTTGTCCAGTTCACTGCTGCACATGGAGGCATTTTTCTTCTAATTTTTCTCACCAGCTACATAAATAACTTGTCCAATTTTCTGTCGCTTCCAGTAGCCTAAATCAGCGTTTCTCAACCTTTTTTCAGTCACGGCACCCTTCAGAAGTATGCAAATTCTCAAGGCACCCCCATATAAAATTTACACAGTCACGCTGACCCTGGCAGTGAGGTTGTGACATGGGAAAGGGGGCCGTGAGACAAATTTTGATGATGCATGAGGCGGCGATGATCTGCATTAGTGTAACTATCGTTTTTTGGAATTTTAATTCATTTTATTTATTTCAATGTTAGAATATATAATTTTTTGACGGCACCCCTAACGAAGCCAGATGGCACCCCAGGGTGTCGCGGCACCCCGGTTGAGAAAGGCTGGCCTAAATGATAGTTCCACTCCGCGATGGGAGTGGTAAGATGGCGGCCAGCTGGCTTCACTCTGATGAGTCTATGAGCTCTCCAGATTTAAAATAGAGCTCAGTGGTTGCTGAACCAACTGAGGACGAAATAAAAACTCTACTTGCAAACAAAACCCCCCCAAAATACAAAAAAAGTGCAACAAATTATGGAATAAAATTATTTGATGGTAAGAATGTGTATCTTTTTTTATTTTTCAAGAATTATTATTATTATTATTATTATAGCATTTTTCACAAATTGCTCCTGTCATTTCACCAGTTTGTTTACATTCTAAGCGGAAATGATTTTGTCAGATGTTTTGTATAAAGTTTTTATTGATCAAATTTGCAGAAAATAAAAATGCTCTGTTTCTCAAAATCCAGTGAATGTGGATCGAATAAAAATGGTTATTCCACTCAATCTTGTCGTACATGGCTTAGCACGCCTTGTCAGCTATATCAGCTCATATAAGACTCGATTTTGTCTAATAATTGTTAAATATACTCAACAGCCACATTATTAGGAACAACATACTAATACTGGTTAGGGGACACGTTTTCTCTCAGAACAGTCAGATCTCTGAACTCATTGTTATGTTTATGGAACCAATTTGAGACAACTTGTGCTTTATCAAATGACACACAAACATACTGGGAATAGCCGTTATAATATGTGGGCATTGAACCCACAGAAGGATGCACATACAGTGGTGCTTGAAAGTTTGTGAACCCTTTAGAATTTTCTATATTTCTGCATAAATATGACCTAAAACATCATCAGATTTTCACACAAGTCCTAAAAGTAGATAAAGAGAACCCAGTTAAACAAATGAGACAAAAATAGTATACTTGGTCATTTATTTATTGAGGAAAATGATCCAATATTACATACAGTGCCTTGAAAAAGTATTCATACCCCTTGAACTTTTTCACATTTTTCTACCTTACAACCACAAACTTAAGTTTTTTATTGAGATTTTATGTGATAGACCAACACAGAGTAGCACATAATTGTGAAATGAAACGAAAATGATAAATGGTCTTCAAAATTTTAAACAAATAAAAATCTGAAAAAATGTGGTGTGCATTAGTATTCAGCCCCCCTGCGTCAATACTTTGTAGAGCCACCTTTTGCTGCAATTACAGCTGCAAGTCTTTTGTGGTAGGTCTCTACCAGCTTTGCACATCTAGACACTGAAATTTTTGCCCATTCTTCTTTGCAAAATAGCTCAAGCTCAGCCAGATTGGATGGAGAGCGTCTGTGAACAGCAGTTTTCAAGTCTTGCCACAGATGCTCAATGGGATTTAGGTCTGGACTTTGACTGGGCCATTCTAACACATGAATATTCTTTGATCTAAACCATTCCATTGTAGCTCTGGCTGTATGTTTAGGGTCATTGTCTTGCTGGAAGGTGAATCTCTTTCCCAGTCTCAAGTCTTTTGCAGCCTCCAACAGGTTTTCTTCCAGGATTGCCCTGTATTTAGCTCCATCCATCTTCCCATCAACTCTGACCAGCTTCCCTGTCCCTGCTGAAGAAGAGCATCCCCATAGCATGATGCTGCCACCACCATGTTTCACAGTGGGGATGGTGTGTGCAGGGTGATGAGCAGTGTTAGTTTTCCGCCACACATAGCGCTTTGCATTTAGGCCAAAAAGTTCAACTTTGGTCTCATCTGACCAAAGCACCTTCTTCCACATGTTTGCTGTGTCCCCTACATGGCTTCTTATGCCTGTCTTTCAACAATGGCTTTCTTCTTGCCACTCTTCCAAAAAGGCCAGATTTGTGGAGTGTATGACTTATAGTTGTCCTGTGCACAGATTCTCCCACCTGAGCTGTGGATTTCTGCAGCTCCTCCAGAGTGATCATGGGCCTCTTGGCTGCTTCTCTGACCAGTGCTCTCCTTGCTCGCTCTGTCAGTTTAGGTGGATGGCCATGTCTTGGTAGGTTTGCAGTTGTCCCATACTTTTTCCATTTTTGAATGATGGATTGAACAGTGCTTCTTGAGATGTTCAGAGCTTGGGATAATTTCTTATAACCTAACCCTGCTTTAAACTTCTCCAGAACTTTATCCCTGACCTGTCTGGTGAGTTCTTTGGTCTTCATGATGCTGTTTGTTCTTCAGTGTTCTCTAACAAACCACTGAGGCCTTCACAGAACAACTGTGTTTATGCTGAGAGTAAATTACACACAGTAGGACTCTATTAACTAATTAGATGACTTCTGAAGGCAATTGATTGCACTGGATTGTATTTAGAGGTATCAGAGTACAGGGGGCTGAATACTAATGCACACCACATTTTTCAGATTTTTGTTTAAATTTTGAAGACCATTTATCATTTTCGTTTCACTTCACAATTATGTGCTACTCTGTGTTGGTCTATCACATAAAATCTCAATAAAAAACTTTTCGTGGTTGTAAGGTGGAAAAATGTGAAAGTTCAAGGGGTATGAATACTTTTTCAAGGCACTGTATCTGTGAGTGGCAAAATTATGTGAACCTCTAGGATTAGCAGTTAATTTGAAGGTGAAATTAGTCAGGTGTTTTCAATCAATGAGATGGCAATCAGGTGTGAGTGGGCACCCTGTTTTATTTAAAGAACAGGGATCTATCAAAGTCTGATCTTCACAACACGTTTGTGGAAGTGTATCATGGCACGACCAAAGGAGATTTCTGAGGACCCCAGAAAAAGCGTTGTTGATGCTCATCAGGCTGGAAAAGGTTACAAAACCATCTCTAAAGAGTTTGGATTCCACCAATCCACAGTCAGACAGATTGTGTAGAAATGGAGGAAATTCAAGACCATTGTTTCCCTCCCCAGGAGTGGTGGACCAACAAAGATCACTCCAAGAGCAAGGCGTGTAATAGTCAGCGAGGTCACAAAGGACCCCAGAATAACTTCTAAGCAACTGAAGGCCTCTCTCACATTGGCTAATGTTAATGTTCATGAGTCCACCATCAGGAGAACACTGAACAGCAATGGTGTGCATGGCAGGGTTGCATGTAATGCTTTTATGGCTGAGGACTACAGTTGACTTGCTAACTTTAGGACTGCAGTTGTCATGAACAGTTTTGCACTCAAGTTTCTATCAGTGAAGAGTTACAACATCAAAGAAACTGTCTTAATGGTAAAACTGTTAATGGGCAATTCCATGTAAATGTCAACCTCACCATGCAAAAATAAAGCAACATGTAATACATCAAAACCACTCCCAGAGATATCACCTAGGCCTGTATTTTACAGATGTGAATAAGTTGAACCAATTTGTAACCAACCTAATATGTCACTGTCAGTCTTTCTTTCTTATAATGTAAACCCCAAGCTAAAATCAACTTTGATCATGTACAATTCTATATTATTGCCACAAGCCACAGAAATGTATGCTAAAATCCACAAAACAGCAAAACAATAGCCATCCTAAATATTATTTAAGAACTTTGATAGTTTTAGCTGATATTTAGAGAGTTTTTCAAAGGGTTATGGTGGTTAAATTGCTGATTTTCTAAACATATGCCATGTCTATTTCAGACGCGTCACATCCATAACGGAATTTCGTCACATCCATAACGCTGACTTTTCCTTCCGAAACTCTGCATGAAATACAAAATATTTTAAACAAAAGATTTTTTAATATTCACCTTGGACCCCTCTATCAAATGGATATCTCCATTTCGACATTAGGTTTACAATTTCACAGAGTTTGATAAAAATGTACAGTCACCCAAGAAAAGTGATACTTTTTCTGTCACATCCATAACGCATCTTTTATTGGCATTTTCTGGCATGCCCTAGATGTACTATGGGAATTGTTCTTGTTCTATCACTTCTCCAGTATGGTGCAGCCTTAAAATATGCAACACCTGTTTAAATACTGGGAGACAATAAAACATGCACTGGGTCATTTGTTGCCATTTTGAGTTCAAGTGTCACGTCCATAACGCTGGAATTGCCCTAATATTATAGTCATGCTGTCTGTTGTTGCCCAAATGAGGATGGGTTCCCTTTTGAGTCCGGTTCCTCTCGAGGTTTCTTCCTCATGTTGTCTGAGGGAGTTTTTCCTTGCCACCGTTGCCACAGGCTTGCTCATTGGGGATAGATTAGGGATAAAATTAGCTCATGTTTTAAGTCGTTCAAATTCTGTAAAGCTGCTTTGCGACAATGTTTATTGTTAAAAGCGCTATACAAATAAACTTGACTTGACTTGCAAGGAGAAAGCCACTGCTCTCCAAAAAGAACATTGCTGCTCGTCTGCAGTTTGCTAAAGTTCATGTGGACAAGCCAGAAGGCTGTTGGAAAAATGTTTTGTGGACGGATGAGACCAAAATATAACTTTTTGGTTTAAATGAGAAGCGTTTGGAGAAAGGAAAACACTGCATTCTAGCATAAGAACCTTATCCCATCTGTGAAACATGGTGGTGGTCGTATCATGGTTTGGGCCTGTTTTGCTGCATCTGGGGCAGGATGGCTTGCCATCATTGATGGAACAATGAATTCTGAATGATACCAGTGAATTCTAAAGGAAAATGTCGGGACATCTGTCCATGAACTGAATCTCAAGAGAAGGTGGGTCATGCAGCAAGACAACGACCCTAAGCACACAAGTCGTTCTACCAAAGAATGGTTAAAGAAGAATAAAGTTAATGTTTTGGAATGGCCAAGTCAAAGTCCTGACCTTAATCCAATCGACATGTTGTGGAAGGACCTGAAGTGAGCGGTTCATGTGAGGAAACCCACCAACATCCCAGAGTTGAAGCTGTTCTGTACGGAGGAACGGGCTAAAATTCCTCCAAGCCGGTGTGCAGGACTGATCAACAGTTACCGGAAACGTTTAGTTGCAGTTATTGCTGCACAGGGGGGTCACACCAGATACTGAAAGCAAAGGTTCACATACTTTTGCCACTCACGGATATGTAATATTGGATCATTTTCCTCAATAAATAAATGACCAAGTAGAATATTTTTGTCTCATTTTGTTTAACTGGGTTCTCTTTATCTACTTTTAGGACTTGTGTGAAAATCTGATGTTGTTTTAGGTCATATTTATGCAGAAATATAGAAAATTTTAAAGGGTTCACAAACTTTCAAGCACCACTGTATTCTGAGGTGCTTTTCTGCTCATTATGGTTGTAAAGAGTGATTATTTAATTACCCTAGCCTTCTTGTCACCTTGAACCGGTCTGGCTGTTCTCCTCTGTCCACTCTCATCCAGTCCATCTGGCTGAGCAGTTTATCTTCATCAATATCTGCATGGTTTTCTGCATTGTGCTCGTCACATAGCTAGATGATTGGATCATTGCACGGGCAGTGCAGTGAACAGTGCTACAGTGGCTGGCGAGTGTACATCAGGAATATAATTTCAGCATTGCATGTACACTCAATTCTCTGCATATCAATTGGCAAATGAATTCACATGTTGATTACAGCCAGTGCTTTCAGTTAGTCACTAAAGTGAGGACACGGCTGAAGAGGAATATGTTATATCAAGAACAGCAGATCTTTCAAATTGCATATTTTGCACAGTGTCACAACGATGGTTAAAATAACTGATGAATTGTGAAGTGAAGGTGAGTAGCACACGGTCTCCCCCACCGAGTGATTTTATAGATTTAACCTTGTGCAGTGTATTACCAGCCAAAACAGGTGTTCAGTGCTCTCATGGATGGTGCCACATATATTCTCTCTCCAGGGGGCAGAGTCAGGTGCTATTTTTGTTTATATTTGGAGGCTACTTTGCAAAATTTGCCAAGTCTTGTTTTTGGTAATAATATACAAGTTCAGATATACACTACCGTTCAAAAGTTTGGGGTCACTTTGAAATGTCCTTATTTTTGAAAGAAAAGCACTGTTCTTTTCAATGAAGATCACTTTAAACTAATCAGAAATCCACTCTATGCATTGCTAATGTGGTAAATGACTATTCTAGCTGCAAATGTCTGGTTTTTGGTGCAATATCTCCATAGGTGTATAGAGGCCCATTTCCAGCAACTCTCACTCCAGTGTTCTAATGGTCCAATGTGTTTGCTCATTGCCTCAGAAGGCTAATGGATGATTAGAAAACCCTTGTACAATCATGTTAGCACAGCTGAAAACAGTTGAGCTCTTTAGAGAAGCTATAAAACTGACCTTCCTTTGAGCAGATTGAGTTTCTGGAGCATCACATTATTTTGTGGGGTCGATTAAATGCTCAAAATGGCCAGAAAACTGTCTTGACTATATTTTCTATTCATTTTACAACTTATGGTGGTAAATAAAAGTGTGACTTTTCATGGAAAACACAAAATTGTCTGTCTGGGTGACCCCAAACTTTTGAACGGTAGTGTAAATTCATAAATCTGGACTTGTTGTAATGTTTGTAGGCTGCTGTTCCATAATTAATTATGCAGGGGAACTTTGGGCATAAAAAGAGCCCTGAAACCACATATAGGAAATTGGTATAAAAGTATTACGTTATTAATATGCAATTATTAGATCCATAATAGGTGTTATTTGTGGCACACAACCTTTTTACTCAGGTCAAAAGCATGGTTCATACATTAGATACCCATTTAACCCTAAAAGGACCTAAACTACTGAGTGGGATCAGTTAGAACCTCAGAGGTGGTGTGTTGTGCTGCTCAGTCTGTTCAACTGCCATAACTTTTTGCTTTTACAAGTTTGTTACTTTTCTTCTTTTGGCTGCTCCCGATTAGAGGTCTCCACAGCGGATCCGTCTTCCGCATCCTTCTCTACCACACCTGCCACTTTCATGTCCTCTCTCACCACATCCATGTATCTCTTCTTTGGCTTTCCTCGTTTTCATGTGCCTGGCAGCTCCATCCTCAACATTCTCCTTCCAACATGCTCTGCATCTCTTCTCAGGATGTGCCCATACCATCTCAGTCTCATCTCTCTTAGCTTAATTCCCAACCTCTCCACATGTGCCGTCCCTCTGATGTGCTCGTTCCTTATCCTGTCCAACCTCCCATCGCAAACCTTAACATCCTCAACTCCGCCACCTCCAACTTTGCCTCCTGTCTCTTCGTTAAGGGTACGGTCTCCAATCCATACATCACAGCTGGTCTCACTACTGTCTTATACATCTTACCTTTCACTTTCGCTGGGACTTTCCTATCACACATGACTCCCGAAATCCTTCTCCAACTGCTCCACCCTGCCTGCACTCTCTTTCTCACCTCACTATCGCAGCCCCCGTTTTCCTACACAGTTGACCCCAAGTACTTGAATTCACCAACTTTCTTTGTCTACTCCTTGCATCTTCACTACACTCTCATCCCCATTCTCATTGATGCACATGTATTCTGTTTTGCTACTGCTCACCTTCATTCCTCTTCGTTCCAATGCATACCTCCATCTCTCCAAACCCAACTCAACCTCCTTTCTACTTTCACCACGTATCACAATATCATCTGCAAACATCATGTTCCATGGTGACTCTTGCCTCACTTCGTCCGTCAAGCTATCCATCACTATGGCAAACAAAAAATGACTCAAATCAGATCCTTGATGGAGTCCCACCTTCACCTTGAGCCATTCAGTCGTTCCAACTGCACACCTCACTGCTGTTTCACTGTTCTCATACAGGTCTTGCACCACTTTAATATACTTCTCATTCACTCCACTATTTCTCATACAATACCATAACTCATCTCTCAGCACTCTATCGTATGCCTTCTCCAGGTCTACAAAGACACAATGTAGCTTTCTCTGGCCTTCCCTGTACTTCTCTATTAACATTCTTAAAGCAAAAATCGCATCCGACGTGCTCTTCCTTGGCATAAACCCGTACTGCTGTTCACAGATTGCTGCCTCTCTTCTCAATCTCGCCTCCAATACTCTTCCCCGTAACTTCATGGTGTGGCTCATCAATTTTATCCCTCTGTAATTACTGCAGCTCTGTACATCTCCCTTAGGAGTTTGTTACTTTATAGATTCTTTATCTAAAAGTAGGTTTGTTTCAAGATTGATGAAAAAAAGTGTTTAACAAGGTGACTGATTTTCTGTTGGGGTCCCGTAACTCTGTGAGACTTGTTGCAAAAATATTTCAGCAAGTTAGTCGCTTCTTTGTGTGTCTATCTTTGCCTATCTGTATGTTTGCATGCTTGTCTCAGATGTCTGCCATAATTAAGAATATAACTCTTTCTTACAAATTGTCGATAACTAGGGAACCTGTTATAGAGTTACTGAAATGTCTGATGCTTATCTGTCCATGCACGCTCCATACACAACCACATACCACAACAGATTCCTCATCCTTGCACCGATCCTGTAAATATGCTTTGTGCTAATATGCTAATGCTTAATAACAATGTGTCCACGTACCAACTCTTCAATAAAAAGCTGGGATAAGTGATTCCTTATTTGAATAAAAGATTTTCTAAGACAAAATTTGAAACCTGCACATCTCATCTCATCATCTCTAGCCGCTTTATCCTGTTCTACAGGGTCGCAGGCAAGCTGGAGCCTATCCCAGCTGACTACGGGCGAAAGGCGGGGTACACCCTGGACAAGTCGCCAGGTCATCACAGGGCTGACACATAGACACAGACAACCATTCACACTCACATTCACACCTACGGTCAATGTAGAGTCACCAGTTAACCTAACCTGCATGTCTTTGGACTGTGGGGGAAACCGGAGCACCCGGAGGAAACCCACGTGGACACGGGGAGAACATGCAAACTCCGCACAGAAAGGCCCTCGCCGTCCACGGGGCTTGAACCCGGACCTTCTTGCTGTGAGACGACAGCGCTAACCACTACACCACCGTTTCATACATCTGCTTGATGCTTTGGCTCATTGTTTGGATGTGTTTTAATGGTCGACATACATGTTATAATCTGGCATAAATATTATGAAAATAAAATGTATATCACCAAAGATTTTTAACCAACAAAAACTCATTAGGGAAGTCAACATGGAATAGGATTTCAGTTTGCCTAGTTTGGGATGACATATTGGTTGATTTCCTACTGATTAATCAGGGTCTTTGGTTTGAGTCATATTTACAGACTTCTTTGACAGTTTTAAATGACTTTGTTCTCATCAGTCCTTTGACATGTATTTTTTTCCCCCCCCAAATATATTTATTGGTCTTTTTGCATTACAGAACACTTTAACAATTGAACTACTGTCACAGATAGAACCTAACATTCTCTCTCACTCACACACACACACCTACCGTAAACTTGCACAATCCACATATCAATGCACAATTTTGCAAAATTAAAATAAATGTAAAATTTGAAATTAAATTCTTAAACTTCAGTATAATAAGGATCACACTTAAAAAAAAAATTAAATTAAATGAATAAAAGTTTACATTTCGGACTCTATAATGCTCATTTATGGGTCCCAGAAATGAACAAACTCTTTGTTTTCCGTCCTTTGTCATGTATATTGTAACAAATGTTGCCGGCAGCACTTATTTTATACCTATATGTGATGATGGTAATATTTCTCAATCATCAGCTGTCAGGTTATAGTCCTCTGAAAATCCATGACCTTGAGTTTGACATTTCAAAGTAATTCAAGGTTAAAGGTGATGGTGCCAAATGAAAGCCCATATGGCAGTTCCTATAAGTTAATAATGGTAAACGTCTGTCTACCATCAACCGTTTTCAAGTTACAGTCCTCTGAAAATCCATGACCTTGAGTTTGACCTTTCAGGGTCACTCAAGGTCAAAGCTCATGGTACCAAATGAAAGGCCATATGGGAGTTCCTAGATGCCCATAATAGTAAACATCTGTCTATCGGCAACCGTTTTTGAGTTATCATGGAAAATGTTATTTTGACCGAAAGGTTGACCTTTCCAGTGACCTTGACCCAATTTACCCCCAAAATTTAATCAGGTTCTCATCTCTACTGACCATTGCCCATCTACTCTGAAAATTTGAAGTCAATCGGTGCAACCGTCTAGAAGCTAGATTTCTAACAGACAGACACACAAACAAGTTCAAAGGTCATGGTGCCAAATGAAAGCCCATATATGACTTCCTATATGTTGATAATGATAAACATCTCTCTATCTCTAACCATTTGAGTTATAATGGAAAATATGCTAATTTTAGCAATGACCTTGACCCCCAACTGCTAAGAAAACTATGAGAGATACCCCATCATGTAGCACATCAATGGAAGCAGAATTGAAAGATGAACATTTTGGAATTGGTATGAAGTAAGTATGATGAATATGAAGGAACATATTGCAAAAAACACTATTTCAATCTTTTTGGTGACCTTGACCTTGACCGGATGACCTTCAAAATGTTGGAGGTTCTATTTGAGACCAATGCCCATCTATCCTGAAAGTTTCAGGAAGATTGGTCCAGCCGTTTTCCCGTAACATCATTAACAAAGAAACAAACAAACAAAAAGAAACCCCACCGAAAACAATACCTCACCCCCTGGTGGACTCCGTCCTGGGTGCTTTCCTGATATGTAACCAAATTGTTTATTATTACTGGTCATGATAAACATATTTATTCTATCCACATTCACCAGATATGAGCAATCATGTGCTCTGATTGTTCTACTCTATTACAAAATGGCGGAGCGTGTTACTGAACCAACCGAGGATGAAATAAAAGCTACTCGAAAACAAAACCCTAAAAAATACACAAAAAAAAGCAACAAAATATGGAATGAAAGTATTTGATGTTAAGAATTTTATTTTTTTCAAGAGTTATTATTATTATCGCATTTTTCACAAATTGCTACTGTCATTTCACCGATTTATTTACGTTCTTCATCTTTAAGCATTAAAATTTCTTGAAAAATTTTTTTTTTTAGACTGGTTCAAAAGCTCAAAGAAGTTTGAAAATGACATCACTGAAATGTCCAAGGAAGAATTAAATAAATGTCTAAAACTATTCTATACCTCGGCACGACAACAAGACGGCACTTTCTGTAAAATAAAACAACACTAAAGTCAATTTGTGCAGCCAGCGATCGGTTTTTAAGAAGTCCGCTTAAGCGGAAATGATTTTGTCGGACGTTTTGTATAAAGTCTTTATTTACCGAATTGGAAAAAAAACCGATGCTTTGTTTCTCAAAATCCAGTGAATGTGGATAGAATAAAACAGTTATTCCACTCAATCTCGTCATACATGGCTTATATCCAACTTGGTGCTACATGCCTCGTTGGCTATCAGCTCATGTACGACTCGATTTTGAGGAATAGTTGTTAAATATGTACTCAGCATGGTATGAGTGGAGCCCACATGATGTTAATATTAGCTTTGTTTATTCAGCTTCTGCAGGTCACACTACAATAATCAAAATGCTGTGTGGCAGCGGTGCATCTGTCAGTGCTGTTGATAAGGTAAGAACAAAACTTGGATCTGTGTGATTTTAAGCACTTCACAAACTTCCTCCCTAACTTCACTCAGTACAGCAATAATTACCATTTCCTTTGCAAGAAAAAAAAATCCACTTTCCTTGCACAGTCGTCTTCCCTGTCCTGGAAGCTCTACGTGTATATCCCATAATTGCCACACCTTATTATCAAACACCTGTAGTCATAGCAGACAGCTGCTTGAATCTATTTACATTTGACTGCATCCTTATAATGAAGATACACTGTAAAATTATTATTCGTTAAAGCTAGACGGCCTTTTGATTTCGTAAAATTGGTGAAATTTAGTTCCCTCTGAACTTTGGTCATTGTGATGTATGTTTATTTCTGTCATATCTTAAAAATAAAAACAACAGGTCATTCTGTGGCTGGGAAGTTATTTAATTTGAGGGAATTCTTGAGCAAATAATGCGCGTGAAATCGCTCGCTTGGCGCAGTCAAGCAGACAGAGGAAGTCCGTGTACGCATGCGCAAGTTTACCTTCTTTTTCTTTTGGGTTTTACAGCATCTGGCATCCAGTCTTGCATTATTGCCATCTACAGATTTACCTTTGACCGTGCACTGACAGTTCCATCATTCTGTCGCTAAACGAACAGCTGATCACACCGAGGTGCTCGCTGACCGCCGATATTTATTTATTTGGTCCTGCCTGCGTTTCCTTTCCTTCGCAACATAACATCTTTTCTTCTCGCTTTCTGTTACTGTAATCGGTCTTTCACGTTTCATTCGTGTCCTCCATTTTCCTCTCCCGTTTCAAATTTGTATCCCACAATGCTTTTGTGGTAGTATCTTGTATTGCGTCATGGTGAAGCAGGAAAAAATAGCAGAGGATTTAGGGCCATGTGGCCCTAAATTCATTAATTGTTCTGTTAAAAAAACTAATAAAATTGGATGTCTGTGATTCGAATTCAGTAGCTTTCAGTCCACTAAACAAAAATAACTGGGTGTTGGGAAAATTCTTCTTATGATCTAAACTTGAAAAATCTGAAAGGCAGTCGACGGCATTTTAACGTAAGGGAGACGGCATCCACTTGGGGTTTGCAGCATCTGTTTTATTCAGTTAGTCGTTGCCAAAATCGAGAATCGTTGTCATATCAAAACATAAATATGGTAATATTTATATCGAACTTTTGCTCCTGAGAAAAGATTTTAACTTTTTTTTTTTTACATCCTGGTTTTAAGCTGGAAATGTATACAGATGTCACATGTTGTGATTTATGTCGACATTTTGTATTTTCATCAGGATGGTCATACTCCTTTGATGATGGCAGCCCAGAATGGTCATACCCGAGCTTGTCAACAACTTTTAAACTGTGGCGCTTCCATCAATCTTCGAGACAAGCAAAATAAGTATGCCCTTTTCTTTCTGTTCTTTTATTTACATCCTAAATGACGGCTCTCCAAAAGGGCCAGTGTGGCTGCAGGTTTTCATTCCATCCAAGCAGGAACCACACATGACTTCATATGTTTAATCAATATGGTCATCAGACGACTCTTTGCTGTATAAACCTGACAAGGCTGTCGCTTTGGAAATGCTACATTAGATCTCTGTGCCTGATTCAGATTTTCGTCTGTGTTACAGCAAACTCAGGAGTTTTGGCCCATAGGGTGGTGTGGAGTATACTGTAAATATTGCAGGTTAAGGCTTCAGGGCAAGGATTCTGTGGGAACCAACAAAAAAAGTCATATGATCGGAAAGAAAGGTTCAATTAAGGGTGTGTGTTTGTTTTTTTTTTAACACGAGAGGGTATTGGATACTCACATAGCATGAGCTTTATCCTGGTCTGAATCACTGTGGTATTAAATGACATTTATTTACATTTTGGTGAATAACACCAAATCTATTTAAGCAATATGACACGAGGGAATGCTGTTGGAGTGAATATCAACATAGCTATGATTCTATCATAGGCATGAAGCCCCAGGCTGAGTGCCAAAGATAATCACAGCTATGCTGATATACAGTACAACAGCATGACCTCGGGTGTGATATTGCTTTTATACAACACTTGTATAAACAAGAAATTAATATCAAGTGACATTTCAGACACAATATGGACAAATGCTCTGTTCATTTTTGCTTCGTAAGCAGAAATCGATCCTGAAGAAGCCACACTCACTTTATGGCACATTGGTTAGCTAGCGCGCATTGATCCCACTGCTGTTATGGTGAATATCAGCGCTCTTGGAACGCTGCTTGAAGTAGAGCCCTGCACTCCCGTGGGAGTCCCGCGGGACCCGATGCAAAGCAGTGCGGTGCGGGACAAATTTTGAAAGCTCATTGTGGGCGGCACCCACGTGCAATGAACCGGTGCTACAGGTGCTCTAGCCCCTGCCCCTTTTCTGTTTGCTGTCCAAAGTGCCCTTTTCATAGGGACTGTTTTGTTGTTGTTGTTGTTGTTGTTTTTTTTTAATATTTGTAAAAGATAAGTTATCTCCAACATCAATATTCTCTACAATTTGACAATAATATATGAAATTATAGATTTATAAAATAACGTTTTTCTATGTAAATGCGGGCATCAATCCGTGACATCATGCATTCAGTGAACCTCCTTGCAGAAAGCGCATGCAGGCGGTTGACAGTGGGAGACAGTGCGAGGAACGGCATGGTAAGGTCACACTGAAAGTCTCTTTTCATTTCTTATCTGAACATGCTGCAATATTGTGCAGCTTAGAACACAACAGTAAATGCATAGGGTTGTTTATCATTTAATGAAGCCGCCTAGGCTATATTTAAACCGTTTGCTCCATCCATTTCATTAACGTGGCAGATTCGGAAACTTTAGTTTGAACGACGGCGTTAATAACATATTCTAGCAGCTTCAAAAACTTAAGGCTGAATGACGACGTCCACAACATATTCTATCAAGACTATTATGTTATAGTAGCTTACACACACACACACACGCACAGAATGTTCAGTTGCAATTGAAATTTAGTTTTGAATAAACTTGTGTGAAAAATTTGTTCCAAGTGCCCTTTTTTGAATGTTGAGCCCCTGCCCCTCCAAAGGTCTTGCATGGCCCTGGTGGGCGGGAGGGGGAGTGCACAATGCGGGAGCGGGCGGGAGAGGTGATAAGCTGCAGTCCCGCTAACTAAAACGTGTTTAAAATAAAATGTATAAATTATTAATTTATGTCTATCATATATAATTTGTGCTGGATATTTTATTTGGCATTAATAAAAACATTTTAAGATGCCTAAATTTGCGGATGTGGTCTAATCTCGCGTACGTTTCCGATTCCTTTCCGCTCTTCCGTGTTTGGGATCTCCGAACATGGCAGAAGAGCAGAGCTCCTCTAGTGAAGCTCACAGTGCTTCAGAAGTAGGTGCTGCTTTAAAAAGAGGTGCCTGGCAACGTGCACCCTCGCTACGTGCGCTAGGTGAAGGATCGGTCAGTGGAGAGCTCAGCTAAGCTCAGCATGTTTAATTCCCCAAGCCAATGACAAGAACTTTCGTGAGAAATAACGCGAATGTCTGCGGGATTTGCGGGCGGGAGCGGGACTGAAAATCATAATTCTTTGTGGGAGCGGGACTGAAAATCATAATTCTTTGCAGGAGCGGGCGGGAGCGGGACTGAAAATCATAATTCTTTGCGGGAGCAGGACTGAAAATCATAATTCTTTGCAGGAGCGGGCGGGAGCGGGACTGAAAATCATAATTCTTTGCGGGAGCGGGACTGAAAATCATAATTCTTTGCGGGAGCGGGACTGAAAATCATAATTCTTTGCGGGAGCGGGACTGCACAATGCGGGAGCGAGCGGGAGCGGGACTGAAAATTCTGTCCCGCGCAGACCTCTAGCTCGAAGTTCCAACCAAATTAGTGGACTGGAACTAACTGTTGTATAATAAAATTTATTCTATCCACATTGACCAGATATGAGCAATCGCACGCTCTGATTGGCTACTCTACTACTAGGCTGAACCAACCAAGGATGAAATCAAAACTCTACTCGAAAACAAACCCCCCCCCCCCCCCCCCCCCCCAAAAAAAAGCAACAAAATATGGAAGGAAAGTATTTGATGGTAAGAACGTATCTTTTTATTTTTTTATTTTTCAAGAATTATGATTATAGTATTTTTTACAAATTGCTACTGTCATTTTGCCGGTTTGTTTACATCCTCAGCGGAAATGGTTTTGTCGGATGTTTTGTATAAAGTTTTTATTTATCGAATTTGCAAAAAAATAAAAATGCTCCGTTTCTCAAAATCCAGTGAATGTGGATAGAATAAAAGTTATTCCACCAATCTCGTCATACATGGCTTATAGCTGACTCTGTGCTACGTGCCTCATCAGCTATCAGCTCATGTACGACTCGATTTCGTGGGATAACTGTTAAACATCACATGCAAGTACGATAAAAAAATAATGGACAGCAGACCGGACTGGTTGGAATTCCTTTGTGAGCAGCTGGGAGTAGGATTAAAATGAAATTCCCTGCACATGCATGGACAACTTTGTGTGTGTGTTGATAAAAATATGGAAAAAGAGCAAATCTTTTTAAAGGTTCATTTAGGAATTGCTTCATTGTCATCTTAAGTTTTGATCTGCATTTTCTAATAGTAATGATAATTTGTGGTAGTCGGGGCTCCTGAGTGGTCTGCTGCACCACTCGGGAGCCCTGACTCTCAGAAGTAAAGATGGGGAGGGGTTCACCACTCCGCGCTTCATCTAGCATCTATAGACGACGGCCCGTTTCCGGTTGAGGGTACGTCGTGCGCATTCTGGCTGCTGCTTCTCACCAGAGCTTTTTATTTTATTTTCTCTCTTTTGTGTTTGTGTACTTTGTTTTTATTTGAGTGTTTCTGTAGTGTAGCTCCGGACCCAGTTTTGGGCGTTGGTTCGCTCCAGGCCTTGGTTCGCCGTGGGTGATGCCTGTGCTCCTCGCTATGGACTGCAGTGAGCTCGTTGCTCATTTTAACATCGTGGTTGTGCTTGGCGTGATGTTCCGAGCGATGTTGCTCGGTGACGTCGCGGCGGCTGTGCAGGCGGTTTGGGACATACCAGCGCTCTGCGTGGCGGTGCGTCTGTGCTCACTTTGTGGATTCATGGCGTGGTGTTCTGAGTGATGTTGCCCGGTGGCATCGCGGCGGCTGTGCTGGCAGTGTTGGGACTTGTTTTTGTGCGCCTTTTGGTGGGACTGTGGTTGCTACACCACTGGAATGACATCCTGACCTCTATTTGGTGGACTTTTTTTGCCCCCTATGATTGTAAAGCGACCTTGGGTTTTGACAAAGGCGCTATATAAATTGAACTAATTATTATTATTATTATCATTATTATTTAGATTTGTGCGAAAAGACTTTTGTGCGACTGTCGCCTCATACCAATAAGGTCCTGGGTTCGAGCCCCGTGGCCGGCGAGGGCCTTTCTGTGCGGAGTTTGCATGTTCTCCCCGTGTCCGTGTGGGTTTCCTCCGGGTGCTCCGGTTTCCCCCACGGTCCAAAGACATGCAGGTTAGGTTAACTGGTGACTCTAAATTGACCGTAGGTGTGAATGTGAGTGTGAATGGTTGTCTGTGTCTATGTGTCAGCCCTGTGATGACCTGGCGACTTGTCCAGGGTGTACCCCGCCTTTCACCCGTAGTCAGCTGGGATAGGCTCCAGCTTGCCTGCGACCCTGTAGAACAGGATAAAGCGGCTAGAGATAATGGATGGATGGACTTGTGTGTGAAATAACCGGATACCGAACCCAGAACCAACTAAGCACTGTGCTTCCCAGCCAGGAGCCCAATGGAGCAAAATTGCCTGTGTTCTCTGGGTGGGAGTTGATGATACAATCTCTCTCTCTTTCTCTTATGATAAGAGTAGAGCTGGCTAGTGGGTGGGAACTGGCAGGTGGCCAAACCGAGGAGAAAAATCAATATTTGTGGTTCTCCCATAATAGCTGTGCTTCCCGTTTAGCCAGTTAAGGATACTTTATTTAAGAATGCTTATCAATATAGTCTCAAGAGAAATCGGACAATACGAAGTAGTCGTTTGATTAGCTTTTGATTCAGGGTGGAACAATTGCTGGAATGTTGAACTTTGCTTCAAAGAAAATAAAAGGAAAAGAATAAAAGAAGAATTGTTTATAAAACAACATTGCACTCTTTATTGACGGAAGTGTGTGTTTATATAAAATCTATACACTGGAACTTTGGTAAATAAGGGCAAGGTCAGGGCATTGTTGTCTGGTTTGCTCCTGAGGAACAGAATGACAGGCGTACAATGAACGAACTTTTGTACACATTGATCTAATAGCCATAGAGACGAGCCATGGGTCATGATGCCAAAATGTGCTCTGAGGATCTCAAAGGTCTCAGTGACATTGTCTGTGTATATAAAGTGCTGTTTTCTCTCTCTGTGTGTAGGACTGCACTCATCTTGGCTTGTGAGCGCATGTGCCGCGATGTAGCCGAGCTCTTGCTGAAGCATAAGGCAGATGTCGCTGCTGTGGACCTGCATGGCCATGACTCATGCCACTACGCCCGGCTTAGTGGAGACCAAGCCTTATTCATGATGATCAAACAAGCCTGGGATATCGCCAGCAAGGGCAAGTCATCTAAAGCAAGCAACAGCTTAACTATAGAGAAGAAAAGTTATACCTGGCAAGATGTGACAAGAAGTAATATTATTCTAATCCGGCGCGTTCTGCTTCCTCTGAAACATGGCTGTACATGTAGCACTTGCAATACATTCTTCTGTTGATTACAGACATTGCAGGGAGAATATCAGAGCTAGGTGACTGTACTGTACGTGGACACACCATCAGAAAACCGTACTCTCTTGTTCCTCAAGGCCAGAATTTTCAAATCACACTTTAAAGGCCTTTGGGGTTCGTTTTCTTGTTCAGTAACAGTGTGTCAGTGCTTTCAGCTAAAAATAAATGAAGTGGCATTCACTCTTTATTACAGATCACTGATCCCGGTTTTTCTAATCTTCCTGCTTTCCTTAAGCCTTTATGGGTGTGCACATGGCGCATGCTGTATTCTGTTAGATGTTGTTGGCACTTGTCTATGAACGAGCTTATTAAAGAAAAACACGTGAGAAGAATCAATGTTTCAACTGCCTGGCGTTTGGATGCAAGTCCCCGCTGAATATATTAAAGTAGTTTCTCTTCTGAAGCAGGATTCTGATGTATTTTTCAAGTTCTGACTGCTGTGAAATTTACTGCACCATAAAACAAAGCCTCGGTGGAGGTTATTGAGCCACAGCCACAAATTACAGGAATTGGGTTATGACCCTGGCTCTAGAGCTAGCCCTCAGCACTGTTGTTTACATTATAAATAAAATCAAGGAAAGAAACAAACATTATAGACTTGGTACTCGGCGGCGGCTGTCCATCACTAGCGATGATGGCTGGTTCATTACGATGCGCAGAGACACAGATGGGCCGCACTCTTTTCCTAATGAAGCGCCTTGTGCAGTAAGATAAGACAAACGATGTCATGCCCTCATCGTGTTCTCTCTGGACCTCCAGACCTGATGCCAAGTGGTGCACAAAAGTGCCACAGACCTGATGGGTATAGAAGTTGCCCCGCAATGACAACTGACTTGCTGAGTGATGCCATCCATTGGCCATTTGAGTGGCTCTTCCACATGTCATCTAACGGTATGCCATTGACCCTGTTGGGTTCATCAAAAAGTGCCCTGCTTGCCAGCACCTTATTGGTGATGTACTATTTAACCCATAGCTGGAACCCAGGCAGGTGCTACCACTCCGGGTCAGAGTGGACCTGGGAGCAATGGTGATTAAGGGGTAACTCCACTTTCCCCCAGTACTCAAGCCTGCCTGGACCTGAGACTCACCACCGGTTGTGGTTTAAAGTCATACCCAGGACTAGGAATGACAGTATAATGCTTTATGGATAGAAATGGAGAGTAGAATAGGATAGAGTAGGATAACTTGGGATAGAATAGAATGACAAATGAGTATATACAGTTGTGGTCAGAAGTTTACATACACTCATCATGGGCATGAATGTCATGGTAATTTTGGACTGTTAATGATTTACTTGATTTCTTTTTCCAGGGTGGAATGATTGTACAGCATACACCTTAATGACTTCAAAAAACAAGAATTGAGTGCAGAAGTTTGAATTTATTTTGGATTTTCTCTAAGTCACACAGGGTCAAAATTATACATACAGGCTCAAATATATACAACCCCGATTCCAAAAAAGTTGGGACAAAGTACAAATTGTAAATAAAACCGGAATGCAATAATTTACAAATCTCAAAAACTAATATTGTATTCACAGTAGAACATAGACAACATATCAAATGTCGAAAGTGAGACATTTTGAAATTTCATGCCAAATATTGGCTCATTTGAAATTTCATGACAGCAACACATCTCAAAAAAGTTGGGACAGGGGCAATAAGAGGCTGGAAAAGTTAAAGGTACAAAAAAGGAACAGCTGGAGGACCAAATTGCAACTCATTAGGTCAATTGGCAATAGGTCATTAACATGACTGGGTATAAAAAGAGCATCTTGGAGTGGCAGTGGCTCTCAGAAGTAAAGATGGGAAGAGGATCACTAATCCCCCTAATTCTGCACCGACAAATAGTGGAGCAATATCAGAAAAGAGTTCGTCAGTGTAAAATTGCAAAGAGTTTGAACATATCATCTACAGTGCATAATATCATCAAAAGATTCAGAGAATCTGGAAGAATCTCTGTGCGTAAGGGTTAAGGCCGGAAAACCATACTGGGTGCCCGTGATCTTCGGGCCCTTAGACGGCACTGCATCACATACAGGCATGCTTCTGTATTGGAAATCACAAAATGGGCTCAGGAATATTTCCAGAGAACATTATCTGTGAACACAATTCACCGTGCCATCCGCCGTTGCCAGCTAAAACTCTATAGTTCAAAGAAGCAGCCGTATCTAAACATGATCCAGAAGCGCAGACGTCTTCTCTGGGCCAAGGCTCATTTAAAATGGACTGTGGTAAAGTGGAAAACTGTTCTGTGGTCAGACGAATCAAAATTTGAAGTTCTTTATGGAAATCAGGGACGCCGTGTCATTCGGACTAAAGAGGAGAAGGACGACCCAAGTTGTTATCAGCGCTCAGTTCAGAAGCCTGCATCTCTGATGGTATGGGATTGCATTAGTGCGTGTGGCATGGGCAGCTTACATATCTGGAAAGACACCAATGCTGAAAGGTATATCCAGGTTCTAGAGCAACATATGCTCCCATCCAGACGACGTCTCTTTCAGGGAAGACCTTGCATTTTCCAACATGACAATGCCAAACCACATACTGCATCAATTACAGCATCATGGCTGCGTAGAAGAAGGGTCCGGGTACTGAACTGGCCAGCCTGCAGTCCAGATCTTTCACCCATAGAAAAAATTTGGCGCATCATAAAACGGAAGATACGACAAAAAAGACCTAAGACAGTTGAGCAACTAGAATCCTACATTAGACAAGAATGGGTTAACATTCCTATCCCTAAACTTGAGCAACTTGTCTCCTCAGTCCCCAGACGTTTACAGACTGTTGTAAAGAGAAAAGGGGATGTCTCACAGTGGTAAACATGGCCTTGTCCCAACTTTTTTGAGATGTGGTGTTGTCATGAAATTTAAAATTACCCAATTTTTCTCTTTAAATGATACATTTTCTCAGTTTAAACATTTTATATGTCATCTATGTTCTATTCTGAATAAAATATGGATTTTTGAAACTTCCACATCATTGCATTCTGTTTTTATTTACAATTTGTACTTTGTCCCAACTTTTTTGGAATCGGGGTTGTACATGCACCCCCACTAATATTTGGCTAAATGTCCCTTAGCAAGTTGCACCTCGACCAGACACTTTTGGTAGCCATCAACAAGCTTCTGGCATAATTCTGGCTGGATATTTGACCACTCTTCTTGGCAGAATTGGTAGAGTTCATTTAAATTGATTGGTTTCCTGGCAATGACCCGGCTTTTAAGAGGAGTCCACAAATTTTCAACAGAGTTGAGGTCGGGGCTTTAGGAAGGCCATTCCAAAAGCTTAATGTTAGCCTGCTTTATCCATTCCAAAACCAGTTTTGATGTGTGTTTGGGATCATTGTCCTGTTGGAACACCCAATTGTGTCCAAGTTTCAACCGTCTAGCTGTTGATTTGAGGTGAAGTTGAAGAATTTAGAGGTAGTCCTCCTCCTTCTTCATTATTCCATCCACTTTGTGCAATGCACCAGTACCACTGGCAGAGAAATAGCCCCAGAGCATGATGCTACCACTACCATGCTTGACAGTTGGTCCAGTGTTCTTAGGTTTGAAAGCCTCACCTTTACTCCTCCAAACATACCTCTTGTCATTGTGGCCAAATAGCTCAATCGTTGTCTCGTCTGACCATAAAACTTTTCTCCAGAAGACATTTGTCTTATCCATGCGGACAGCTGTAAATTTCAGTCGAGCTTGAAGGTGTCGATTTTGGAGCAGGGGCTTCTTTCTTGGTCGGCACCCTCTCAGTCCATGGCGATGCAAAACTCGCTTCACTGTGGACAGTGACGCTGGTGTTCCAGCAGTTTCCAGTTCATGGCAGGCTTGAGCTTTGGTGGTTCCTGAACATCCTAACCAATTTCCTCTCATCTGAGGGTGACAGTTTAGGTCTTCTTCCAGACCTTGCCAAAGTGGTGACACATCGGAATAACTTGTACTTGCGTACAATTGTTTGAACTGATGATCTTGGAATCTGCAGTTGTTTAGAAATGGCTCCAAGAGACCTTCCCAACTTGTGTAAATCTACGATTCTCCTTCCTAGATCTTCACTGAGTTCCTTGGACTTTGCCATGGTTCTGAGTATTGGTCAAGCTAATGAGTGCTGTCAAATCCTTTTTATGCTGGCAAAGAGAAACTACCAGTTGTAGTCAATCATGATCACTAACAAGAAGTTAATAGGCCTTGGTCATGTCAAGTTAAAAGACATCGTAGAACCTTCAGCACCATTTATTAACAGATTTAAATTAAAATTTGAGCCTGTATGTATAATTTTGACCTGTGTGAATTAGAGAAAATCCAAAATAAATTCAAACTTATGCACTCAATTCTTGTTTTATGAAGCCATTTAAAGATGTATGCTGTACAATCATTCCACCCTGGAAAAAGAACAGTTCAAGTAAATCATTAACAGCCCAAAATTACCATGACATTCATGCCCATGATGAGTGTATGTAAACTTCTGACCACAACTGTATTAAGATAGAGCATAGAGAATAGAATGCACGTGCACAGAACAGAAGAGAACATGACAAAAAAATAATAATATAGAATAGGATAGACATTAGGATGATATAATAGAGTATATTATAAAAGAACAGAAGGGAATATGGTCGAATAGAAAGCATTTTGAAGACGTAGAAGAGAATATGGGAAAAAAATGCTACACACATTCTTTTAAGTTTGTTGAAAAGAATAGACAGTCACGACAGTACAACAGAATAGATTAAAACGGGTTTTCAAAGTGTGGGAGAGTCAGGCCCCCCCAGAGCAAATAAACAACAGCGCCCCCCCCTTACAATTTTTGTTGTTGCTATACTTAATGTTCCATTCGTATTTAAAAAAATGGTTGTTGTACACATTTTAATTTTTTTCTTTTACACATTTTAAACATCTGTGCTTTTTGAAAACATTTTTTTACACATTTAAAACATATGAGCTTTATTAAAACATCTTTTTTTACACATTTTAAACATCTGTGCTTTTTTAAAACATCTTTTTTACACATTTTAAACATCTGTGCTTTTTTAAAACATCTTTTTTTACACATTTTAAACATCTGTGCTTTTTGAAAACATCTTTTTTTACACATTTAAAACATATGAGCTTTATTAAAACATCTTTTTTTTACACATTTTAAACATCTGTGCTTCTTAAAACATCTTTTTTTTACACATTTCAAACATTGTGCTTTTTAAAACATCTTTTTTTTTACACATTTTAAACATCTGTGCTTTTTTAAAACATCTTTTTTTTACACATTTTAAACATCTGTGCTTTTTAAAACATCTTTTTTTTACACATTTTAAACATCTGTGCTTTTTTAAAACATCTTTTTTTACACATTTTAAACGTGCTTTTTTAAAACATCTTTTTTACACATTTTAAACATCTGTGCTTTTTAAAACATTTTTTTTTTTTACACATTTTAAACATCTGTGCTTTTTTTTAAAAAAAACATCTTGTTTTACACATTTTAAACGTCTCATAGCATCGTTAGCTAGCACCTCTTGGCAGACAACACACTGTGGCAGTGGAGCATCTTCAGATCCAGTCCATGAAAATCCAAACTTTAAATAATCGTGGTCATACTTCCTTCTTTTTTTTTTGTTTGGCCCAGACTCTGTCTCCTCACTCACTGTAGCTTTAGGTACTAAAAATCGATCCATTTTGTCTGTGGCAAAGGTTAGCTGAAGTTCGCTAAATGTCCGCAATAGTAACTTATTCTGGTTTATTTTTCCTCACATTGCGCCCCCCCGAAGAACTCTGGCGCCCCCTAGGGGAGGCGCGCCCCACACTTTGAAAAGCCCTGGATTAAAAGAAAGAAGGGAATATGACAGAATAGAAAGCATCACGAAGACACAGAACATGACAAAACACTCCATGTTGTACTAACTATTCAGAGCAATATCTGAATGATAAATATTTTACTCTTACTACTTTTTTTTTTTTTTTTTTTTAATAGAGGCTGCCAAGATTGGTCCAAAATTACAGCAGCAGGTACGGATGGAATGAAAAACTGGGTCTCAGAGGGTGATTTGTTATTCATGAGTCATGTGTTGAATGATTTAATGACACTACTAAGGCAAACTGAATATTTGACATGTCCTAGCTCCCTCTCTGCTGCTTGGTTTTGCTTTGGCTCACCACCAGAATCTAAACAAAGGCTCTTCTGGTGGTCATGCTCGTGTTTATTAATCTTCCTGCAACCTAGATGTCAAACTAATAATCATAATCATGAAATTGAAGAAGCAGCCCAGTTCTGTTTAGCTGTGTAAGAATGGGTGATGTTCAATCTCTTCAATGTTAAAATCACTTAAGAAAAGAACGAATGTGTTTTTTTTTTTTCCCGCAGAGGTCACTGAATAATGAATCTCATGTACTTGTGAGGAAGAAGAGTGTGCAGGTAAGCATAATATCACCATTCATCAACACTAGTGATTGGGAAATTAACCTATAATTTCTTTCTGCTCATATCCATTATTATTCAACTCTGTTAAGCCGAAGCTGGACAGGGGACTATTTTATATTTTAGTATAATGGAGCATAATATCACTAATCTAGTAATCTAATATACCGTGCACTGAGAGCCTCCGGTTGAATTTATGGATTCTCTGAGGTGACTGGCATAGTACTATTTTGTGAGGGGCGCCAAAGAAACTAGTAATACGCCAGTCACCAAAGAGAATCCATAATTACCGGAGTCTCAGTGCATGGGATATTAGATTATTATTCTATCCACATTCACTGGATATGAGCAATCGTACGCTCTGATTGGCTACTCTACCACTAGGATATCAGCTCATATACCGTGAGTAGAGAAAAACAAAATGGCGGAGTGTGTTGCTGAACCAACCGAGGATGAAATAAAAACTCTACTCAAAAAGTTTGAAGCTTAATTTTTTCGATAAAATGTGTTTTCGTTGATCGACTGTTGATGTAAATCTGGTCAAATTTGAATATTTTACTACACGTCTGCAACTTGTCACATGTCCGCTAAGTGGAAATGATTTTGTTGGATGTTTTGTATAAAGTTTTTATCGATCGAATTTGCAGAAAATAAAAATAAAAATGCTCTGTTTCTCAAAATCCAGTGAGTTTGGATAGAATAAAACAGTTATTCCACTCAATCTCGTCGTACATGGTTTATAGCCAACTCGGCGCTACGTGCTTCGTCAGCGATCAGCTCATGTACGACTCGATTAAGTGGAATAACTATGAAATATCCCTCATCAAAAAATTCCAAACTAAAAGTGTTAAGATTGAATCTCGGCATAAAGTCACTGGAGGCAGCCATGTTTGTTGTTTACGTCAGAGCGACCTTCAGCCTGTGCATGTGCAGTGTACCATGCTATCGTTTTCCTCGCTAGGCATGATCATGATACGTAGATCTACACACACACAAATGCTCATGGAGCCGCAGCTGTGACTTGAGTCGGCCATATAGCTTGAAATTGTAATGTCGGTTCGTGGTGTATCCAGGATATACCATGACTGACTCACACTATATCCATTTTTTTCTTTATGACGTCATGAGATATATTGCTTAATCAGTGGTGGAACAATTTTATGTCACATGAGCCATCCTTGGCCAATCCCTGCATGGGAATTTTTTGATGAGAGATAGAATACATATTATTTTATTATATCCACATTCACTGGATATGAGCAATCGCACGCTCTGATTGGCTACTCTACTACTAGGATATCAGCTCATATATACCGTGAGTAGTGTAATGGAAATTTCTAATAAACACTTCAAAATGCGGCGGCACGGTGGTGTAGTGGTTAGCGCTGTCGCCTCACAGCAAGAAGGTCCGGGTTCGAGCCCCGTGGCCGGCGAGGGCCTTTCTGTGCGGAGTTTGCATGTTCTCCCCGTGTCCGCGTGAGTTTCCTCCGGGTGCTCCGGTTTCCCCCACAGTCCAAAGACATGCAGGTTAGGTTAACTGGTGACTCTAAATTGACCGTAGGTGTGAATGAGAGTGTGAATGGTTGTCTGTGTCTATGTGTCAGCCCTGTGATGACCTGGCGACTTGTCCAGGGTGTACCCCGCCTTTCGCCCGTAGTCAGCTGGGATAGGCTCCAGCTTGCCTGCGACCCTGTAGAACAGGATAAAGCGGCTAGAGATGATGAGATGAGATGAGACTTCAAAACGCTTAGCAGTCGTCTTTTCAGTTATTTATTATAGTAGATCATATAACAGATATATAAAATAGGAAAGGAAAGAGAAGAATAGAAGAAGACACCACTTCTGATGATGCCGAGAGTACGCGCACTCTGAGTTGTGTTTTAGTGGCTGTTATCTATTATACTCTAAAGGCATTCGCTTACTGCTTGCGTCTTCACGTGATTGACTCAAGATTTTCTATGAAGCTTTGTTAAAGTGTGCACCTGGCGTGCTCTGGTATGTGTAGGCGGATGCGTAGTTGTGGAGAACTCAGGCACCCTGCTTATCACCACCAAGGCCACAGAAAGGCGATTACAGCATGTGGAAAAACATCTTTCTCAGTTCACTAAGTCACTTGAGCTCAACATACAGAAACACAGAGAATAATAATGTTCGTCCATTAAATTTCCCTCACAGTAGAGAAAAACAAAATGGTGGAGCGTGTTGCTGAACCAACCGAGGATGAAATAGAAACTCTACTTGAAAACAAACCCCCCCCCCAAAAAAAGCAACAAAATATGGAATGAAAGTATTTGATTGTAAGAACGGATATTTTTTATTTTTAAAGAATTATTATTATTATTATTATTATTATTATTATAATAGAATTTTTCACAAATTGCTCCTGCCATTTCGCCAGTTTGTTTACATTCATCTTTAAGCATTAGAATTTGTTGAATTTTTTTTAGACTGGTTCAAAAGCTCAAAGAAGTTTGAAAATGATATCACTGAAATGTCCAAGGAAGAATTAAATAAATGTCTAAAGCTGTTCTATACCTCAGCAAGACGGCACTTTCTACAAAAAAAAAACCCCAAAAAACCCCCCCAAAAGTCAATTCGTGCAGCCATTGATAGGTTTTTAAGAAGTCCACCTAAGCGGAAATTATTTTGTTGGACAATTTGCGTAAAGTTTTTATTTATCGAATTTGCAAAAAATAAAATGAAAATGCTCCGTTTCTCAAAATCCAGTGACTGTGGATGGAATAAAACAGTTATTCCACTCAATCTCATCGTACATGGTTTATAGCTGCCTCAGCTCATGTATGACTCGATTTTGTGGAATAACTGTTAAATCTACACATTTACTGATTGGTATTTTTTGCACAATTGCAATTCAGGCATTATTTACAAAAACATATGCTATTCACCCAGGTAGTCCTAAATCTAATCTCATCTCATCATCTGTAGCCGCTTTATCCTGTTCTACAGGGTTGGAGGCAAGCTGGAGCCTATCCCAGCTGACTACGGGCGAAAGGTCGCCAGGTCATCACAGGGCTGACACATCAGACAACCATTCACACTCACATTCACACCTACGGTCAATTTAGAGTCACCAGTTAACCTAACCTGCATGTCTTTGGACTGTGGGGGAAACCGGAGCACCCGGAGGAAACCCACGCGGACACGGGGAGAACATGCAAACTCCACACAGAAAGGCCCTCGCCGGCCACGGGGCTCGAACCCGGACCTTCTTGCTGTGAGGCGACAGCACTAACCACTACACCACCGTGCCACCTAGTCCTAAATCATATAAAAAAAAGTCAATAAGTTTGTTTAAACAATCATCATCTCTTTTTAAGGCTCCTGCTAAAAGCCCATCGTCAGGTGCCGGCTCTCCGAATGCAGTTCCTCCACAGCAGCATCCGGTGAGTGACTCATTATAGGTGAATGGTGGCTGATGGAGACCGAGCCATACGGCAGCTGTTCTCTCTCTCTCTCCTGAGCCAGTAGGCTTTAGCTGTGAATAACCTTTCATTAATGAGTGCTCTCTGAATTACAGAAGGAGTATGGCAGCCACTCGGAAAATGGTAAGAGTTGGACTTTAGAATGATAATCAGTAGCACATTGTGCTTAGTCTGCTGTTTTGACCTTCAATTTTTGTGTCTTCAAGAAAGAGATAACCTGCAGAGTTATCATTTGGATTGTGTACAGGTACAGAGCTTTCTTTCATTATCTCTATTCATGCGTCCTTTATATTTTATTATTATACCCCCGCTCTGAAGGATGGAGGTTATACCGGTTTACCTCTGTCTGTCCATCCGTATCTCCGTATTTCCGTCTGTCCGAAACACCGTTTTTCTCAGCAACCACAAATCATAGCCACTTGGTACCAAACTTCAGCTTGGGGTTCTTATACCGTGTATACCGTTTTCAAGTCTGTCCCGCATCGACTTCCTGTTTACTGACTGAATGTATTTATAAAACATATAGCATGGATTTACAAAGTTTTCATTACATTTTTCTCAGCAACTACAAATCACAACTGCTTGATATTTGGTACCGAGCTTCAGCTTGGGGTTCTATACCGTGTATACCGTTTTCAGGTCTGTCATACATCGACTTCCTGTTTACCACTGAATGTATTTACAAAACATATAGCATGGATTTAGAAAAATTTTTGTAACACTTTTCTCAGCAACTACAAATCACAACTGCTTGATATTTGGTACTGAGCTTCAGCTTGGGGTTCTATACCGTGTATACCGTTTTCAGGTCTGTCACACATCAACTTCCTGTTTACCGACCGAATGTATTTACGAAACATATAGGGTGGATTTTGACGCTATTTCAAGAAGCAAAATGTCTCGTCTCGTCTTCATCCGCTTTATCCGGGGCCGGGTCACGGAGGCAGCAGTCTGAGCATGGAAGCCCAAACTTCCCTTTCCCCAGACACCTTGGCCAGCTCCTCGGGAAGAACACCGAGGCGTTCCCAGGCCAGCCTAGAGGCATGGTTCCTCCAGCGTGTCCTGGGTCTTCCCCGGGGCAAAATGCTATTTCAAAATGGCACTTTACCAGGATGCTATTTGAAATCCCTGGGGAGAACACTGCTCTTTACTTACTTGTGTTTCAGGGTTAATTATTTGTTGAAGTCAACATTCATCATTCATAATAAGTGTCCTATTCCTTCGATTGCTTGCATTGTGATATAAGCGAGAGCGGGGGGATATGTAAGTGAGCAGTAGCTCACAGTTGATCTTGTATTCATTATGACATGATGACATTCAGCCGTTCCATTTTTATACCTTCACGACCTTTATCTGTCAATTTGATGAGGCTCAGAAAGCAAATTTCTGTAATGTAGGCAATGATAACATTTTCTCTGCGCAGTCTCAGCTATGAGTATGTAATCTGAAGTTAAGCTCTTGACTGCTCGAAGAGATCTGCTGACAGAATATTTCAACAGAAGACCGACTCCTTTATCAATTCTTGAAAAATTCTGCTTCAGGTTCGACATCATGCCCTTCATTCAGCAGCTCCGGCTTCATTCAAAGCAAAAGAGGTCCTGGCTAGTGAGGCTGATCTGCTTAAGAGGGAGCTGTGGGAGGTAAGGCGGAGGCATGATGCTGCCCAGGAAGAGCTGCTCAGGCTGGATGCGGCTCTGGTCGTGCGCACTCGGGAGTACGAGGAGCTGAGGAGAAGCAGTGAGCGAGCACTGCAGCAGGCCCATAGCCATGCTTGGGAACTGGAGGAGGCGCTGGGGGAGGTACAGCGTCGAATGGCCGGCTCGGAGGCCAGGGTGAAGCAAATGCAGGCGCATTTAGTAGCGGTGCGTGAAAACCTAGTGGAGGAGCTAAGAGTACAACTGCTTGAGGCCAGAGCTGAGCTGCATCGTGCACAGCAGGAGCTTGGCCAAAGCAAGACGGAAGCTGAGAAGGAAAAAGAGAGGAATGAAACACTCCTGCAGGAGGTACACAAGCTCACTGAGGAGCTGCTGAAGAAACAGGACACGGATGCACTGCAGGCAAGGCTGGCAGGTCAGGAGGCTCAGAGACGTGAAATGACTTGTCAGGAAATACAAACCCCCTTGGAATGGAAGCCTGGTTGTCCAAAAACCACAATGACGGATCTTACAAGCGAGACACTTCAGCAAGAGATGGATAAGAAGAGCTACATCAGCCGAGAAGAGCATGAGTCTGTAAGAAGCTCACTCGATACTGCACTTCAGCAGGCACAAAGCCAGGTTCAAGAAGCACTGCTGACGCAGCAGAAAACCAGTGAGGAAAATCAGAGTCTCATTAGAGAACTGCAGGAGCAGAGGACAGAGCTCGACACTCTGCACGAGGCCCTGCAGGTCCGGTTTGTCCCTGTGGCTGTGCTGGAGACGAAGCAGGATGAGGTAGCTCAGCTTAAGCTGGCTCTTAAACAGATGGAGAAGAGCAAGGAGAGTGAGGAGGAAGGCAAGAAGGCAAGTAGTGTTGCATCACGGAAGCACTGTCAGCCTGAGCAAACATCACGAAACAGTAGAGGGACACCGACGGGGGCAAATCCAGAAAAGAGTACAGCTGCCTCTGTCAACTTTAAAGAGGAGAACATGCTACTAAATACTGCTGAAGGACAAAATAAGGTTTGAAGAACAAATGATCATCATTCGAAGCATATTTCTGTTCACTATATTATTAAAGGAGAACTGAAGTCATTTTTAAACTCGCTTTATTTCTTAATTAACGTGTTATTCAAGTACGTTTTCGGTTTTAGTACTTGACTCATATCGGCAACTAATTGCAATTAAATATTATACTTATCGGCCTGTTCGGTTTTTAGCCATGTTGAATTTAGTTCGTTTGGTCCACGGCAGGTGTCGCTTATCCGCGCGATCTTCATGAGACTTGTGCGAGACTTTGAAACGTGAAGCGTCAGCCAGGTGTCAGTGCCGCCATTTTGAAAACTGTTTTCTAAACGAAGTATTGCACAAAAATGAGTTTAAATGACGATTACTGCCTACTTTTTTCAAACTTTCCTGATTTGCTATCAAAACAAACAAAACTTCCGGCTTGATTACGTCAGCATTCGAAAGAGAGCGCGCACGTCTTTTAACAACATTGGCAGACGTCGGTCACTTTGATTTCCGCTGTACGTTTTACTTCCGTCCTACGAAGTCTCGCACAGGTCTCGACGAATCTCGTTTGCGGCCATCGCTTTGACATATGGACTGATATATTACAGAGCATATTTCAAACACTCCTAACTTGCTATAGCAGCGACAAAATGGCTATCAGAAATGCATTCCTATATTTAATAAAAATAGAATTTTGATAAATTTGCCTTCAGTTCTCCTTTAATCACAGTATTTCTGTATATATTTGTCATTTGTTATAGCAGTATGTCTGAGCACTACTGATTTAAAAAAAAAAAGTTTTTATTTATTGCTTTGTGGCTTTCCAAACTGTTTTCCCTTCCAGGATTCAGAGATGATAGCAGAGGCAGAAGGCCAAAGGGCGGCTCAGAGCAGCTCATCAACACCCAGCGGTGTTTGTAGCCTTGTGCACTCAGACAGCACCATCCTGCAGGCGCACATTAAGAGCCTGCAGCAACAGCTAGAGGTCAGTCACCCCTACAAACAGGGTAGTTTGAATCGGGGATTCTCAACCTTTTCTACTTTAAGGCCCACCTATTCATATTCACCTATTCACCTATTCGGGGCCCATTAAAAAAGATCCCCAATTATTTTGGCTCATCTATTCTATTTATTAGAATCTAATAATGCATTGTAAAGTGTATTAATGGGATGCAACATCACTCCCTGTTACAGATCTGAGCCCAGGAATTAAATAAATGCAATAAAAACAAGCTGTTTATTGTAGGTTTTGTATTTAAGCCTGTATGGATGTGCCAGAAGCCAAACCATGCATGCAGGGCATTCTCAGTCAAAAGGGCTTAAAGGTCATAGGCAAGGGTTGGAGGTGGAGCGTAGAATATCAACTTTATTTTCTAGAAGAACGACCCAAAAAGCAAATTCAATCTTCCTGGTGTCTAATTTGCACCCTAAAATTGAATGAAACGGTTAAAATATACTGGTTTGTGGGGGCGTCGTGGCTCAGGTGGATAAGGCGCCATACCATGAATCCGGGGACCCGGGTTCGATTCCGACCCGAGGTCATTTCCCGATCCCTCCCCATCTCTCTCTCCTGCTCATTTCCTGTCTCTACACTGTCCTATCCAATAAAGGTGAAAAAAGCCCAAAAAATATCTTTAAAAAAAAAAAAAAATATATATATATATACTGGTTTGCGCAAGTTCTGAAGGTTTGTTTACTTTACTTGTTCACTTACGCGCACTTTCACCGCCAGGGGACCGTCATCGTGATGTCATTCAAGACAAACAGGCTGGGAGCAGTTCTGTGTTTACTTGCGAACCGAGCACACGTGTACGGACTTTGGTCATGACAGGTTGTGTAAAATGTCTGATAGCGATTTTGAAGTAGGAACTCTCCAAATTGAATATCGAGAGCTGAAACCATATATGTATGAACCTATGGCCATTGCGAAGCCATAGTGGATACAGGCAACGATTACTTGACAGTGCGCCGGTAAGCCACATTAGCCTGCCATCCGCGGTCTTTCCCGGTGTCAATATATCAGGCCTGACATCTCATCTCGTCTATCAATGATTTTTTCAACTACCAAGCATTTAAATGAAAAAGGTAAAAACGTTTACCTCCAATCTTCTCTTTTTTGCTTGAGCGTTGTTGGTCCGTTTCTTCTTTGACTGCTTGATTTTGTGCTTGAATTTTGTCGGAACAGTGTCAGGTTTGAGCCTTCTCTGTCTGACACTGACACCTAAACTCTCCAACAGATGGGGATTTTTCAAAAATTAATTGTAGTCGAAGTGATCGGAGCACAGAGTGGCGTGTTTACCCAGTTGCCAACCCTCTCACTTCACGCGCGCAATCCACTCTCTCCGCCTCGTCTCTTCTTCCGGAAAAAGCCAACCCACTCGCTCCGCCTCTTCTCCTCTCTCGGAAAAAGGTAAAAACTTCTTCCTGAACCGGTCCCGTTGTTACAGTTCACCGCACAACAATAAGGCACGGTTTTTCTTTGGAAATTCCCGAACGCACGTCCGCACTCAAGCCTAACGGCTATGCAAGTAAACGGAAATGGACTCGACTCAAGCGGTTTGTTTGTCTTGAATGATGTCACGCGCCGAGTGGTCACGAAAATTGCCGAACAGAAATTCGCTGCGATCCATGCTAACTTATTTTAACTATTACTTATTAAGAATACTTCTTGGAACAAAAGAAAATTACAGGGTTTTTTTAACATATAAAGTTTCAAATGTGCATAAATTGAAAACCGTTGCTGATGAGCTTTAATGATCCAAAAGTGGAGTCTGGTCCATTAACACAAGAACTTATTGCCATGTTTGTGTCCAGCAAACAAGCAAGTTATTAAAACCAAGACATGGATATAGAGACCACTCAATGGGATTAGATCCTTACACACTAACAAAGAAGGATTTTTCTTACGAGTTGGAAAATTATCCATCAGTTGAGTTTCCCGACATCTCAGACTACCTGGTGCTGCAGATATCATTCTACACGGACAAACGGATGAAAACCTGGAAGAGCATGGAGGCGTATAACTTTTTTTTTTATATGTGGCTGGGTTAAAGATCTGGGGATCAGGGACACTACAAGATAAGACGGCGGTAGACGGATCTAAGTGCAGGAAGAGTGTTTATTAGCAGGTGTGATATTTACAAAAACGAAACACAAACAAAAGCAGAATCATAAAGCAGAGTATTTAAACAGCGTCATAAACATGGCTAGAAACAAATGTGATGATGATACTTCGCAAAGCCTCTGTGGAAACAGCATCCGTATCTGCATGTGCTGATTCGCTCAAATCAGTATCAGGTGTTTCCCATAACGACTGGGTCCCAAGTGCAGCACATCTGCCAAAGACGTGACAGTCAAGTGTTCGCGCGCTGTGTGACCACAACTTTTAGCTCATGTGCATATCGCCGTGCATCGCTACCAAAATCCCTCATTTTCATCGATAACTCATCACAAAGCATCGCGAGCTGTAGTGTGACTGTAGCTTAATGAGGCGGCTGTGACGTCGGACGCAACCCAGCAATTGTACCCTACTACAAGTAAAAATTATCTTCGACTTGGGGGGGAAAAAACACCACGAGAGTGGTTGAGAAACTGGTTTAAAAGATGTCTCTGGTGCTCTGCTCTCAGCACATGCAGGCACTAATGCTGCTTTGATTATGTTTGCAATTTCACCCACAATATTTTCCACCTACGCTGTCTGTAGCGCTTTCTAGTGAATCGTCTGATCGAGACTCTTCAGATTGAAAGATGTTTGACCTTTCGAACACAAGCCACTACAACTCAGATCATTATTTCTATTCACGAGTGAGCGATTTCCTTCAAATTTTCATCGAGTCTGTCCCTCAAAGCCATCATCCTCTCAGCAGAAATAGCTCGAGGCTGAATGGAAGGAAGTGAAAGAAATCATGTGTAGTATGTGATACCAGTTGTGTGCTTTTAATAGACAGATGCTTTAGGTTGCTGGAAATGCCATTTTACCCACATGCCGGAGTTTTCCATGAAATTGTCTCATATTGTCAGGAGAATCGAGATGGCTTGACCTAAATTATGTTTTCAAGTGCGTATTGAGATGAAATTACTTTGACAGAAACTCTTGAACTTATTTCCTTACACTGGATCTTAATATTTCTTATTACGATGCAAAGAAGAAAACTTGACTTTTTCCCTTTTTTTTTTTGTAACAACTGAGATATCCAGTCTGAGATCACATGTAAGAATCAAGTCTCATTCTTATTTGTTTGTCACATTTGTAATTGTCGAATTGAGATCACTGGTGTTTCTTCCTGGTTTCACTCCTGTAACTCTGTCCAGCAGAATTTTACAGGCTCTCTATCTTCACAAACACATCATCCTCTTTTTCCTGCTGCTACCCTCCCACTAATATGTGTATTTTTGTCTGTGTGGCTGGGGCCAAGGTCAAGCTTTCTTGCCTTATCTGTGAATGCAAGCTGAATTCCTTCCACTGCATAAAAATAATCAGCTTAAAAAATTTTGTTTTAACAGGTTCACGATTGGTGAAGAGAACATTTCTTAATTCTAATTGTTTACATAACCAGGGCACAATTTTGTTGACCCGTTACAATATAAAAGCTAGTAGAGAAGTCTGAGTGGTACAGGACAGTTCCCCAAGGCAAGAAAACTACTTGGGCTTAGCCACAGAAAGTGTGTAGATAAAATAGGAAAAAAACATCCTTACTTTAGTCTCTCTCTCTCTCTCTCTCTCTCTCTCTCTCTCTCTCTCTCTCTAGCACTCCAAAAGGCATTATAGACAAGTTCTTGATATGTATCGTACACGTCTTCTCAGTGCAGCACAGGTAGGATTTACAGCTCACACTACTATACCCTTCCATATTTATGTATATACTGTATTCTATAGACACGAGTGTTTTACTGGGAAATATATCACTCGTATTTTTCATACGCGCTACATCCAGGGCCTGGAGAATCAAAACCATGACACATTTTTCAATATGAGGAAATCAGTGAATTGTTTTTGATAAAATTGGGCACTTTTTTTGTTTGTGAATGTGTCTGTATAATAAACATTTATCTTCTCGTGTTGGAAAAACTTGTATTGTGTTTTTCGCGGTGCAGTTTTCATCAAATCCTGCGCTCTGATTGGCTGGCGAGCGGGTCCGTATTCTACGGTACAGACCCCAGTTACGGACCTCTAGCGACTCACTCGTTGACAACAACAAACAACGCAGTCGCAATTTTTGTCAACATTTATCTTTTTTATAAGATTTATTTATAAGATTTTCATCAAAAATCTTATACATTTTTGCCAGCATTTCTCAGGAGAATAGCATTAATTTTACAGCATGGATAGCGATAACGACAGTGTTCACAGCGAAAGTGAGTTTTACTACCCTGAGGAAGAAGAAATAAAAGAAAACATTTCAGGAGAAAGCCGAAAACCTGTAACTGTTGCTAACGCCGAGCAAAAACATGGCTGAATCCTGAATGACTCAATTTTGTATAAATAGGGGACTACATAGACGGCAAAATGTAGTTTTTTTTCTGCCATGGAAGTGCACTTGTATACTGAGGAGGAAGCAATTTGCATTACAGCCATGAATGAGGATTCAAAATGGCATTGATTTTACAGCATGGATAGCGATAACGACAGTGTTCACAGTGAAAGCGGGTTTTACTACCCTGAGGAAGAAGAAATAAAATAAAACATTTCAGGAGAAAGCTAAAAACCTCTAACTTGCTAACGCCGAGCAAAAACATGGCTGAATCCTGAATGACTCAGTTTTGTATAAATAGGGGACTACATAGGCAGCAAAATGTAGTTTTTTTCCTGCCATGGAAGTGCACTTGTATACCGAGGAGGAAGCAATTTGCATTACAGCCGTGAATGAGGATTCAAAATGGCGGCTCGGCTCGGTTTTCCCTTTCGGGCGCTCTCGTTTTCTGTTAGAATTTGGTAAAGAAAAAAATAAATATTATTTACCAGCTTAAGGTCGGTCCGTATGGTGAAATACCGTGACCTCGGCCTTGAATACTGACCTCAGCCCAGAGGGCCTGGGTCAATGCTTTCAAGACCTCGGTCACGGTATTTCACCATACGGACCTCCCAGCTGGTAAATAATATATATTTATTCATCTGAAATTCATCGCAGATCTGAGTGACATATTTAAATAATATTGGCTGGTGTTGAGTGGTATATCAGATATATTCCATTCAGCTAGCATGATACTGAACGAGTCGAAGACGAGTAGCTGAATGGAATATATCTGATATACCACAAAAAAAGCTAGTCAATATTATTATTATTATTATTATTATTATTATTATACATACACATTCGATGGACCCATTATAGATTTTATAAAAAGTTAAGAACGGGGTGGGGGTGGGGAGGGGCTTAACTTGCCATTATTGAATGCTGATTCTGATTGAATGTAATCCAATATACATAGTCAAAGTTCTAACAATAAAAATGATAAAAGTCCAAAAAGCCTGAACAACAGCCCAACTTGTATACAAGCTATATACAGGTTGACAGTTCAAGTTCAAAGTTACTTTTGGTTGTAGTTAATTATTACACTGCAGATGTTCAAAACAAAAGGGCTTTGCTGAGTGAAGTCCTCTTGTAAAAGTCTCCGTCACTTTTCCTCACCTCCAAGTAGAGCTTTGACAATATTTCCGATATTGCTCTCTTTGCCAGTTTATCGATGTCCATTGGTATGTTTTTCTCTTGTAAATGTGCATGAAGAATATCCAATGACGTTTTGGTAGCCTTTAGGGTGTTCAGCGCGTCTTTCACTTTCAAAATATATCTCCCGCTTTTAATCTTCCGCTTTTACTGAACCAAACCTGGCGGCCATGTTTGTTTACAAACTGTCACAGTCACTCACTAGCGCAGACGTTTTACATCTCCGATGTGTCTCTTCTCCAGTTTTTCGATGTCCGTTGGTATGTTTTTCTCTTGTAAATATGCATGAAGAATATATAATGAAGTTTTAGTAGCCTTTCGGGTGTTCAGCGCGTCTTTAGTTTCAGTTTTTAGTTTATTTATTTAGTGCTTAAACCGAGCACTGGATTAGCCTCGTCTTCTGTCTTTCCCAGCCAACAAAGAAATGATTGTGCGCATGCGCAGCAGCAAAGTTTTGTCATTGGATCTTCGCATGAGCGCCGATGTGTGACGTCATGTTGTCTTGACAACGTGCAATATTATAACAATATTGCACGCTCATTCTCCATTGGGGAGAGCGGCATAATACATGGAGGATAAGCGATATGATAATAATATTGCATGCCATCAATAAACCCACTAGAAGGGAATAGAATGCATGTTTTTATTCCATGGAAAAAGTGGCCTGTATGTATAATAATTAAATAATATTGGCTGGCATTGAGTGGTATATCAGATATATGCTAGCATGCTAGCTGAATGGAATATATCTGATATACCATGAAAAAAGCCAGCCTATATTATTATTATTAATATTATATATACACACACTCTTCATATCAGCATTCTTGAAGGCCAACGCTAGCTTACTCGCGAGTCGACACAGCAGTGAAGTCACCTTCCAGCCGGTGTAGCTTTCATCAGTAGTGTTAGCGAATGCTAATAAAGCGGTCAAGCCAGTGCTATCAAGAGAAAGTAGCACAGGCTAACGACCGAGAAGACTCCTACGCACACTCGCCACAGTATTTTTCACTCAGACTTAAGTACTCATTTCCCTATGTAAATAACGCGTCTTTCTCTTTCCTGGTGAACAAAGAAATGCTTCTGCACATGCACAGCAGAAAACTCTCTCATTGAATATTCGCATCAGGTCTGACATGTGACGTCATGTTGTCTTGACAACCATGCAATATCGTAAACCATATTCAACGCTCATTCTCCATTGGGTAGAGTGACATAATACACATAGGATAAGCGATATGCTAACAGTATTGCATGCTATCAAACCAAATGAATGAAACCTGCTACATGTTTTTATTCCATGGAAAAAAGTGTCCTGTGTGTATAATCAAAAAGTCAAAGGGGAATACTTTTGCAAGACACTGTATGCTTGACCCTAACATTATAACCAAAGCCGTTTTATATATGGTTCAGAACTAACCATGTTTTTTATTATATACACTACTGTTCAAAAGTTTGGGGTCACCCAGACAGACAATTTTGTGTTTTCCATGAAAAGTCACACTTTTATTTACCACCATAAGTTGTAAAATGAATAGAAAATATAGTCAAGACAGTTTTCTGGCCATTTTGAGCATTTAATCGACCCCACAAATGTGATGCTCCAGAAACTCAGGTGGTGTTTACATTAGACCGTATCAGCGGATCATCAGATTAACGTTTTTAAAACGATTCGCGTGCACACAGCAACGCCAATACACGATTCGCGTGCACACAGCAACGCCAATACACGGATACGCTAATCACATGACTAATTAGACGGCACGTAAGTTGAAATGTGTCAGTGCGGCTCAGCGCTTCCTCCTCAGCGGCTGCGCTCCAAATCACTCCGCCCTGAACAGCGAGTGCCCTCTGGAGGGTGCGCACTCCGGCCCTGCGCAGCTCACAGAGCGCGCGAGCAGTGATTCGGGACTGAGCCGCTGTGTGTGTGATCCCAGTGCATATCGGGCATGCGCAAGTCACTCACCACTTGCAAGTGGAAGGATGGCAAGCCTAAAGACAATCATAACTACACAATGGGCAGTATTTGCATCTTACCATGAACAACATTAAGAATGACAAAGCAAAGCATTATATTCATACTTTTATACTCTTTAAAGAAAAACAAAAAGGTGATACAAGGCGGAAACAATAGCAGGAAGTGAAGTCCGCGCCGTTTTTCAGCAGTCGCGTCACATGACCAACGTGGCATGACCAACGCCAGCGAATCAGGAAGGTGGATGTCACAGTGACGTTGTCCAATGACGACGTCAGCTAGAGCTCAGCACTGCGTTTCCTCGTATCTCAATGTTTACACAGCACCGGATCAGATACGAACTGGGTTGAATACGTGGGCCCTGGCGGATTCAAGTTGTTCCGCCTGTGGAGTCGTTTCCTGGCGTTTTAATGTGAACGGACAGTGCATCCGCGACGAAAATGAGACGGATACGGTCTAATGTAAACACCACCTCAATCTGCTCAAAGGAAGGTCAGTTTTATAGCTTCTCTAAAGAGCTCAACTGTTTTCAGCTGTGCTAACATGATTGTACAAGGGTTTTCTAATCATCCATTAGCCTTCTGAGGCAATGAGCAAACACATTGTACCATTAGAACACTGGAGTGAGAGTTGCTGGAAATGGGCCTCTATACACCTATGGAGATATTGCACCAAAAACCACACATTTGCAGCTAGAATAGTCATTTACCACATTAGCAATGCATAGAGTGGATTTCTGATTAGTTTAACCCTTTGGTGACTGACCCCTTGAAAATGGTTCCTCCAGGAACGATGACGTTTCAGTTGTCAAGACAACGGAAAAACTAAAATACAAAAACAGAAAGATACGTCACAATGCTCTTGTGCACAAAACAAAATGCTCTTGTATTTGTATTTGTATTTTAGTTTTTTCGTTGTCTTGACAACTGAAACGTCATGGTTCCTGGAGGAACCATTTTCAAGGGGTCAGTCACCAAAGGGTTAAAGTGATCTTCATTGAAAAGAACAGTGCTTTTCTTTCAAAAATAAGGACATTTCAAAGTGACCCCAAACTTTTGAACGGTAGTGTATATGTATATAATATATTTGCAGGGCTACATGGATGAAGAGGCCAGACTGGCACTGCTTCAGATTGCCCAAATGACGCAGGAGTGTGTATGCTGATCATTGCTTATCTCTCTCTCTCTCTCTCTCTCTGTATCTACATTTCTGTATTATTCTCTCTCTCTGTTTGTGTGTGCATATGAGAGAGAGAGAGAGAGGGAATGAATGTGTGGTTGTATTACTGATTTAAGTATTTGGACTAAAGCCACCTGTGAAATATAGGTGATAACTACTGTATACAGGTTTTGCACCTTTTATTAAATATTATGTAAATATGTAAAATGATTATTTTATAGAATGTTTTGTATGTACAAATTGCTGAGTCTTCTTTAATAAACTAACAGAAATTGATGTACATATTGCCTTTTATGGCTTCTTTGAAAGAAAAGCTTCCTGTAAAAAGACATCAGATGTAACCTTTACATTTCCACTTTATTATTATAGAGCTTTGTGGTTATGAGATCTGATCTGATCTGCCTGTGGTTTTTGATTCAGGTGCCTTCAATAAGCGGCTGTTATCGCTGCTGTGCATGTTGGAGGAACTGCACTGCCCTCTTGTGGTTTGTGCTGCAAGCTCATTCATAGTGAGCAGACATGGAGGATGATTTTTATCTACAAATGGTTTTGCAGTCAAACTCACCATCATGGACTGGTAGAGTCTGGTGCGTGCACCCTCTCGTGCGTGCACCCTATCCAGGACCTGTATGTGAAGCGCAGTCTGGCCTCATGCAACAAATTTCTACTAATATTTATTAGAATTATCTTCCGTTTCTCCAAGAAAGATAATATTTGTACAGTCAATAAATCCTAGCCTCTTAAAATATATCCAACATATTCTATACCACCTCTCAGTCATGCTGGTATGTTTGGTTTTTTTTTTTCTCTCCATCAAGATCAGCCCTGTTATAACGTTCTCTCGAACCTCTCTCCATATGGCCTTCATTTAAGCAGTAACCTGAGAAATGATTCTTGTAGCCTTGCGTTCACCTCAGCACAGTCATCCATCTGCTTTCTTATTTCTATTAATAAGATTTATTTTTTAAGGACGGTTCTAATCCCTGTGCTCACACACACACTTCCATTTGTGTGTTTTTCCATTCCGTGGCTGAACAGCGTTATTGTGGCCAGTGTGGTTTTATTCACGTTCTCGGCCTGGGTGGCTGTACTGCAGATGCAGTCGGTGAAAGCAGTACTATTTTGTGAAAGAAAAGAACCTTTTGGCAAGAGGACTATGGGGTTGTTGGTTTTTTTTTTTTTTTTTGTTCTTGTTTATTTTTTTCACCCAAGGCTGGAGATTTTCTGCCGGAGAGAGAAACTTAATACACCATTTAACTTTGAAGCCAAGCCAGCCACATTCCCCTCCTCCACCCCTTCACCTCAATTTGTTCAGTTGAAATCCACTTCCATGCTCTGGCCATTAGTGTGAGTTCTGGTTTATATTTAAAAGGAGCACAAACCACAACATTGGTTTCTAGTTTAGTTCTTTGCGGTCTGATCTGTCAAAGCTGTTCTCAGTAATTATGGTGAACGCCTTTCAGAGTGCCTGGAGATTTGCCTTTAATCAGATTTCCAGTGCCCTAACCAGAACCAGATGACTGCTTTTGGTTTGGTTTTGCTCATATTCTTTAGTGCTCTTAAAGATTATAACATGCCATTTAACAGCCTCCTAACAAGTGTTGGCTGCATGTGGCTCCACCCGTTACTCAAGCCCTGTTAGTTCAGAGTCGTAACTCGTGCTGTAATCAGATCACTTTATAGGAGGTCAATTTTCCTTCTGATTTAAGCCACATAAGCCAGCTCACTTGTACCGTTCCAGGCGTTTGATGCTGTATCTTGTGACACTTCAGGAAATGCTTGGTTTTTCTTGGATATAAAGGTTTATATTGCATATAACAATGTTATAATAATATTATATTGCATATAACCCACGCAATATACTAGTGAGAAGTGTCTGTGCATACATGATGCAAGGTCAGTGTCAGTTATAGATGACTTGCAACCAAAATGTGCTACGTCATGAGCGTCCGCCATGATGGTGGATATACAAAGCAACTAGGATGGCAGCCGCTGAAAGCGTCTGTAAACAGTGCTGAATTTTCTCAGTATTGCCATGATTTAAACAGTCAAGCGAAGATTCAATACAAAGAGAAGATAGATATGTGTGGTTTTGGCCCAAGTTATTTAAAAAAGTCAGACTTTTCTGAAGATAAGACACTTCTACCGACCATCGGGTACCCAGATATCGCGTTCTATCTGGTTTGGCTGCCGAAGAATCAAGTCCAACCTTGGACGAAACATGGCCCATTTTCTGAGTGGGCGCCCAGTCTGGATTGTTTCTATCGTATAATTTTGCTGGCGCTCCTAGAAGCAAAATGGTAATACATGTGTTAAAATAACAACGACCGAGTGAACCACGACAAGAGAGCGCTCATTTTATAGCAAAGTTCTAGCAACACGAAATAAAATTCTTCCATGATATTATTGAGAAAACTTTCGAATCTCATCTCATTATCTCTAGCCGCTTTATCCTTCTACAGGGTCGCAGGCAAGCTGGAGCCTATCCCAGCTGACTACGGGGGAAAGGCGGGGTACACCCTGGACAAGTCGCCAGGTCATCACAGGGCTGACACATAGACACAGACAACCATTCACACTCACACTCACACCTACGCTCAATTTAGAGTCACCAGTTAACCTAACCTGCATGTCTTTGGACTGTGGGGGAAACCGGAGCACCCGGAGGAAACCCACGCGGACACGGGGAGAACATGCAAACTCCACACAGAAAGGCCCTCGTCGGCCACGGGACTCGAACCCGGACCTTCTTGCTGTGAGGCGACAGTGCTAACCACTACACCACCGTGCCGCCACTTTCGAATCTCATCTGAGATAAAATGGTTACTGCAAACACGAGCTGTTTTGGTTTTAGCCTCTGTTAGATCAGCCCTGACGATGTTGTTGTTCAGCCGTACTCGTCTCCTCTCCGTACTAAGCCTCAGAGTTTCCTCGCCCTCTTTCCGAATCACGGACGCAATTCTAAAAAATCGCAACGTGCCACGGTTACGAGTACTGTCGTGACTACAACCATATACAGCACAAAGATATGGCATAGCTAAAAGAACGTTTAAAGTAGCGGAAAAACACTATAGTGTTTTGTATGGAATGTCGCTTGACCCCACATTTGTATCTCCACCAACATGGCCGACATCCGGGTTTCTGTTTTGCTTTGACGTCACTTGCAAGTCAGGAATAGTTGTCAGTCAATCCATGTACCTGTGAATCAGTTCATTAATCACGAGAAAATTAATATCATCCAGTAGTGGATATAAATAATTAAAAGGGCACCTTTTTAAAATGAAAGAAATCCAGGTTTGACAGAATGCAACTCAAATCGAAGGTGTAATTTGAAATTTTAGTGTGACGCTCATTTGACAAATATAGGGGGGATGGGCGGCGGCATGGTGGTGTAGTGGTTAGTGCTGTCGCCTCACAGCAAGAAGGTCCGGGTTCGAGCCCCGGGGCCGGCGAGGGCCTTTCTGTGTGGAGTTTGCATGTTCTCCCCGTGTCCGCGTGGGTTTCCTCCGGGTGCTCCGGTTTCCCCCACAGTCCAAAGACATGCAGGTTAGGTTAACTGGTGACTCTAAATTGACCGTAGGTGTGAATGTGAGTGTGAATGGTTGTCTGTGTCTATGTGTCAGCTCTGTGATGACCTGGTGACTTGTCTAGGGTGTACCCCGCCTTTCGCCCGTAGTCAGCTGGGATAGGCTCCAGCTTGCCTGCGACCCTGTAGAACAGGATAAAGCGGCTAGAGATAATGAGATGAGATGATGAGGCGGGATGGGTGGGGTTAAAAATTGTATTGCAGCCATCCACTAGAGGGCACGTGAAACATTTTTACTTCAGTGGCTACAGCTCTCTGGACTGGCGGCATTTTTCTACAGATTATGATATGTGTAGACTCTGTAGATATGGTTATGATTGATTACATGTTATTCCTAGCTGAGAGGTTTCTTTAAACATCCGTGATGTCTGTTTGTCTGCTCTTCACCTGCTCACAGCATCCCAGGGAGAGGTCAGGCCACGTCCAGAGCTCAGTCGGTATAATCATATGCTCTGTTTCTCGTCTCTGTATGAACCACAACACTTAACAAAAACATCTCCGTGTCTTATCTGAACACCAGTGTTATTTTATTATTTCCCCTTATTTCACTTCACATGTATACAGTTGCGGTCAGAAGTTTACATCCACAGACATGAAAGTCATGGCAATATTGGGAATTTCAGTGATTTATTTGAACTGTTCTTTTTCTGTGACAGAATGATTGTACAACATACATCTTTAATAGAAAATAAAAAACCAAGAACTTGTAAGGCTTCTTTGTTCATGCATTCAGCTGCAAACTTTAGTTGAGCTTGAAGATGTTGATTTTGGAACATGGCTTCTTTCTTGGACAGGAGCCTCTCAGGCCATGGCAGTGTAAACCTTGCTTGACTGTAGATAGTGTTCTAGCTGCTTCCAGCTCATGGCAGGCCTGTGCGTTGGTGGTTCCTGGGTTGTTCCTGAGCATCCGAACTTCCTCTCAGCTAAAGGTGACAGTTCTTCCAACAAAGTGGCTTGGCAAAGTGGCTACACCTCCCAATATCTTGTATTCACATCCAGTTGTTTGAACTGATGATCCCGGAAACTGTAGTTCTTTAGAAATGGCTTCAAGAGACATTCCTGACCTGTGTAAATCTATGATCCTCTTTCTCAGATCTGCACTGAGCTCCTTGGACTTTATTGTAATCTGTGTTGGTCAATTCAGTGAGTGCTCTCAAACAAACCCCTTTTTATGTTGGCGCAGAAAAGTTATCAGTTGTAGTCAATCATGATCAATAACAGTCAAGTCAAGTTTATTTTTATAGCGTTTTTAACAATAGACATTGTCGCAAAGCAGCTTCACAGAATTTTAGTGACTTTAAACATGAGCTAATTTTATCCCTAATCTATCCCCAACGAACAAGCCTGTGGCGATGGTGGCAAGGAAAAACTCGGATGATATGAGGAAGAAACCTCGAGAGGAACCAGACTCAAAAGGGAACCCATCCTCATTTGGGTGATAACAGACAATGTGATTATAATATTTTTAACAGTTTTAACATGAAGTCTGTTTTATTGAAGTTATAAACTGTTCATTGATGGAAACTTGAGTGCAAAACTGACAACTGCAGTCCTAAAGTTAGCAAATTAATTGTAGTCCTCAGCCATAAAAATATTACTGTAAGTGTCCAGAGCGTCTTCTAAGTGCGACTTTTGACTGTCCATACGGGGCCGTCCTCCACAGGAGCAATGTGACGAGACTCCAGCCAGATGTAGGGCATCAGGATGGATCAGGCAGGTCCAAGGAGCAGAAGAGGTCAGCATCTCGGTCTCAGGATTGACATGTAACTCAGAGGGATAGACTGAGTGGGGTGGGTGGCGGGGAGAAAGAGAGAAAACACAATAGGAAGTTAAGAGGCCTCGACCTTGGCAAGTTAAAACATTTTGCAACTTTTGGTACCGCTGAATTGATAGTCTAAGTGGGTATATGGAAATGTTTTGACCCCGTGTTGATGAAAGATTAAAGATGTATGTCATACAAAAAAAAAGCAGCAGCCACAAGGGGAAAAAAAAAAAAAGAGTTCAAAGAAATCTTTGAAAGCCCAATATTGCCATGACATTCATGGCAATATGTAAACTTCTGTCCACAACTGTAGAACATTACTTAACTTTATTTAAAGAAGATACGCAGAACTTTTATTTTAAAATAAATTTCTGAGTAGATAGTATCTCCATCCTTGACTCTTGTACGCTGCATAAATGGGAATAAAAATGTATATATTTTTGAGAGTTAAAATGGACCGCAAGGTTGGCATTGGAGCTGCCCCGCTGAGCCAGCCAGCCCTGAGTGCGTGACGTCACAGCGGTAACCAGTTTTAAGGCCGAGGCCTTTTACAGCTATAGACCAAAGTCATATAAATAAAAATTTATGGTGAAAGTAAGAAATCCCGTTACCGACTTGCTCAACTAAGACTGATTTGACTTCACTGATTGTGGGTTGACTCTCATTAAAACAGGCTGGGTGTTATAACTTATGCAACATACATGTACATGCATGCATTTTCACTGATAAAACGTAAAAGGCTAATTAAATAATCAGATGAACTGAGACAATCACATTCTGAAGCAAATTAAATAATCTTACACCGGTAGCTTAAACACACAATACAAGTAACATGTATTAATCTAAATGCAAGTAAACAATGTGTTGTTTTTGTTGTTTTTTTTATCCAAATGCGAGTCGGAGCTTACCCGTCTGTGTTCTCGCTTCTTGAAGGCTGATCTTGTAGCCGATTGTTTTTGAAACAATCTGACTTTCAGTTGTTCGTTCAGTTCTCCGTTAATTCGCTTCTTCCACATAAGGACGAGATGGCAGCAAGATGTAGTTTAGAAATCAGACGGCTGCTCCACTCATTCTCCATTACTGAGTACTCCGCCATTACTGCTCGGCTCAAGCAATTACTAAAACCCAGGATGGAATGGGATGTCACCGGTTTTAGCAACAACCGCGGGGAGGTCACTGCCCGAGCGATATGTCCCGTTCCGTCCCAGGTTTTACCAACAACCCTTGGCTCACTCCGGGAAAACTGGTGCAACTAAACTCACTTTCCTTTTAAAAAAATAAAATAAAAATGTTCCTTTTCTTGTAGTTTAATTTAATTGTTGATACTGCACCCTCTTTCAATACGGGCTTATAGCCAACGCTCCTCAACAGATCAGAGGTCTCGTACGAGTCTTCAGTAAAATGTGCAGAGCAGAGGAGAGACCACTTCATAGGCGCCCAATGTGCCCGTGAACTTCTCACAAAACGCATCCAAATCTTTGCAGTTTGAACATTCTTGGGCCATGAATGCAACGTAAATCCACCTTCTGTCGTGTTGCTGTACCGGCCAGCAACACATCTACAACCCCGATTCCAAAAAAGTTGGGACAAAGTACAAATTGTAAATAAAAACAGAATGCAATAATTTACAAATCTCAAACTGATATTGTATTCACAATAGAACATAGACAACATATCAAATGTCGAAAGTGAGACATTTTGAAATTTCATGCCAAATATTGGCTCATTTGAAATTTCATGACAGCAACACATCTCAAAAAAGTTGGGACAGGGGCAGTAAGAGGCTGGAAAAGTTAAAGGTACAAAAAAGGAACAGCTGGAGGACCAAATTGCAACTCATTAGGTCAATTGGCAATAGGTCATTAACATGACTGGGTATAAAAAGAGCATCTTGGAGTGGCAGCGGCTCTCAGAAGTAAAGATGGGAAGAGGATCACCAATCCCCCTAATTCTGCGCCGACAAATAGTGGAGCAATATCAGAAAGGAGTTCGACAGTGTAAAATTGCAAAGAGTTTGAACATATCATCATCTACAGCGCATAATATCATCAAAAGATTCAGAGAATCTGGAAGAATCTCTGTGCGTAAGGGTCAAGGCCGGAAAACCATACTGGGTGCCCGTGATCTTCGGGCCTTTAGACGGCACTGCATCACATACAGGCATGCTTCTGTATTGGAAATCACAAAATGGGCTCAGGAATATTTCCAGAGAACATTATCTGTGAACACAATTCACCGTGCCATCCGCCGTTGCCAGCTAAAACTCTATAGTTCAAAGAAGAAGCCGTATCTAAACACGATCCAGAAGCGCAGACGTCTTGTCTGGGCCAAGGCTCATTTAAAATGGACTGTGGCAAAGTGGAAAACTGTTCTGTGGTCAGATGAATCAAAATTTGAAGTTCTTTATGGAAATCAGGGACGCTGTGTCATTCGGACTAAAGAGGAGAAGGACGACCCAAGTTGTTATCAGCGCTCAGTTCAGAAGCCTGCATCTCTGATGGTATGGGGTTGCATTAGTGCGTGTGGCATGGGCAGCTTACACATCTAGAAAGACACCATCAATGCTGAAAGGTATATCCAGGTTCTAGAGCAACATATGCTCCCATCCAGACAACGTCTCTTTCAGGGAAGACCTTGCATTTTCCAACATGACAATGCCAAATCACATACTGCATCAATTACAGCATCATGGCTGTGTAGAAAAAGGGTCCGGGTACTGAACTGGCCAGCCTGCAGTCCAGATCTTTCACCCATAGAAAACATTTGGCGCATCATAAAACGGAAGATACGACAAAAAAGACCTAAGACAGTTGAGCAACTAGAATCCTACATTAGACAAGAATGGGTTAACATTCCTATCCCTAAACTTGAGCAACTTGTCTCCTCAGTCCCCAGATGTTTACAGACTGTTGTAAAGAGAAAAGGGGATGTCTCACAGTGGTAAACATGGCCTTGTCCCAACTTTTTTGAGATGTGGTGTTGTCATGAAATTTAAAATCACCTAATTTTTCTCTTTAAATGATACATTTTCTCACTTTAAACATTTGATATGTCATCTATGTTCTATTCTGAATAAAATATGGAATTTTGAAGCTTCCACATCATTGCATTCTGTTTTTATTTACAATTTGTACTTTGTCCCAACTTTTTTGGAATCGGGGTTGTACGTGGCATGGTGATAAATTATCTCAAAATGGAGGATCGGAGTTGCAGTCAGCTCTGTGTTTTAGTATAGCGGAAATGGCGACGAGACCGATAGACTTCCTGCGCTGACGTTACGGACGTCAAGGTCATTCACTCAGACCGCTACCTATATGAATCACTTTAATCGTAAAAATCACTATATTAGATTTATTGTTAACGCTTAAAACTATTCCTGTGCCATTCTGGAGGTCTGAAGGCATTTATAAACGAAAGTGAGGCCATAGCTCTGCATACATGCTTTAAATACAGTGTCCATTGAGTCTCTGAGCCTGTTTGGAGGATAATTTTCGGTGCCTCTTAACCCACTGTAGTCTTTCAGTCTTTTCGTCCTCTTATCAGTGCAGCTTGTCTCTGTTCCTCTGACTGTCTCTCCAGGTCAAATGAGCATTCCCTTCTGGTCAACAATATTCATTTTTCACAAAGTACTGAGCCACACTGTGTAAAAGTAGATATCAAAGAATCTTAAACAGATGCTTAGAGAGCTGAGTGGAAAGCTGCCAGAAACCACATTCACAGCTTGTTGCTCTATGCACCAGAGTCCCTGCGGTACCCATACGGTGTACTGATTATTGGTATGTCAGTTAATCTGATTGTTTTATGAAACAAGATTTCTCCAAAATGCTTACAGGGTTTAAATCTACGATTGTTCTGCTCCAGCTGGATGTTAACGGCAGTGTTTAGTCCTATTCGATTGCCACCGTGTTGGAAGTGTCTCCGTTATATTCTGCTTTAATGTATTAACAGCAGGATATTTAACAGTTATTCCACGAACTCGAGTCGTACATGAGGTGATGAGATTGAATTGGAATAACTGTTTTATTCGATCCACATTCACTGGATTTTGAGAAACGGAGCATTTTTTTTTCTGTAAATTCAATCAACAAAAATCTTTATACAAAACGCCCGACAAAATCATTTCCGCTGAGGATGTAAACAAACGAGCGAAATGACAGTAGCGATGTGTGAAAAATGCAATGATGATGGTGGTGATAATTCTTGAAAAATAAAAAAAGATACGTTCTTACCATGAAATGCTTTTATTCCATATTTTGTTGCTTTTTTTGGGGGTTTTGTTTTCAAGTAGTTTCTATTTCGTCCTCGGTTGGTTCAGCAAGACGCTCCACCATTTTGTTTTTCTCTCCTCACGGTGTATGAGCTGATAGCTTGGTAGTAGAGCAGCCAATCAGAGCGCGCGATTGCTCATATCCAGTGAATATGGATAGAATAATTGTTTTTAGTCTGCTTTGAGCTTTCTTATTTTAATTGCCGCTTTAATGTAAAACGTTAACACCAAAATGTCCTAACACCAGCATTGTGACTTGTTTGTGCACTAAAAAAAAAATAGTTGATTTATTTATTCATATATCATCTTCAATGCCTACTTTTTCCTGGTTAGGTTTGTGGTGGATCCGGAGCCTATCTCAGGAACCCTCTTCTCCTATCGCAGTGCATCATTCACAAACTCATTCACACTTAAGGGCAATTTATAGGGTTTATGGTCATTTAGCACAAAAGTCTTTTTGCACAAGTATTTTAGCACAAATATAATGTCATTTACAATGCCTTGAAAAAGTATTCATACCCCTTGAACTTTTTCACATTTTTCTACCTTACAACCACAAACTTAAAAGTTCTTTATTGAGATTTTATGCGATAGACCAACACAGAGTAGCACATAATTCAGCCCCCTGTACTCTGATACCTCTAAATACAATCCAGTGCAATCAATTGCCTTCAGAAGTCATCTAATTAGTTAATAGAGTCCTACTGTGTGTAATTTACTCTCAGCATAATTACACTTGTTCTGTGAAGGCCTCAGTGGTTTGTTAGAGAACACTGAAGAACAAACAGCATCATGAAGACCAAAGAACTCACCAGACAGGTCAGGGATAAAGTTCTGGAGAAGTTTAAAGCAGGGTTAGGTTATAAAAAATATCCCAAGCTCTGAACATCTCAGGAAGCACTGTTCAAGCCATCATTCATCTCATCTCATTATCTCTAGCCGCTTTATCCTGTTCTACAGGGTCGCAGGCAAGCTGGAGCCTATCCCAGCTGACTACGGGTGAAAGGCGGGGTACACCCTGGACAAGTCGCCAGGTCATCACAGGGCTGACACATAGACACAGACAACCATTCACACTCACATTCACACCTACGGTCAATTTAGAGTCACCAGTTAACCTAACCTGCATGTCTTTGGACTGTGGGGGAAACCGGAGCACCCGGAGGAAACCCACGCGGACACGGGGAGAACATGCAAACTCCACACAGAAAGGTCCTCGCCGGCCACGGGGCTCGAACCCGGACCTTCTTGCTGTGAGGCGACAGCGCTAACCACTACACCACCGTGCCGCCCCTAAGCCATCATTCAAAAATGGAAAAAGTATGGCACAACTGCGAACCTACCAAGACATGGCCGTCCACCTAAACTGACAGATCGAGCAAGGAGAGCACTGGTCAGAGAAGCAGCCAAGAGGCCCATGATCGCTCTGGAGGAGCTGCAGAAATCCACAGCTCAGGCGGGAGAATCTGTGCACAGGACAACTATAAGTCGTACACTCCACAAATCTGGCCTTTTTGGAAGAGTGGCAAGAAGAAAGCCATTGTTGAAAGACAGGCATAAGAAATCCCGTTTGCAGTTTGCCAGAAGCCATGTAGGGGACACAGCAAACATGTGGAAGAAGGTGCTTTGGTCAGATGAGACCAAAGTTGAACTTTTTGGCCTAAATGCAAAGCGCTATGTGTGGCGGAAAACTAACACTGCTCATCACCCTGCACACACCATCCCCACTGTGAAACATGGTGGTGGCAGCATCATGCTATGGGGATGCTTTTCTTCAGCAGGGACAGGGAAGCTGGTCAGAGTTGATGGGAAGATGGATGGAGCTAAATACAGGGCAATCCTGGAAGAAAACCTGTTGGAGGCTGCAAAAGACTTGAGACTGGGAAGGAGATTCACCTTCCAGCAAGACAATGACCCTAAACATACAGCCAGAGCTACAATGGAACGGTTTAGATCAAACAGCGCTCGAATTAAGTGGTCTCGCAGTCTCGCCGCGACAGTTATTTCCTCTGTGCGAGAGTTGTTCAGAAAGTCAGGTTGCCTCGCGTGCAACTTGATTTTTGGGGCATACAAAATGATCCCTTTACAAGCGGTGCGGCATGGGCTTTAATATATGCCAGCTGAAATAAGCAGCGGGTTGATTGATGTCCCGCCTGTGCGAGCTTTAATATTATATTAAATTATATAATATTTAATATTATATTAAAGCCCGTGCCGCGCCGCTTGTAAAGGGATCATTTTGCATGCCCCAAAAATCAAGTTGCGCACGGGGCAACCTGACTTTCTGAACAACTCTCGCACAGAGGAAATAACTGTCGCAGCAAGACTACGAGACCACTTAATTCGAGCGCTGTCAAAGAATATTCATGTGTTAGAATGGTCCAGTCAAAGTCCAGACCTAAATCCCATTGAGCATCTGTGGCAAGACTTGAAAATTGCTGTTCACAGACGCTCTCCATCCAATCTGTCTGAGCTTGAGCTATTTTGCAAAGAAGAATGGGCAAAAATTTCAGTGTCTAGATGTGCAAAGCTGGTAGAGACATACCACAAAAGACTTGCAGCTGTAATTGCAGCAAAAGGTGGCTCTACAAAGTATTGACGCAGGGGGGCTGAATACTAATGCACATCCATTTTTCAGATTTTTATTTGTTTAAAATTTTGAAGACCATTTATCATTTTCGTTTCATGTCACAATTATGTGCTACTCTGTGTTGGTCTATCACATACAATCTCAATAAAAAACTTTTAATTTCATGGTTGTAAGGTGGAAAAATGTGAAAAAGTTCAAGGGGTATGAATACTTTTGCAAGGCACTGTAGCACAAGTCTTTTCGCACAAGTATTTTAGCACAAGTTCAAAGAACATTTAATCTTTATTATAAATACCTACTGATCATGTTTTCATGGATTTTTTTTATGGAAGTTGCTGAGATTCCAATAGAATATTAGCGATTTGTATTTACCACCCCACCATCTTGAACCCGTCATGTTTGATGTAGCCCATATGTTCGTCACCAATCCTCCCTCCAAACTATTTAACACAGTACACCAGTTCTGCCATTGTTGACTTCCAGGTTTGTAATGTGTACAGTATATGACAAATAAAGGCTTCTAATTCTAAAAATCTAATCAGAAAATTTTTGTAACCATATGATTTTTTTTTTTTTTACTGGCAACAAAATATGCAAATCAACACACTTCACTTTTTATAAAATATAAATCTCACTCGGCTAGTTAACACATATTGCTAGGTTTCAGTCACGTGACTTTTCTTAGCGGTTTTACCGGAAGTGAAATAGCTGGTGGTCGAAACGGCTGCCGTAGTGCAAACAACTAGCGATAAGTTATCAGAGTACGCTCGTAATCCAGAAGCCACCGCTCGCTTTAGATATATTCAGAAGATCGCTATGTGCAATGGAATCGACCCCTACAATCTGGGAAAGAAGGATTTGTCATACGATCTCGAAAACTACCCTTCAGTCGAGTTCCCCGACATCTCGAACTATCTGGTGTTGCAGACGTCCTTCTACAGCGCAAAACGGATGAAAGCGTGGAAGAGTATGGAGGCTTACAACTTTTTTGTATGTGGCTGGGTAAAGGACCTCGCTATCAAATCACTGCCGAATGAATCCTGTATTGTTTTTGCCCGTGTATGTATGTTTTTTTTTAAAGCTTTTCGTTCGCATCTTTACAACGAAGCGCTGCAAGTTGAAGTGTAAACAAACAACAGTTTGCTTGATTCTCACTTGTGTTGGCTCTTATCTCTCAGGTAAATCATTCACAAAGATCATCAGAAACCCCTTTAAAGACCTGGATCTTAGTTAAACAAGACAGAGAAGTGATCACGGCGCATTGTAACTGTATGGCTGGGGAAGAATTTTGTCACGACCTTCATGCAGATGGACTTTGTGAGGAGTGAGGAGGAAACAAAGAAACAGCTGGGGACTTTAGCGCTTCGTGACTAAAAAAAAAGTACCGTAAAATAACAACACATAACAAGAAAACACTCGGGCCAGAGCTGAGAGGGATTTACAAACCTGTCACCAAGTGATCACTGCAAACTCGAGCACGCTTCGACTCGGCTCCCTTCGATTTCAGTTTGAGGTTCAAAAGCCACCTTTCTCGACGTCTTTTTGTGAAATCCTGTTCTTGTTCACCCTTTTTTTATGAGTTCACGGGGAACCCTGAAGAAACTTTTATCAGTTTCATGGTTTGATCGATTCGAACAACCTAAAACAATGCAAGCGTAAGGCATTTTTCACGTGAGCAATGCATCTTCTCCGTATAAACGCTTTGTCAACTGAGCTTTGGTTGACCACCAGCTAAAGTTCTGAATAACTAATGAGGCGGATGTGACGTCATGTGAAACCCAGCAATACAGTACTGACACAGATACCAGTAAACAATCCTGTTGCCATAGCAATGTGAAACTTGTCTAAAAAAAAGCATCACATATTTTTTTTCCCAGTGAATAAAAACAAGCAAAAGCATGTGACATAAAAATACAAGGAAAATGTTCATTTTTCAAACAAAGTGGCCAGTGATGGAGTTTATGGACAGCAAGATGCTCCCAAAGTCTGGGTGAGGTGTGCTCAGTGTGTGTGTGTGTGTGTGAGTGTCATTCTATAATTAGGGGTACATTTCATGTAAAGCAAAATCTCAAAATATCAGTATTCTTTTTCAATAAATAACCTCTATGTTTCCATAGTATATACCCTCAAGTTCCTAAACAAATTAATTGCCAAGCTTAATCTTAAATTACTTTTAAAATATTTTAATGAAAATGAACATTTGATTGTTTATTTTGTCAACCGTGTTACGGACAAATGTTATGTCATCTTAAACATATATAAAAATACTACACATTTGAAAACACATTTGTTTGAAAGTGCTTAAGTCCATTAACAAGATGTTTATAATTAATCTGTACAACTGTTATGGAAAATATGAATTTTGAGCTTCATAAATAGGATTTTATGGTTCACTGTGATGCAGAATGACACTTTTTTTCAACATAAATCCTTGTTACGTCAAATTTAGAGTTGTTCTCCCTCCTTATACAAGACTTCCCTATCCAGAGATAATCCCCAATCTTTTATTTTACAGTTCATCAAACACATAAGAGATTTATAGCACAAAAAACACTTGCAACACAGTTGACAGGCAATGTAACACAATTGACGGGAGTAACACAGTTGACAGGGCAGAAGAACAAGAGGACACTTTTTAGGATAAAAAGAGCTTTTTATTGTTTTAAATTTAACTACAAATAAGCTGATGAATTCAGGTGAACTGTTAAAACAACATTTAGACACAATTTCAGAGAAACGTAGCTTATTAAACAAATTGAACATATTAAATCATTCTGTTTGTTTGTCTGTCAATATGAAGATTAAGTGACAAAAACGTACTCCTCCTCAACTGTGTCATAGCTGATGGGTAACACGGTTGACGGTAACACAGTTGACATTTCAGCCATTTTTAGAGTGTTGTGCTAACTGCAGACCTCAGAGCTTTCACTACAAGACCTTAATCAATTCGTATTTTTATTATCTTTAGCTGTATACTTTGTAAATACAATTTCTAAATCAGGTTTATATGAATATGTTGACAACACAGTTGACAGACAATTAACCCTCTCTAGGACTATACAACAGTATTGATGAAAATATTGAAGAGGTGAACTCAAAACTTACCACACGGTCTTCAAATTTCCCACCAAAGAGGATATGACATCACATGATGTTGGTCACATGACTTAGGACCAAACCATTTACTGATTTATGGGGGGGTTTCAGTGGGTAACAGTTGACATAAGTTTCTCGGACGCACACAAAATTCTTCATTTAATTTATAATATAAAGCATTTTAGGCTTTTAAACACTTTTGTCATATTATAATAATTACCATGAATAAATATTTGTAAAAATTTTAAACAAAAACCTTTTTTTAACCCTTTGGTGACTGACCCCTTGAAAATGGTTCCTCCAGGAACGATGACGTTTCAGTTGTCAAGACAACGGAAAAACTAAAATACAAAAACAGAAAGATACGTCACAATGCTCTTGTGCACAAAACAAAATGCTCTTGTATTTTAGTTTTTCCGTTGTCTTGACAACTGAAATGTTTAAAAACGTTTAATGGTTCCTGGAGGAACCATTTTCAAGGGGTCAGTCACCAAAGGGTTTAAAATGTAAAGATGAAGACCAAACCTGACATTTGGAAAATCGGACAGCATAAAAACACCAAATTCCAGTATTATATATGCATTTTTGCAGAGTAAAATGATGTAATTTGTTGACTTTTTGTATTATATAAAAGAGAAATGTGTGCTAATGTACAAAAGATCATTGGCTGAAGTTAATAGTTAGTGAAATTGACAAATACAGCACATGGACTTGAGATGTACCCCTAATTATAGAATGACTCATGTGTGTTTACTGCTTCAATAATCAGGCTTATTTTTACACCCAAACACTTGACACTATGGCATCTTCAGGGTTGTTTGCAACAATTGCGCAAAATGACTTTGGATTTGTGCAAAAAGACTTTTGTGCAAAATGACCGGATACCATTTAGAGTAGCTAATCCATGCACGAGCATGTTTTTGAGAAGTGTGAGGAAACCGGAGAATGCAGAGGAAACACACAAGGACACGGGGGAGAGCGCGAGAAACTCCAAACAGTAACCCAATCACGGAGTAAAATCTGTGTTTGCTTGCTGGTTTGTTTTTTGTGCTTGATATCGTATGGAGTTGAACACATTTTCTTCGGCTTGCTTTGACTGATGAAATATTGGACCATAAATGCAATTACACTTAACTAGAAACACAAACCAGAAATTCCTGTCCTAGATGCTCAGTAATGATCGGCGTTATGGCCAACAGATGCTTGGCTGCTAGACTCAATAACTTTGAAGAACCTTTATGCTGTGTACTGAAAAGAGCATATGTTTTTGCAGATTCCGTAACGTGAAGACATTTTCAGATAGTCATTGTGACAGTTGTGACCAACGAGCTGAAACAGCAGACCACAAACCCAACCTCAGTCAGCATCCTGTCAGAAATGATCCGAGCACCACACACACCGTTACACAGCAGCCCACAGGAAAGATTAAGTGTAGAGCCCTGACTGTTTGAGACTGCCTCTCTGTCTCTGATCACCCTGGTTAATACACGTCCTTTAAATGCTTTCTGAAGAGCCGCGCCAGCTGCCGGGCCACACGGGACTTCCAGAAGCGTTGGAGGTTTTTAATGTGGCTGTGAATGTTTCCCCAAAGCAGGAATTAGCGGTAGTGTAATTACACAGTCGGCACGGAGCCCATGTTCTGCAACGGGGGAGCGTTTAGCTCTGCTTGTGTGTATGTTTGTGACTGTTGATCATTAGTATTGGAAAATGCCATGGCCACAAAAAGGGGCTGCGGTCTCTCCCATCTATTAAAAACATGAAAGAACAAACCTCTCCAGACATAAACAGCCTGTAAAATGGAAAATGACATCTGCGTTCATTGGTCCCATGTGAGATGGCCACATTTGGCAATCCTTCCTGAAAATTCCTTCCAATCGCTTGGATAAGAACATTTACAGAAGGGGGGAGGGAGCTTTGCTCATGTGTTTCCAGTGGCGCTTTGGAGCCCTGAGGGATATGCATCAGTGGTGAGAGAGTGATCAGATGTGAACGCTCGGAGGCCTCATCACACTTCATAGATGTTTATCTCTCATGGGTCTTGCATCACTTCCTTCTCTGATGAATGTTTATTATGCAGACTTTTTCAAAGGCCTCCGGGTTTAATGAAATCCATGTTGTGTGGAATGTTTTCTGTCCCCACAACCCAATCTTGATCCCTACTGTTAGTGCCGGCTCTGGATGAAGAGCTGCGCGAGGGAAACGAATCGAAATGGTATTCTGACCTTCTGGGAAATTTCATGTGGAAGGAGGATTTGGCCGTCATTCAAGCCGCGGAAAGATGGAGAAGGAATTGGAGCATATTTGCGCGAAGGCTTTCCTTATAGTGTAACAGTGTTTGAAGCTTTGATGGTTTAAAATGCAGTCTGTGCGCGCGGGAGGTGCAAATGCAGGTGACATAGAATGAGAGCGTTGAAATGCACATCGCTGTTTTACTCCGTTCAGCAGGGTGGCTTCGGGCGAGCATTAAAGTGTTTTTAACTGAACGAACTGAGGTTAAAAATAAGCAGGCCAACCTCCTCCTTATCAGCATGTGGAACTGTTTCTTTTTGATGTGCAGGTCAGGTGAAAAAGTCTCAGTGAAAGATGGTTGTGAAGAAGTGGAGAGAAACCTGCTCTGCTGTTTCTCTCTCTCTCTCCTGTCTCTCTTTGCATTAAGCTGAATACAGAGGTAAAACAGCGTCTAATGTTGCCCTTTGAAGCACTTGTCCTCGGCTCTCTTTTATCTCAGCTTCTTCAGAGATTTTGAGCACTTTGATCGCCATTGTGAGCTTGTGCCTTTGATTGCACCTTTGTGCACCAGAATTATCAGTGCATTGAAATGCAAATTCCATAGTAACTAACTTCCTAAAACCCACCTTTTAAAAATAAATCAGTCGAGGATGCAATTATCTACCGGTGAATGTTGCTGGGTTTCAGTCACGTGACTTTTCTTAGCGGTTTTACCGGAAGTGAAATAGCTGGTGGTCTAAACAGCTGCCGTAGTGCAAACAACTAGCGATAAGTTATCAGAGTACGCTCGTAATCCAGAAGCCACCGCTCGCTTTAGATATATTCAGAAGATCGCTATGTGCAATGGAATCGACCCCTATGGACCCTTTTCACGTGACGTCATGACAAACGCGGCCGCCATTTTGGACGTGTACTACCAGTAGTTTACCACAGCCAACATTGAGGAACGGCAGCAAAGAAAGTTTTTACTTTCAGCAAGACTTCCATCATGCCACTATATTGTTGTGCACCTGGATGTAGTAACCATCAACAAACAAGGCAAGGGTTATCATTTTATCGGATCCCGGTAGATGCTGACCGACGGAGAAGATGGATAGCGGCCATAAACAGGAAAGATTGGCAGCCCTCGGCATACCAGCGCTTGTGTAGTGACCACTTTGTTGGAGGTAAGACGAATAAAATTAGCCAGAAAAGGCATTACATTGCTGTTAACATTCTGTGGCGGCGAGTGTGTAACCAAATAGGTTAAAATAACCCATTGTAACCTCTTTGTTCTTCTGTAGTAGCTATTGTTGACTAGCTAATGTCAACAAGTAGCTGGTATGTTACTGTAGCAATGTTTACGTTCAGTCATTTGGATGACTGTTAAAACCTTTCAGTCTCAAGTTTTTCCTTTACTGTATTTACTAGTTTACTGTAATTATGATCCGGCAGCTATTTACACCGGATCCAGTGTAAATAGCTGCCGGAGCCGACGTCCGAGGTTCCGGAGCGCGCTCCGGCTTGCTCTCCCTCAAATTAAGCAGTGCGCGCCGGCTTGCTCCTGGAGTGCTCCGGCCGAGGTTCCCCTCAAATTAAGCAGCGCGCGCCGGCTTGCTCCGGAGCAAGCCGGAGCGCGCTCCGGAACCTCGGACATTGGCGTGTATGTGTATGGCGATGGGTTTTTAACGACATAGGTATACAGATCATGTGGGCCAAAGTCAGGTAAAGACGAGGGCTTCGTGTACTTCCGTACGTCAGTGAACAATCCTGGTGGAAGCAGGTAAACGTCGTTCTCTAAGCCTGCTAACCTCAATTTTTGCAAATACCTCTCCCTCTGCTCGCCCTGTAAATGCCCTACGTCGCTGGATAGTGAAGGTGTTTTCTGCATCTCGCTCCTTTTTCTGTTATGTTTTTCGTTTGTCGCCTTCCTCGCATTCAAACTGATTCGAGCCGAAGTCCACTACATGTCCAAAATGGCGGTCGCGTTTACGAAGGTCACGTGACTGAAAAGGGTCCATAGTCTGGGAAAGAAGGATTTGTCATACGATCTCGAAAACTACCCTTCAGTCGAGTTCCCCGACATCTCGAACTATCTGGTGTTGCAGACGTCCTTCTACAGCGCAAAATAGATGAAAGCGTGGAAGAGTATGGAGGCTTACAACTTTTTTGTATGTGGCTGGGGAAAGGACCTCGCTATCAAGTCGCTGCTGAATGAATCCTGTAGCGTTTTTGCCTGTGCATGTTTTTTTTTAAGCTTTTCGTTCGCGTCTTTACAACGAAGTGCTGCAAGTTGAAGTGTAAACAAATAGCAGTTCGCTTGATTCTCACTTGTGTTGGCTCTTATCTCTCAGGTAAATCATTCACAAAGATCATCAGAAACCCCTTTAATGACCTGGATCTTAGTTAAACAAGACGGAGAAGTGATCACGGCGCATTGTAACTGTATGGCTGGGGAAGAATTTTGTCACGACCTTCATGCAGATGGACTTTTTCAAGGAGTAAACAAAGAAACAGCTGGGGACTTTAGCGCTTCGTGACTAAAAAAAAAAAGTACCGTAAAATAATGACACATAGCAAGAAGAGTACTTGGAAAACACTCGGGCCATAGCTGAGAGGGATTTACAAACCTTTCAGCAAGTGATCACTGCAAACTCGAGCACGCTTCGACTCGGCTCCCTTCGATTTCAGCGAGAGGTTCAAAAGCTACCTTTCTCGACGTCTTTTTGTGAAATCCTGTGCTCGTTCACCCTTTTTTATGACTTCATGATGAACCCTGAAGAAACTTATGAGTTTCACGGTTTGATCGATTTGAACAACCTAAAACAATGCAAGTGTAAGGCATTTTTCATGCGAGCAATGCACCTTCTCCGTACAAACGCTTTGTCAACTGAGCTTTGGTTGACCACCAGCTAAAGTTCTGAATAACTAATGAGGCAGATGTGACGTCATGTGAAACCCAGCAATAGTCATTTTTGGGGGTCCTGGCTCATGGACTAATAGTAAAGAATTCTTTTACATGTGTAGCTCTTGTATCTTGAACGTTTGTGTCTTTTGTGTGTCTCCCCCTTTCCTTCTGTCTTCAAAATAGGTACATCAGTTACAAATAATTATGATCAGTATTTGGAGTACAGTTTGGATACAGATGGTGTAATCATTAAACTGTATGTGTAGCAGGTGATAAAGTAATTGTATTAAGCAATTGTCTTCCAGAAAACGTTGAGTCCTGCACTCACTGTCGTCTGTTTGGTGCTTTAAGTTTTGCCAAATATAGAAATATGGATCTGGATCCCTGGGAAGGTGACAGTAGATAAAAAGCCGATGGTTTAAAATCATTAACTATGCAGGGATTAAGCAGGAATGATTGAGTAGTACGATATTAATACCGGAATCATTACTGTTAACGAAAACTGCGCAATTGCTCAGTAAGCATTACATTACAGCCATTTAGCAGACGCTCCTATCCAGAGTGACGTCCAACATACCCGGAGCAGTTGGGGGTTAGGTGCCTTGCTCAAGAGCACTTCAGCTATCCCTGCTGGTCCAGGGAATCGAACCGGCAACGTTTTGGTCCCAAAGATGCTTCTTTAACCATTAGTTATGGGGTTAGGCTTCCCCCATGTTTTTATATAATTTGGTAGTAAGTAATACTAAAGGGTGGCACGGTGGTGTAGTGGTTAGCGCTGTCGCCTCACAGCAAGAAGGTCCTGGGTTCGAGCCCCGTGGCGAAGAAAGGCGAGGGCCTTTCTGTGCGGAGTTTGCATGTTCTCCCCGTGTCTGTGTGGGTTTCCTCCGGGTGCTCCGGTTTCCCCCACAGTCCAAAGACATGCAGGTTAGGTTAACTGGTGACTCTAAATTGACCGTAGGTGTGAATGTGAGTGTGAATGGTTGTCTGTGTCTATGTGTCAGCCCTGTGATGACCTGGCGACTTGTCCAGGGTGTACCCCGCCTTTCGCCCGTAGTCAGCTGGGATAGGCTCCAGCTTGCCTTCAACCCTGTAGAACAGGATAAAGCGGCTAGAAGTAATAATAAAGTAATGGTTTAGTAGTTCTTTATGAACTAACTAATAATTGCCAAGTCTTATATCTATCTCGGGTGGCACGGTCACCTCGCAGCAAGAAGGTTCTGGGTTCAAGTCCAGTGGCCGACGGGAGCCTTTCTCTGTGGAGTTTGCATGTTCTCCCTGTGTGTGCGTGGGTTTCCTCCAGATGCTCCAATTTCCCCTATAGTCCAAAGACATGCAGTTAGGCTAACTGGTGGCTCTAAATTGCCCGTTGATCAAGCTTGGAGAGGGATGGGCTCCACCAAGTTTAAAATGCCCTAGATGCACCAATGATGGACTGTTAAAAGGTGGTGCCCCTACGGCCCTTGCTGGCTATGGGATGAAGAAGATATCTATCTCCTGGAAAACTACCATCCATCCATCCATCCATAACTGCTTCCTGTACAGGGTCGCGGGCAAGCTGGAGCCTATCCCGGCTGACTATGAGTGAGAGGTGGGGTACACCCTGGACAAGTCGCTAGATCATCTCAGGGGGAAAACTAGTAGGTAACTAGTAATGAATTCTCAAGTGTTTCACCGTACAAACTGTTTCAGCTCATCATTAACTTTTAAGCAAGCACACAGTAACACTCCAATCATTAGAACATCTAAAATTATTCAGTAATATTTGGAAAACATCTCTCAAAGACACGTACACCGGGTCATGCATTTCTATGAGCCAGTTCTTTGTGATCCTGATTGGTGACGATTCAGAAGGAACACTGAAACAATCCTGCACAAAAGAATGATGGGAGGTAAGAAATCTATTCTACTAGACACAAGTGTTTTAGCTCGAGTCTCATTTGTAGACCAGTGTATAAATTGACTCATGCTGCCACAACTAAAGGTTCAAAGAGAGCCGGGAATGGATAGTGGTGAATACGGGGTGTGTTGATGTCTGCCTCCTCTGTTTTTATATGTTCAGATTGTTCCTGAAGAAGTTGGCAGCTTTGGATCAGCTAGTAGTTATTTAAACGGTTGGAAAAACAGTGTTTGAGGAGCTAATGTGATAAGTAATTATAAAATAATAAGCTCTCCAGGAAGAAGACGAGAAAAAAGGTCTCATAAAATCTAAAAAAAAAAAAAAAAGATATGGCACAGACATAAAAGGCTAAGAAATGATTGCTTAGTTCATGACGAAACCATTATTTCATTATTACTGAGTAATTACCCAGTAGTACTGACTTTGGTGTTAATATTATACTAAACATTTGTTCCGGCTTAGTCCCTGTGTAATAACTTATGTTGATGTATAATATTTAAAAAGTGTTACTCAAAAAGGCTTTCACAAAGCTTAAAAAGCTTTATCACTTGAAAGACTTGCCGTGTCCGAAATCGCTCCCTACTCGCTATATAGTGGACTGTATAGTGAGTTCGCCATTTTGTAGTGCTGTCTAAATGTACTGTACAGTGAGAATTATTACACCCTATATAGTGCACTCAAAGTATCCCACAATGCATCATGAAAATTAGTGTACAACCGATGGTCACTAACCGAGCAATATGTCCCATCAGGCATTGCGGTTGCACTGAAAGAAATCAAATCAAAAGCCTCAAATTTGATTTAATAAAAGGCAGCGGCAAAGAAGAAAGTGTTCAGCGTTGATTTAAAAGAACTGAAAGATGCAGCAGACACAAAGTACTTTGTATTTATTAATGTGGGAAATACGCTGAGTATTATATGGATTTATCACAAAAATACATGCATGTATTTATTATTTTGAAAACCCACCAGCCGGCTGATCTGGCACGTTTTAATTGACGTAAATAACCGCATGACGGAGTAGCGTCCGAAAGCCCTATATAGTGAGTAGGGAGTAGTGAACGAGTGAGTGATTTCGGACATGGTTACTGATTTTTGCACTATTGCATATTCTGTTAACTTTTACTAAACATTTTTAAAACTAGAAAAGCACTCGGAGAGCGCAGACCTCCGTCAAGAATCCTTTAAAAAATTCCGGGATCCAGAAGGTGATCCGGATCACCGCCGAAATTTAATGGATTGTTACTTGTGCCCAGTCACACACCTGGAAAAAAATTTCAGAGCAATCCGTTCATAACTTTTTCCGTAATGTTGCTAACAGACAAACCAACACTACCGAAAACATAACCTCCTGGGCGGAGGTAATGATTGCATCCCATTAAAACATTTGTTTGTTGCAGATTTCTGAGAGACTCGCCTGCGATTCCCCGTCTGTGTCCAACAGAGAGCAGGATTGTACTTCAGATACATTTATTTAAAGGTTTTAACTTCCTGCAAGTGTTGTCCCAATAGATGGCGCTTTAGAAAGCTCTGGAGATTTTTTTTTTTGGCTCTTCTCTGAACAAATACTGCATTTAATTATGTTGTTGCTCTGAGTGATGGTTAAATTCGAACAGCATGTCACTTGTAAACCTCAGCGTTCTATATTTACAGCAAAACCTTTAAGTTGTCTGGAACAAACACGCACGAAGCTCCACACTGCTGCTCACATACTATTATGGAAATACCTTGTGAGAATTCAAACCACCTGATTATTATTTATGATGTGCAGCAATTCTGCTGGATAACTGAGCTCCGAACTCATTGTGCCACCGTGTGCAAATGAGCGAAAGAGCTGATCGTTAGTAGCGAGGCTGTATGAGTCAGCAGCATGACCCCGGTGGAAACCACAGACCTCAGCACTGTCGCTCTGCACTCTCACAAACTCTGTTCCTCCATGGATTTGGCCCAGAGTTGACCTGTGGTCTGATTAGCACACCCGGGTAGCTTTGGAGCAGATTTGAAACAGTTTGTCAGTTAGCCTCGGTGCAACAGTTAGGCGTGCTGAGATTTCCCTCCCACTGATTTCTGAACTTGTTAAAGACTGCAGCTGGGATCTAATGAATGTGTTGAGAGCATCAGAAATTAATAAACATGTGGTTAGGGAGGCAGGGTAAACATCTGTGGGAAATCTAAATACGCTTCCAATAAAAGACTATTAAATTAAACACAATGTTACACGTCTTTTTTTTTTCCTGCATTGTTTTCCTTTTGCAACTCAACAGCTGAATGTGTGCTGTTTGATATAATATGCTGGATGGTTTTATGGCTGTGGCTCAGATTTATTGAACAGCTTAGTCCAGGATAACAGGTTGTTAGCAGGAGAGCAGTAATCTGGTACGTGCCGTCCCCTGTGGCTTGCCAGGAGAGCTCGTCGGGAAATCACTGATGTCTTTACAAATATTTACTTTTGCCCCACAACATCTGCTAGATGTATTGTTTTCAAATTCCCCACCACCACCAAGCTACGGATCGTCCAGATGTTCTCAATAACGGCTGCTTGTTTAGCCACGATGGAATAGCGGAGGTGCCCTTGGGCAGGTAGAGGCCTGTCCTGCTCTTTAACTCACAGCACTAACTCGACTAGCTAGGTTATGGCAGATGTGTGCACTGGAAGGCCCTTAATATTAAAAAGTGTTCTGTTGTTGTTGTTGGGCTTGTTTTGGTATATTCGTGCATGTTAGTGAGTTCCCATGTGCCATGATCTGACCGCATCAATAAGTATGGAGTCAGAGGGTGTTATTAATGATTTATATGCTGCCTGTTAGCTATTGGAGATGTCTGGAATAGTAATATATCCCCATGTGGTGTTTAATCGTCAGATGCCTTTGGATCGGAACAGCGAGCCTGCTCAGAAACTGGGACTCCTGCAGTTTGTGAGGGTGTGTTTAATTTCTCCTGGTGAAGCGTGTGGTGGTCGGGGACAGATGGGTCCCTCTATGGGGTGGCCTAACCTGCAGAGTACATTCTGTTGTTCCAGATTCATTAGATCTGCACTGTGTATATGACCCACTGCAGATATGCTAACCTCTGCACAGCCAGACAGCATGAAACAGGAGGTCTGTGGAGGTTAGAGGAGACAGCTAGGGGTTTCCCAGGTAAGGATATCGCTTCAACGAACAGCACATCTCGACGGTGATTTAGTATACTAAAGACTGTTGTAATTGGTATAATTTTTGGATACTATATTGTGCTTTTTTTTTTTTTAAATCTCGCTTTTCATCTGGGCCTGGTGGAACCATCAAAAAAGATAAGTGGCCCAATGCAAAAGCATACAGTTGCACTGCAAAAAATAAATGCCAAAAAAACCATTAAAAAAAAAAACCCACAGACAGCTAGACAACAACCAAGACGTGGTTCATAAGGTGGTCACGGTAAGCCAGAAGACCTACACTGAGCCCTACTGGGGAAAAATAAAATAAAACAGCACCTGGATGGATGGGTATGCCGTTTGCCTGGGTCCGGACACCATAGGCTAAGGTTCAGTAGTCTGGCTAACGCGACAAAGCTCTACGAGCTATTGGTCTGGCCAAGATATTAAGCCCAACCGTTTCCCAGAGCCCGTGGTTGACCCGCCTCCCTGAAATGCCTCAGTTTGCTACTGGTCGAAGCCAGAAAAGGCTGTGACGAAGCTTAAACCAATCACATCACTCTTTCCTCTGACGTATGCGACGCGACGTGGCTAACTGGTAGATTAAACTCTTACCGAAGCCGGTCGGGAGCAAGGCGAAAACATCCTTCCTTTCAATAAATACCTCCAGGGCTGCTCTTTGCTCCGTTTTCAATGAGAACTTCCCGTTGAATGCTTTCAATACAGCATCTACCGCTGTGTTAAAGGCTTGCCGCTGCTCCATGTTCATGATGTGAATGAAGCGCTTCCGGTCGCAGTTCTACTACGTCAGTGCCTTGAACACGCCTCTACCCAGGGCCGTTGGAGATGCTCAAAGTTGATTGGTTCCCGATTTTTCGGGAGCTTGGAAGAGCTGGAGATAGCTTGCCTGGCCAGACTAAGCTCGCAACAGGCCCTCGTGTTGCGTCACGCTTAGGATGGGCGGGCCCAGGCTAAAAGTTCACAGGTCACCATGTCCCAGCCAGGTATGAACTACAATCAGTACCATGACCACCAGATGAAACAGAAATATGAACCCAAAAAAAGATGTTTTAAAAACCCTGATCCAGGAGGTATGCATTTGCTGCTGACTTGAATACGTTCACATCTGGAGTGATGGGGAAATACAGTTGCTGGGAGTGAATTCCACAAACGGCTGGTCCTGGGAATATAGGATGAAAGATTAGTGATGTAATCTCAGCATGCACTTAAATTTTCTAACAAACTTGTTTTTGGTTCTTTTTCCAAGAAATATAAACAAGCTAGTAGCCCAATTTAAACCACTGTGACACTAACCAGCAGGCTTGTAGTACTTGAGTCCAGGACTCGGACTCGAGTCCGACTTGTGCCCTAATTTTAAGGACTCATGACTTGACTTGGACTTGAGCACTGATGACTCGGACTTGTACATTAACTGCATTTGGACTCGTAAATTGGAGATGAGGACTCTTATTTTTTGTAACATGCCATAATAATTTGGCATAAGATATTTATATCTACGTTAATTTTTATACTAATTTTGTGCAAGAGAACGCACATTCACCTGTTCATACGTCATGTTCAGGAACAAACTAATGTTAACGGCGCTAAAATGCCTGGAGAGAAGCCCCTAGGATTGTCCGCTTTGCTTATACAGACTTCTCGTACAGTGGGAAAAATGCACTGCGATGCGTTCCATATGTAGAAGAACTATCGAAGGGACGACCTCGAACTTCAATCGTCATTTGGCAAGACTCCACCCAGAGAAGGAAGTGACACGCTGTGTTCATTGCTCTGTTGATAGCGGGGCTTGCTGAGCGATGAACTAGCGAGTGTTAACCCTCTCTCATGTGATTTGCCCTGTTGGTAGTGGGCGGGGCTTGCTGAGCAATGAACAAGCTTTTTATCTGTAGCCTGTTAACTAAAACGGGGCAGTCGAGCAGGAACGTTAGTCCAACACAGCAGCCGAGACGCTTTCACATACACCCTGTCCACACTAGGGATTTTGTACCGATACGAAACTACTTTCGTATCGCAACACCTGTCCACACTAGCAACTATACCGGTACTGTAGCGATATAACTATATCGGTACGAAACCCACAAATGTATGGGTTTCATACCGGTACAGTATCGGTACTGTAGCGCTTCGCTGTAGTGTGGACAGATGAAGCGGCTCTGTATCGATACAAATATGCGCAAAGTCACACACCTCAATCGATGTCTTCGCTGAATAAAATAGTGAAGAACAGAGATTCGCTTTCTTTGTTTCTTTCTCAACTGCCTCGCGCGTTTTTATACAATTCGACTGAATAAATGACCACCAGAAATACAGACTGTACACTGACAACAAAAAGCACACACACGTCGTTTCATCCGCCATGTTCTCGGAAGGAAGTTACTCGGTAACCACGGAAACATTTCGCGCACGCGCATTTCAACTTCCGTGAAAGAAAACCGCAAATATTTCTCGCTAGTGTGGACAGATGCACTAAACTGTACCGGTATACTTTGTATCGATACAGTTATACCACTTTCGTACCGGTATAAGTGTGAACACAGCATTACAGGCAGCAACAGCCACCGTCAAATGGGACTCGGACTCTACTCTAATTTTCTTTAATGACTTGGGCTTCAACACTGGGGACTCGAGACTGGACCCGGGCTTGAGGTTTAGGGGCTTGAGGTTTAGTGACTCGACTACGACACTGCAAACCAGGCAGTTACTAAAGATAAATGAGTGAATTCTGGAAGTGAATTATATTTGCGTTAATGAACATGGTCTTTCTTTGTCTTTCAAACTTCATATCTGCTTGCACTACTCATACCTGTATTTGTACTCATTTGTTTATATTTTTTTGGGGGGGTTAGAGAAGCAGCCTTGGGCCCAAAGAGTTGCTGGTTCGATTCCCAGGACCGGCAGGAAAAATGTGAAGGGAGTTGAGTGAATGAACAGCACTTTCCCCTCCTTCTGTATCATGGCTGAAGTGCCCTTGAGCAAGGCACCTTTAACCCCCAACTGCTCCCCGGGTGCTGTAGCATAACTGCCCACTGCTCTGGGGATGTGTGTGCGCTCATTGCTCACTTGTGTGTGCATGCATGTGTTCACTGCTTCATGCAGAGGAGGAATTTCACTGTGCCTAAGAGGCTGTCCACACGGCAACGAATTCAGGTGAATCTGATAAAATTGTATATCGTTTCGGCCTGGCGTCCACACGGCACCGGCGTTTTGGGTGCCCCAAAACGATATTTTTTGAGAACGGGTTCCAGAGTGGAAAAATCTGGCAACGGCGCCGTTGCGAAGTCGTCTGGATGAGTAGAACGGATTTGTTTACGATGACGTCACAACCACATGACTAGAACAAGCAGCACTCTCGCTGTTTTGTATGAACCACTGCATTGCATTCACTTTTGTATACAGCTTTTCTTTTAAATAAACAAGTAACAACCATTTCTTGAATTTCTTTTTTTTTTATTGGATAAGACTGCTTTTCAAAATGTTCACACACAATATAAAAAGTTATATAAATTTATATAAAAATGCTTTTCAAAATGTTCACACACAATAAGAAAATTAAGTTATATAAAACTATGCACACTAATAAAACTAATTTGTACACACAGAAGGCACGATTTCCTCACGTAGTCGCAGCCATCTTCTTCTTGTTGTTGTGTGCTTGTTCCTGTGAGTGCTTCACGCCGGGTAGAAGAAGGGGTTTATGCGCATGCGTCCTACTTCTTCTATTGTTCTGGTGTCTCCAAGGGGACCGTCTTACAGCGCACGTAGAGGTGTGGCATGTGTATTGCATCGTTTTCAGCAAGCGTTGCGTTGCAATATGTACCTGATATTTTACTGATCCGTTGCCCATGTGGATGCGATATTTTTTTAAAATAAAATCTCGTTGCCGTTGTCGTGTGGATGTAGCCTAAGGTGGTGTTTACATTAGACCGTATCAGCGGATCATCAGATTAACGTTTTTAAAACGATTCGCGTGCACATAGCAACGCCAATACACGATTCGCGTGCACACAGCAACGCCAATACACGGATACGCTTGGCTCCGCAGGCATCCTGCGCTCCAAATCACTCCGCCCTGAACAGCGAGTGCCCTCTGGAGGGTGCGCACTCCGGCCCTGTGCAGCTCACAGAGCGCGCGAGTGAAGCGCACGAGCAGTGATTCGGGACTGAGCCGCTGTGTGTGTGACCCCAGTGCATATCGGGCATGCGCGTCACTTACCACTTGCAAGTGGAAGGATGGCAAGCCTAAAGACAATCATAACTACACGATGGGCAGTATTTGCATCAGTATTTGCAGTATTTTCATACTTTTATACTCTTTAATGAAAGGTGATACAAGGCGGAAGTCCGCGCCGTTTTTCAGCAGTCGCGTCACATGACCAACGCCAGCGAATCAGGAAGGTGGATGTCACAGTGACGTTGTCCAATGACGACGCCAGCTAGAGCTCAGCACAGCGTATCCGCGTATTCTCAATGTTTACACAGCACCGGACCAGACACGATCTGGATTGAATACGTGGACCCTGGCGGATTCCCGTTTCCCGGCGTTTCCAGGCGTTTTAATGTGAACGGACAGTGCATCCGCGAAGAAAACGAGACAGATACGGTCTAATGTAAACTTGGCCTAAGTCTCTGCTTGAGTGTAAGTGTGATAAATAAAAGCTTCTGTATCTATTTAGAACACATTATCTGTTCAATCCTGGCAATGTAGTTGGTTACGTAGTTGTTATGCATGCTTATACTGTAAGCTATCTTTATTTGCATGTGCTTATACTGAATATTAATGCATTGCTCGTAACCATTTCTGTCTTTGCCGTGTTGTTACATGTGTATATGCGACTTGCTTTTACCACAGAAGTTGGACCAGGCTCCTCTGTAGGATCCAGCAGCCCATTAGTAAGAAAGAAGAAGGGAGAGGCAAGGGGCAGTGGAGGGGAGGAGTGTGCGGTGTAAATTATTTGTGCTGGCAGATGTTCACAAACCCAAATATGCATAGGTCTGTAGACCTGGCAGTTGCTCACTCCTGCCAGGCTACCTTTGTTTTGTTTTTTTTCTTCCTTTTTTCATGATGCATGCAGGAGCTGTTGTTATTCTGGCTGTTTTACAGCAAGCATTCATCTGAGCTGTCATCACCTCTAACCGCTTTGGTGGAAATTATTTCACTCCCTTATTAAGGGAACTCCAGCGAAACATTACAGACTGCAGCCAGGTCAACATTCTTGGCATCTCTGTCATCGCTGCTTTGCTTTGCTGGTCGATGTTCTAGGCTCCGTATTGGCTATAATTTAAACCTCATCTCAAACACACACGAAGACTGTGAAGAGGAATTAAAGCACCACCTCCTACAAACTGCCTTTCATGGCATTTTTTTAGTCATACATACAGCTGGCTTTCCTCGAAAGTCTGTCCTGTAATTGTAGCTTCATGATCGAAAAGAAAATCAGCATTCATATTCATGCTACTGAAATTCACGATATGTTTTACTGGTGTTAAAAGTCCGCCATAAAATGGATGATCAGTCTGACCGTTGTGTTTCAGAGCATTCCGCATTCGTGAACCACATGCTTCCAATTATGGGTGAAATGTGGAAAATGTGTGTCATATGAAGGAAACAGTCATCAGTTTATTCTATTGCTTTCTTGATGAGACAGTGAGAAGTACTCTATCCATCCTATTAAACTCAAATATCCATTTGGTTTATTTTGGCTTGCGGTCAGATGAAGTAATTTTTCATTTATTGTGACATCTCAACATGCCGGCCTTTGGTTATGCAATGTAAACGGCATAACTCTTCAGTATGTTCTGCCCATAGTGACCTTTGGTCTGCGGTTCAGTGCGGCTCTACAGCCGTTTTGTCACTGTCAGGACCTTAACCTTTCGCAAATGTCACACTGATGGGATGTGTGAATGCCATAACAATGATCCTGGTGTAATCAACTCATGAGCAATGACTAGTAAACATAAAAAGCGCAATTATTACAACGAACATATCCAGACAGTCACGTGCAAACATGCCGGTTGTGATTTTAGTAGGGAGTAAAATGACTAAAGCTGTTTCTTGACGAGGGCTTTTGGCAGACTGCCACAGATTGCCTTTCCCCTGAGGCCTCTTACTCACCAGTCAGAAAAAAGGAGAATTACACATATTAAAGAGAGTAAGCGGCTGTAATCACAGCATGGGGAGGAGGCTGGATGAGTCTTCAGACTACTGGACAATTGTGCAAAACATGAAAGCATCTCCGTTCATTTCAACACACGTCGCTTTGAAATACTGCTAAAACGATGCATCACCTCTTTTTAGTCAGCAATGTCCTTGCTTGTCTTTTGGCTGTTCCTATTAGGAGTCTCCACAGCGGATAATGTCCCTCTATCTCCTCCTGTCCTCCGCATCTTTTTCTGTAGCACCAACCGTCCTCATGTCCTCCTTCACCACATCCAGAAATCTCATCTTTTCCTTCTACCTGGCAACTCCATCCCCAGCATTCTTTTCCCAATATACCCTGGATCTCTTCTCTGTACGTGTCCAAACTATCTCTCACTTTGTCTCCAAGCCATCTTACATGTCCTGTCCCTCTAATATTCTTGTTCCTAATCCTGTCCAACTCAGCTCCGCTCCGTCCAGTTCAGCTTCCTGTCTTCTTGTCTCCAAACCATACAACGTTGCTGGTCGTACTACTGTCTTGTACACTTTCTCTTTCACTCTTGCCGGCAACCTTCTGTCACAAATCACTCCTGACACTCTCCTCCATCCATTCCAACCTACTTGCACTCTCTTCTTTACTTCTCTTCCGCACTCGCCGTTACTTTGTACAGTTGACCCCAGATATTTGAACTCATCTGCTTTGACCACCTCTATCCCTTGTAGCTGTACCATTCCACTGTCCTCACCCTCATTCACACATCTTGTTCCTACTGATTTTCATTCCCCTTCTTTCTAGTGCATACTTCCATCCATCCATTATCTGTAACCGTTTATCCTGTGCAGGGTCGCGGGCAAGCTGGAGCCTATCCCAGCTGACTACGGGCGAAAGGCGGGGTACACCCTGGACAAGTCGCCAGGTCATCACAGGGCTGACACATAGACACAGACAACCATTCACACTCACATTCACACCTACGGTCAATTTAGAGCCACCAGTTAACCTAACCTGCATGTCTTTGGACTGTGGGGGAAACTGGAGCACCCGGAGGAAACCCACGCGGACACGGGGAGAACATGCAAACTCCGCACAGAAAGGTCCCCGTCGGACACTGGGCTCGAACCCAGAACAGTCTTGCTGTGAGGCAACAGTGCTAACCACTACACCACCGTGCCGCCCTAGTGCATACCTCTATGTCTCTAAGCCATAGGCCATTCATAAAGTCTTCATTCACATTTCATTGATATGCTACCTACTGCACCCCTTTTGAGTGACAAATAATAAAACATGTTGATGTTTGATAGATATAAGCTTATGTTCCGTTCATTTACTTATCTTGCCAGATGTTGTGCAAATGTGGAACAGCGAGCTGACTGCCCCATCGAGCTCTGCAGAATTATTATTGCACCAGTGCTCAAAAATAGAAACTACAACAAGCGCTAATCAAGGCCTACTGGGGCAGGAATCATGCTGCTCCACATTCACTCTCTGAACAATTTCAGTGGACAGTTAATGCCATGCCATTGGTTCCAGATTGGTCTCATTTAAAAATACACAGTTTCGGCCAAAATCTTCTTTTATACCAAATAATCTGAATACAGGTAATTTCCCCTAACAAAGGTAAAATGTAAGTGTAGACAGTGTGCCTATGACTTCATTTTTTTTTAAATAAATAAAAACGTTTTAGCACTGACAAATTGTTTTTACTATACACTCACTGGCCACTTTATTAGGTACACCCACACACCGGCTGTTTTGTGCAGTTCTTTAATCAGCCGATCCCTTAACAGCAGCACAATGCATCAAATCATGCAGATACAAATCAAGAGCTTCAGTTAATGTTCACTTCTTCAAGCATCAGAACGGGAAAAATTGTGATCTCAAAGTGGGACTTTCTCTGTGGCATGGGTGTTGGTTTGAGCCAGATGGACTGGTTTGAGTATTTCAGAAACCGCTGATCTCCTGGGGTTTTCACACACAACAGTCTCTAGAGTTTACACAGAATGGTGCGAAAAACAAAAAACATTGAGTGAGCGACAGTTCTGTAGGTGGAAACAAACGCCTTGTTGATAAGAGAGGTCGGAGGAAAATGGCTAGATTGATTCGAGCTGCCAGGAAGGATATAATCACTCGTATAATCACTCTTTACAACCGTGGTGAGCAGAAAAGCATCTCAGCATGCAACAGCAGAAGACCACATTGGGTTCCACTCCTGCCAGCCAAGAACAGGAATCTCAGAATCAAGAACAAGTTCCGGGGCGGCACGGTGGTGTAGTGGTTAGCGCTGTCGCCTCACAGCAAGAAGGTTCTGGGTTCGAGCCCCGGGGCCGGCGAGGGCCTTTCTGTGTGGAGTTTGCATGTTGTCCGCGTGGGTTTCCTCCGGGTGCTCCGGTTTCCCCCACAGTCCAAAGACATGCAGGTTAGGTTAACTGGTGACTCTAAATTGACCGTAGGTGTGAATGTGAGTGTGAATGGTTGTCTGTGTCTATGTGTCAGCCCTGTGATGACCTGGCGACTTGTCCAGGGTGTACCCCACCTTTCGCCTGTAGTCAGCTGGGATAGGCTCCAGCTTGCCTGCGACCCTGTAGAAGGATAAAGCGGCTAGAGATAATGAGATGAGAAGAACAAGTTCCTTTTAAAATGGCCAGTGAGTGTATACAACAGAATATCTTGTTGTGTCATCTTGGGTGGCATGATTTCTCACATTCCGGCTGGGCCAAGCAAAATCCACGCATGAAATCATCCTACATTTTACTCCAGCTCTGCACAAGCCATGAAGTTGAAAACACAGATCTGTAGACTATTTTGCTTACCTTGGCAGTGGCCCTGGGCCCTTTATATGAGGAGCAGCCTGTTTGTTTGTTTGGCCAGCAGAGTTCACTCAGCTAGATGTGTGTTTGCCAAGTCAATCGAGTGAAGCAGGGAGACGAGAAGGGTCAAGGAGCGAAAAGATGAGCACAGCTGCAGGGCCTGGCTCAGCCCCCTCCATCATTGCAGCATTTATCACTCGTCCTCCTCGTGTGTGTTCCCTCGTTCTTTCCTAGAGATTCACTGGCCATGGTGGTGAAGTTTGCACGGGGCAGACCACCAAAGCTCTCGGACTAGCTCTTCATTCCGAGAGTCAGATAAGAGGCCTGGAGCAGCTCCAGATAAATTAACTCCGCACTGAGCCTCTGACACAAACCAGGCCCTCGAGAGAAGCGCAGGCATCCATAAATATTTAGGCACCAAAAGAGGTTTATGGAGTTTGTTGTAAAAAGATTTATGGCAGGCTGCAAGTTCGGCCAGACTTGCAAGGGAAGCAGGGGGGCTTTTTTTGGAAGGAACACCTCTCTTGATGGTGTAAAATCCGAGTGGCCTGGAGGGGACTGATCCAAACAAGCACTTAAATACCAAGAGCAAATACCAGCACATCTGGCCATCACTAGCCTTTCACAAAACAGGTGTGAGCTAATAAAAGGCTCTTTACCTGCTGTGGGAGGAATTCCATGCTGGTATTCAGAACACATCAACAGTTTTTGAGGCCTTATTAGGACAACACAGCAATCTGCCACCTTCTATGTGCATCACAAATAGTTTACCGCAGCGTGCATGATGTCCTGCAGGCAGTGGACGCTAATAGGAAGCTCCTGTGCTTATTTGGGAAAGGAAAGTCTTTGGAAAGCTTTCGTCATGTCTGAACTAAATCAAATACTCATCTTGCAGTTAATAATAGCAGGTTTATTGTCAGGTTTACATATGAAGCGGTTCTGTGTAATTGCAGATGGTGATCTCTTACTGATCTTACTGTATATACATGAACTACAGCGCTTCTGGTTTGACTCTTCAGATCATTAAGTCCCATTATTACTAGGATACATCATTAAATTCCAATAAACATTTTAATATCTTTTGTTTTTCCATTTTCATGTCAGAGTAGTTCACAAGGACATAGACCAGTTTAATCTGAGAAGTGTCTGAAGCACTGCTGCCTCACAGCAAGAAGGTTCAGGGTTCAAGCCCAGTGGCTGATGGGGGCCTTTCTGTGTGGAGTTTGCATGTTCTCCCCGTGTCCGCGTGGGTTTCCTCCGGGTGCTCCGGTTTCCCCCACAGTCCAAAGGCATGCAGGTTAGGCTAATTGGTGGCTCTAAATTGACCGTAGGCAATGCCGGGGTGGCCCTATATTTAGCCGGGACCATCCCCGGCCCAAACCATCAATGGTGGCCTGCTTGGAGCATGGGGAAAATAATTTTCACTAATTTTGGTCACTGATCTTATTCTTGCATTAATCATCAATTCAACTGCACTCTGCATTTTCACATGGCAGCCCAGACGCCGACAGCATCGCAGCAGATTAAATAGGCGCTACCAAATAAGGAAATTCTCCCCTCCCCTCTATTGCAGTTGGTTTGGTCCAAGACTCCTCCTCTGTATTGCGGGGAACTTAAACAACATTGGCGCGAAACAGCGTGCGGCAGTGATGGAGGGCAGAAAGAGGCCAGGTGGAACCGAAAGGGCGAAGCTTAAAAAAAGGAAGGAGGTGGCAGCAAAATGTGCCAAATTGACAGATATGTTCTCAAGACCAGCTGGTAGGTTACGAAAGATATGGAGTATGATAACCCTGTTTGTCGATTTTATCAGTCTATGCTAGGCCTATAATGTGTCGATAGTTTGCGATGTCAATTCAGCTTTTTGATCATATGTCATGTGAAATCTCGCAATTTACACGGTATAGATGTGGTGTATGTCTTAATTCTAAGAAGAACCGGACATTGCTTTACATCCCAGTTATTAACAATTTTAGATGAACAGGTCCCAAATGTGCTGTTGCGTGTTATTTCCTCATCCAGCCTATTTCATCTCGCTGTCACACCGTGCATTTCCACAGGCGTGCGCACATTGTGGTTATGAACACATAGGCCTAGAAGTCATATTTGATGTTAAATAATTGTTGTTAAATATATAACTTAGAAGAGGTGTATGCGTATGCCAATATTCTAAGCAGAATCGAACACTTGCTTTAGCCTACGTTTCATTTAACCATTTTTGAGTTGCCTAATGCACCCTCACGCTTTATCTGCTGGTTGCTGAGTACCCAGCATTGTTGATTTGCCATTATTTTCGAGGCGTATGCGGCATGTAATGCACAAGCATTGGTTCAAATGCACACGAGATGGGTGCTTTCGTTATTTTAAAACTATGTGACTAAAAATGTGTTGTGTAATTCGTCTTAAATAACGCGAAACAATCAGCCATACTCGCTGCTTTGCTATTTGGAGTGGTAGTCAGCTGGATTTCGCCCCCGACGTAAAAGTTCATTCCCACACCCGGGCCGAAGATGCCGATTTCTGAAGATGCATGTCCTTTGGATGTGTTTTCAAATATTTTCACTAAGGAACTTTGGGACATGTTGGTGACACAGATAAATGTATATGCGGATTAGACATGCGGCCACACACCATCCAATTTTAAGTGGAGCCCCGTCTCATACTAGATGAAATCGTTCGTCGGTCTCTGCATTACGTTTGTGGTCATAATTTTTATCTTTCATTTTATGTTAATTTGAATTATAACCTATATTTGTTAAAGTGAAGTGAAGTGAAGTTTACCTGAATTTAAACCAAATAAAAAGCATTGTGAAAGAACAGTTATTTGTTTTATCTTTTTTAATGTACTCAAATTCCTCCTCCATTTCAAAGTGGCCTGAATGTGAATTAAACTCCCGGACTGAAAACAGGGCCCACTCCGGCCCTGACCGTAGGTGTGAATGTGAGTGTGAATGTTTGTTTGTCTCTGTGTCAGCCCTGTGATGACCTGGCGACTTGTCCAGGGTGTACCCCGCCTCTCGCCCGTAGTCAGCTGGGATGGGCTCCAGCTTGCCCGCGACCCTGCACAGGATAAGCAGCTCTGGATAACGGATGGATGGAAAATACTTCAGAACAGTCTGAGTCACCTTGTTCCTGTTGTGCTGAAAGCTGAAATTTACGCAAACAATCACTGCAAATATCACAACAAATTACATGAACTTGTCCATTAAGGAAATCAATCTGACCCTCCAACTCAGTTATTCTGTTACTCTGTACATGTACAATATTGTAACTATGTTAAAACTAAATAAACTGAACCCTTCAGACAATTGCCACTGCAATATCCGGCCATGTAGCTGAAACCCCACTCTGCTTTCCCTGTCAGTTTGTCAGACAGTAGCATAATAAAAGAGGGACTAAGGCTAGTCTTTGATATCAGGAAATATGAATTATTGAGCTGTCTGAAGATGAGGCTTTAGATTACATCAGATCCTATCTCAGGCAGACATCACATAATGAAAGAGATTTATCATTTTAATATGTGCATGTCTATGCTGTAAACAGAAGCTTGTGTTAGCCGAGGCTCCAGGGAGGGCACTTATTGGTGAGGGAGCTTGAGGTCGGGTGTAGCCGTATTCCATCGGCATCACATCCATTTACGTTCTCCTTACCTTTGTCTCATACCAGTTAATTGGATTGTCACTCACTCCGCTCACTTTTTTTTTTAAAGTTGATTCCGACCTGTTTCTCTCCTATTTTAGTGCAGTACGACAGCATACTTCAGGACCACCTTTGGAGAAGTAAAGTATACACACATCATATGATGTAGATGCATGGTTTCAAACTGTTGGCCATGACAATGATGTGCTTCGTGCTCTACACCCTGCTACATGACACCAGAGACACCTTATTGGCCGTGTTATCATTTGGTACCATCTCTTCCAGTAAGCAATGAACATGAATAAAACGTGACACTAGAGGGATATTTAAATAATATTGCCTGGCGTTGAGTCGTCTATCAGATATCTTCCATTCAGCTAGCATGATATTGAACAAGTCGAAGACGAGCAGCTGAATGGAATATATCTGATGTATCATGAAAAAACCCAGTCAATAATAATAATATGGGGGAAGCCATGGCCTAATGGTTAGAGAAACAGCTTTGGGACCAAAAGGTTGCTGGTTTGATTCCCTATCCTAGCAGGATTGGCTTAAGTGCCCTTGAGCAAGGCACCTAACCCCCAACCGCTCTGGCAAGAGTGGTGGTGTACCTTGTATCTGATTAGCCAAAGAAAAACTGATGATGTGATTTATCAGTTCGGGCACTGAACCCGACCAACTGAACTGAACTGATTATTATATATACACATTCCTTTCAGGTGTTCAATGCGTCATTCTCTCAAAATCTTCCGTATTTAATGAAGCAAACCTGGCAGCCATGTTTGTTTACAAACTGTCACAGTCACTCGCTAGCACAGAAGTTTTACATCTCCGATGTGTCTCTTTTCCAGTTTTTCGATGACCGTTGGTATGTTTTTCTCTTGTAAATATGCGTGAAGAATATCTAATGAAGTTTTGGTAGCCTTTCAGGTGTTCAGTGCGTCTTTCTCCTTCCCAGTGAACAAAGAAATGCTTCCGTGCATGCGCAGCACAAAACTCTCTCACTGAATATTCGCATCAGCTCCGATGTGTGACGTCGTGTTGTCTTGACAACCATGCGATATCGTAAACCATATTCAACGCTCATTCTCCATTGGGTAGAGTGATGTAATGCACATAGGATAAGCGATATGCTAACAATATTGCATGCTATCAAACCAAATGAGTGAAACCTGCTAGAAGGAAATAGAACACGTGTTTTTATTCCATGGAAAATGTGTCCTGTGTGTATAATAAACTACATTGTTAATCAGAGTTAAGCAGGTATGGTATGCTATGCCCTTAGAGTCCTATTGCATCAGTTACACCCAAACATGGTCTTATATTTGAGTCTCTCCATTTCATCACCAACTTTAGATTAGCATTTTTTCCATTGTTCAGTATCAGTTTTTTTCACCACCCACTGCTAGTATGTTTTTGTTCACACAGTTCTCTCCAGTATCTGTAGTAACTTATGTCCCACGCAGTCTCTCTCATATATATTTCGTCATCTTGCTAGTCCCTAGATGCCACTCTTCCTACTTCTCATCTCTGGTTATCCATCCATCCATCCATCCATCCATCCATCCATCCATCCATCCATCCATCCATCCATCCATCCATCCATCCATCCATCCATCCATCCATCCATCCATCCATCCATCCATCCATCCATCCATCCATCCATCCATCCATCCATCCATCCATCCATCCATCCATCCATCCATCCATCCATCCATCCATCCATCCATCCATCCATCCATCCATCCATCCATCCATCCATCCATCCATCCATCCATCCATCCATCCATCCATCCATCCATCCATCCATCCATCCATCCATCCATCCATCCATCCATCCATCCATCCATCCATCCATCCATCCATCCATCCATCCATCCATCCATCCATCCATCCATCCATCCATCCATCCATCCATCCTCATGTCATATGTTCTTCTGTAAGGAGGTGAGAGGTCCTTGTTGCTGTAGATAGCCTGGAAGATCAGGAGACCTCATTATTCTGTTAACTGTACATTTATAAGACAAGAGAGTAGGACTGAATCACCTGGACCATCATTAAGATTTAATAGAGAGTGGGTAAAAACGAGCAGAAGCAGTACCGGGGGGGAAAAGGGAGTGGGAAGCAGTGTTTCTCTTTAATGTCTCTGATAGCTCTGACAGGATTATTAATCAGGAAACTAAAGGAAATTTCTGGACCTTTTGCCCCTGGCTTCTTCACTTTAGAGTCTTTTAGTTGGGTCCATTCCAGAGCAGTGGCAGGGTCACCAGGTCCGCTGCTAATTGCTTCTACAGGGTTTTGAATAACAATGAGCTGTGCCCAATTACTGAGCCGTGTGTGTGTATGTGTGGGTGAGAGAGAGAGAGAGAGAGAGAGAGAGAGATGGGAGCTCAGCAGGTCTCATACAAGGAGAGGATGGAGCGAGATGGCGAGGAAAGAGGAGTGGTCTGTGTTTAATCCTTACTTCTCTCTCATTCTGTCTGTGAGAGCATTAATGAGATTTCCAAATCAGCACTGGCACACAGTCTAATAGAGGGCTGTGCTCAACAGCAGCATTCCTGCAGGACTGCTTCGCCTCATTGGCTATTCCATTTGAAGAAGCCATTTCACTCAATCACTGGGAATAGTTCTTTTAATGTCCCTGATATTTTTTTTCTTTTTGTATCATTTTCTTCATTTATTAGTGCTGTGTTATTCTCCCCTGTCCGCTATTGTGTCTTCTTGGATTCAAAGAGAATCCAAATTAAAGCTCTTTGATTGACTCAAAACGCAGTCTCGATGTTAGGGTCCTTCAAACCTCTTAGCTTGGGATGTGACTTAATCTTCTGTCTCACTGGCTGTTTTTTCTTTTGTTTTTCATGAGACGCAGTTTTGCAGCACAGTTTCATATCAATCACTGTTGATGACTGAGTTCATATGAGAAGCCTGGCCTATGCACTGCAACACTCAGTGCGTTTACATGCACATCCAAATTGAGCTACTGTTGGTAATTGAGCTAAGGGTCCCAGCAGGGGTGCCAGAGAAATCCAATCCTACATGCACACAAGGAAATCGAGCTATTGTGTGAGGTACATTGTGCACCCAAGCCTCAGGTGGCGCTACACGCCCCATCGTGTTGGTACACTTCCGGTTGTCGTCATGAAGAAGAGCTATTCAAGAGTATAAACAAAGTTATCAGCAGTGTTGCCAGATACTACTGACGTTTTCCAGCCCAAAACATGTTCTAATCCGCCAAAATGCACTTAAAACCGCCCAATCTGGCAACACTGGCAGTTCCGTGTTCACAAGTTCCGTGCTCAAGCTGTTAGGCTTGCTCTAACAGACTGTATGGCTACAAACTGTCCTGCGCAGACCACTGTTTTGTAAGACAACTTATTTTGCACAATTGTATATTTTTCTAAAGTCCATTTTTTGCTTACAAAAAATATTTTTCTAAAGTCCATTTTCTGCTTACAATTTAACTTATGTCTTAATAAACACACAAAAAGTTCAATTGTTTTTTTATTGACATTCTTCAGATGTTGGACATATATATACACACACACACACACACACAAATACAGTGACTTGTTTATGTACACAATTCACAGCTATGCAACAGCTGTACAGATGTATTTGGTGATACAGTAGGTGAGCTAAATTTTAACAGTGCAAACAATGCCACAAAAAGAAAAGATTCATGCCGTTGTCATGCCGACCGAGGCTGTTGTGTTTCCCGCTTGTGGTCTCGTCACTCGTCACTTCCGGAAGGGGCAGTGCTGAAGTAAGTAGCTCGACTACGTAGCTCGATAGGGTATACATGCACTAAGTAGCTCGGCAGAAATCGCATAATCTAGGTCGTGTAGCTCGATTCCGAGAAATCAAGTTCGGTTCAATTTCAGCCATTTTGGCATTTTGAACTTCGATTTCAGTCGAGCAACGGCAGAAATTCGATTCTCTCTATGTGCATGTAAACGCACTGACTGAAAGTTGTTCAGATGAGTTAGACGCCGTGCTTGGGAAGATTTTAAAGAAGCAGTCCTTGTCATTTGTCACGTCAAATTAATTAATTCATTCATTAATTTCGCCATGTGGAATTTCCTAATTAGGTTTTTTTTTAATAATATTTATTTCCCTGTAGACGTTTGGTTGGTATTTTTGCCCTTGAACTATGGCACCCACGCTGAATGGAGGAGTATGAATTTAATTTGATCCCAGTTTAAATAATCTATTTCTAATTCATGGATTGGCATGAAGCGACCAGATGATCCCCTCCTCCCACCTGTTCATCATTCTCCATAAGCCCCTGGAGAAGCCATCATTAGGCCCTGGCCTCACTGGCGTGCACTGAGCCGCTCTTCAAGGGTTGTAAATTGGAAATGGGACTTAAATACAGCTTGAAATGGATACTTTATATTCACGTAAGCCCAGAGACTGTGCTGTCAAGTGGAGAGAGAGAGAGAGAGAGAGAGAGCGCTTTCCAATAACGGCTGTACTTATGCCGAAATGAGCAGAATCCTTTTAATTGTCTTAGCTGAAAGGATTTTTCTTGACCTTTTCAAAGTCATGGAGCAAACAAACCCCTGTTTTTTTAAAATTACTTCCAGGTGTACTTTTGGGTTATTGAGTGAACAGATGCGGCGCTCACAGCTCTGAAACTCCCAGTGCTTTCGATGGAACTGGATTTGAAGCAGCAACTCATTTAATCGGTTCAGTAGGCAGAGTGCTAAGTGGTGGAGTGGTGTCCCGTCTGAGTGAAGTGGATTACCTCATTTTCATTTCTCGAAAGCTGTGACAGATAATACACTGCTAGTGATACCGCGAGGGTCTAAAGAGAGGTGCGGATCATCTTTATGCGACCCGTTGTTTTTTAACAGCTCTCTGTGAGTTGTAGTGTCGGGCTGTATATCAGGTTTATTTTAGCTCCAGGTGGAGCTGAAAGGGGAAGGTGGTGTATGTTATTTATTAACCCATCACGCGATCGAAAATCTAAGATAAATACCTCTTGAAGTTCCTCTTAGCACGAAGAACTGGAAGCGCTGGAGAGCTTTTAAATCCCTGTGCTTAAAGAACAAACTGGATGCCATCTACTCGACTTGACAGTGAGATCTAATTATGCGTGCACAGCCTCATAATCTGCATATATGCATGCGGCAGCAGCAGCGCTGCAGATGTACTCTCGGAAGAGTTCATCATTATTTCACATTTATTTTGTCTCCCTAATTACCTAATTAATTCTGTTGTTTTGATTGTCATGTTTACCATTTACTCGGTGGAGGCATAATTCTGTTCTATTTGTCTGTTTGAAGAAGGAGACATCTCGCTGAATAATTCATGCCACGCTTCAGTGATAGTACAACCATTTAAACCATGGAGGTGTTTGTGAAATTCTCTCTCGCTCTCTTTCCTCGTACATGCACAAACACTTAGACTCGCAATGTTTCTCTCACGATCCCTTCTTTCACTCATGGTAAGTGGAGGAAAGTGGATTTCATGATGTTCACAGGGTTTACCGAAAATATATATATATGTGTGTGTGTGTGTGAGAGAGAGAGATAAGCCTGTCCTCTAATGCATCTTACAGAGCTGTAAAAGAAGTATCTGAAAGCTGTGTTATAACACAGTGGCACACTCTAAGATCTGTTCTGGCCCTAGAGGCTGACTCTAACATCTCTGCCGAGGCTCTTAAGCACCTGATTAAACTTGTCAGGATGTTAATGATACTAATTAGGAGCTTTGAACTAAATTAGATCCAATGGGCAAACCCTCAACATGATGACTGGCCACCCCTGTAGTGGAAAAAAGGGCCGTACGTGGGTTGCGTGGCACCTGGTGGGTAGTAGCTTTTGTTTCTGCTTGCTCTTCCATGGCTCTCTTGAGATTTACACCTCCAGCCTACTGAGAGCAGTGAGAGTGAGAGAAAGAGAGAGCGAGAGCAGATGCTTCCTGTGAGGAGTGGAATACAGGTGTCTCAGAGGAGAGGATGTGGGACAGAGAGAGAGAGAGAGTGCACGTTGGGGACATGTCTGTTTACCAAGTTTACATCAGAGCTTCATGACTCCGAGGCTTTCGACTCATTTCAATACCACATGCAAAAAAATAGTTAATCACAGCGCTTTGTTCGTCAGCTTGCTCCTCTCATCTTCCTGTTACCATGTACTGTAAAAACTGTACGCTGGGCTGATTTCATAATCCTCTTTCACATTGTGTGTGTGCGTGCGTGTGTGTACGCGCACCCGTGTGCCCCTCGTGGCACAGGTACCAGAGAGCTTTCCAAAACAGCTCAGGAGTTCAGTGTGTACTCATTAGCACTGCCACAGTAAAATTGTACAAGCTTTGTTGAGTTGTTTTTCTCTCTCTCTCTTCCCCCCTCAATCATATTCTCTCCTTCTGCCTTTCTCACTCTTTTCGTCTCTCTCTCTCTCTCTGTACTTTATCAGGTGTACAATCCATTGAGACATTTTCTCTTGCACACAGTCATTGCTGGAGGAAATCATTCCATTCTATTTGTGTATGTGTGTGTGCGTACATGCATGTTTTTATATACTACTGGGGACCAAATGGCCCCACAAGGACAGTAAAATCTGACAATTTCGACCTTGTGGGGACATTTGGATGGTTCGCATAAGGAAATGCTGGTGTGTGTGTGTGTGTGTGTGTGTGTGTTTTTAAATAAAAGAGCCAAAAAGTTTCCTTTTCATTACTGAGGTTAGGGTTAGGTTGCGGTGCAGGCACATCATTAATTAACTGCGATAATAATTATGTCAGAGGCGATTCTAGAGTCTGTTGTGGCCCCAAGCAAAAATTTCCAGGGGGCCGTTCTGACTAGTGTTCATCACCAATATGTTATAAATAATGACACCAACGAAAAATGTATGAAACCAAAGTTTTTTTTAATTCCAAATGTGAAAATACAATGGTAAAGAACAATAAAAAACAAAATAAATAAGCCCTCGGGCCCCGACTCTCGGGGCCCCCTGGGCTAGGGGGCCCCAAGCAGTTGCCTGCCTTGCCTGTTCGCAAGCTGTGCATCTGAGTGGAAGGTCCTCACAGGGATAGTGAAACAAATGTATGTGTGAGGGGATGGAAAGGGAGTGGATGTGTTTATCTTCTGAAGATGTACCACTGTGTGATGGACGTTATCACCTCCAGAACAGAGGTGCCAGCAGGATCTCAAGTCACGCTGTGTCCTTTTTTTTTTAATGATTTCCCCCTGTATCATCTTTCCTTCTGCCTCTGTGTGAGCTTTATATATTTTTACAGTTGCCTGTTTCTTGATCTGCCCCGAGATGAGCAACTTTAATCTTTCCTGTTGGCAGTGGGAATGTGTCACTGCCTCTTCTTGTGTCCCACTGCATATTTTATCTTGTGCTGAGAGCTGATCATCACACTGCAGCTCCACACCGATACGCATTCTACCTGCAGACGAGGAGAGCCAGGGAAAGGCAAGCGTGATATTTTCATTAACACATATCTTCATTAACACGCACGAAAAGCAGGGGAGCGAGGGAGGGAAAATAACAACAACAACAACAGCAGCAGCAGCAGCAGCAATGCCATAACGAAACCATGGCACCCCCCGTGGGCGTTCTGCTGTTTGTAGTGACACAGAGGACGAGTTATGCTAATTGAGTGTTCTTTGCATAATTAGAAAAGAGAAACTTCATCATTATTATGAGGAGAGAATAACCAGACTGAGGGTAATTTAGAGTTTTCCCCAGCAGGGTGGTGGGGGAGGAAAGAAAGAAAGAAAGAAAGAAAGAAAGAAAGAAAGAAAGAAAGAAAGAAAGAAAGAAAGAAAGAATGCCCTTTCAGTGTTATTCCTGCCTATTTTTTTTCTCTTTCTCTCCTATACAGAACAGCAGAACAGCATATTCATCAGGATGCTTCGCCAAAGTGTGTCTTAATGATAATTACTTTTCTCAATGCGATCGTTTCAAAGTGATTAACTACATTTGTTTTTGAAGAGCGCCCATTTGCAATGGAAATTTACGAGGCAATATTTGGATTAAAGCAATTCGCACACATTCAGGCATGCTGCCAAAGTCTTTGTAATAGGACCAGACCCCTCTGAATCAATTAGAGCACTTAAAATATTTTGGTGTTGTAAAATAGTGCCATTGTTTTCTCCACAGAGAACGGGAACATCCATGAAGCATGAGCACCAGCCTTAAAATCTCAGCCTCCTCACAGCTGATGCCAGATCCAGGGTGTATAGATGGTAGGCAGTGATGTGGGCTGGATGAGGGTACATTAATGATGGGCAGAGAGGGGAAGTTAAAATCGCACGTGCACAGAGACTAGTAAGACTGATACTGAAGCTACTGCTGATATATGCGTTCACAGTGTTATCGTCTGACTGATTTACTCCTCTCCTCTCCTCTCCTCTCCTCTTTGCAGTGCCAACATGGCTGACCACGTACTCTGCCTTGAGACAGAACATTCTCTGCTTCAAAGGTTCTCTCACTTTTTTTTCATCTCTATGTACCAGCCTACAGCCAGAGCCATGGATTAATATTTCAAAACATGTTTCTCACCCCCTCTTCCTCCCTCACTTTCTCTTCCCCCTCCTCTCAGTGTCTCACATACATACTCTCTGTTCCCTGTTCACCACTTTGCGTCTCTCTCTCTCTCTCTCTCTCTCTCTCTCTCTCTCTCTCTGTAGAGCCTGGCTGCAGATATGCATGATATTTTCCCTTATCTCATGTTTTGCCGCTCCATTGCTCCCTTGGTCCAATCACTGGAGCACTATGTTTTATGAATTAATAAGAGATGATCCTGGAAGGGGAGGCAGCTGAGGGAACGAAGAAGGAGGGAGAACATAGGAGGGGGAAAATGAGAGCAGAAGAAGAGAGAGAAAAACAGAGGGTGGAGGCTGCAGTCGAATTTTAATGAACACCAAGGGGAATATCATGTTTCTCTCTCTCTCTCTCTCTCCCCCCCACTTACTCTTTCTCTCTTTCTGTCTGGATATCCTTATGGTACACTGCTCTAAATCACTGTCATGCAAACAAGGTATTTCCCATCATGCCCTTGGTTTTTGGATGGTAAGTGTGTCACCGTGTGGCACAGCTTGGCTCACCGAGTGCACCTGCTCCGTTGTCCTAATTGAACAGATGATCTGCCAATTTGTCATGTTTATCTTCGGCGCCTCTCCTCGGTGGCTGGCCCGCTCCTCGCAGCCCCCCTCCTGAACGTGCTGCAGATGTTAGCAGCATTTTTTATGACAGATCTTGTAGTCATTACTGAATAATTCATGCTTGCATTAATGTCTTCAGATAGCATCTCGAGCTCCCTGTACTCTGCCTTTCTATCCATCCTTTATTTCCTGTACTCTCTCTCTCTCCTTCTCTCTCCATCACATGGGAAAACTTTATTATGCCTCCCTCTGACAGCAAAGTATACGGATAAAAGATAATTGCCTGGCTTGACTCTCCCCATTGATATGAAAATAGGCTTTGAATTATTCACCAAGGTTTAAAGGTTAGTTGAAGGTTATTACTTGGGGACAGAAATAAAGGAAGGAGAAAGAGCCTCTCTGCGCATTGTTCGGCAGCAGGCAAACGAAACGTCAGTGAAAGGCTAATTTGCAGTGCATGCCGCAGTGGTCTCTCGCAAATAAATCCCCAAAGTCTCTCTGGAGATTTTAACACGGGAGAAGTCAATTATTTATAAGCAAATGATGTTCAGTTTTTTTTTCTTCTCCCCCTTTGACTAAAAAAAGAAATGAAAATTCTGTACCTAAATACAACTGGGTGTCTGTGCCATCCAAATGCAAATTTTTTGGCTTGCTATATATTTTTTTTCTGCCCAGCCAAGCAGGGCAGAGGATAATAAGCAGCCATTCTGGAGAGGGAAAGTGTCCTGGATGATTGCTTTTTGACATGAATCAGATCAGTTGAAATGCGAGCAGGCTTTAGGTGGCTTGGATAATTTAGCTTAGAATACAGTGTCCTTAATATATTATTCTCTTTGTTGGTGTGTATTTTTCTCTCTGTACGGGTTCAGAGTCACAATGAGTTCTGCGGTTGGTCCCTCTGTTCTTACGCCACACTGCATCACCATAGCAACCATGCGTGCAGGTACTTCGCTTTAGCAGGGAGTCATGGTGAGCTGTATGATGGAGATGGACAACCCCCACCCACCCCTCTTCTCTCTCTCTCTCTCTCTCTCTCACACACACAGGCTCTTTTTATCTCTCAATCAGCCCTCCCCCCCCAGTGCTCTCATTCCTTGGAACTAGTTGACCTGACGGTGGTGTGTTTTTATGAATCTCTATTTATCTTCTCATATATGTCCGTGTGTCTTTTTGTCGCAAGTTCATTTGCATATTCTCACGCAGCACTACCCCTCAGTGGGTGTGATGCTCCAGGCCTGATCGCCTCGTCTGCCTTGTTATTCCTCCAGCCGATTTGTGACACCTCCTATCTCACTGCTCATTTGTTGACAAAATTAATTCAAATGAATGCAAGTGATTGTTTTTTTTTTTTTTCAGCACAGAGATATGTTGTGATTGCACCTTTCAGCTACATGTATCTATGCTCCTTCTGTAGGCTGCAGGTGTAGAATTGTGTTTCTTTTTAAATAAGGAAGCATAAATAATAATTTTATTCTGGCTTATCGGATGCTGTATATTTGAGTGATGTATTGCTTTAAAGCTAGACTGCCTTTCAGATTTTTCAAGTGTAGGTCATAAAAATAATTTTCCCTGACACCCAATTATTTTTGTTTAGTGGACTGAAAGCTACTGAATTCGAATCACAGACTTCAATTTTATTCATTTTTTAAAAATAAAACAATTAATGAATTTAGGGCCACGTGGCCCTAAATTCTCCACTATTTTTTCCTGCTTCACCATGACACAATACAAGATACTACCATCATGCATCACGTGGTGGACTTTCCCTGTTCGCGCAAGGCATTATGGGATACAAATTTGAAACAGGAGAGAAAAATGGACGACACAAATGAAACGTGAACGACCGATTACAGTAACAGAAAGCAAGAAGAAAAGGCGTTATGTTGTGAAGGAAAGAAAACACAGGACCAAACTAATAAATATCGGCGGTCAGCGAGCACCTCGGTGTGATCAGCTGTTCGTTTAGCGACAGAATGATGGAACTGTCAGTGCACACTCAAAGGTAAACCTGCGCATGCGCGCACACGGACTTCCTCTGTCTGCTTGACTGCGCGAAGTGAGCGATTTCATGCACATTATTTGCTCGGGAATCCCCTCAAATTAAATAACTTCCCAGCCACAGAGTGGCCTGATATTTTGTGAGATATTACAGAAATAAACATATATCACAATGACCAAATTTCAGAGGGAACTAAATTACACTGATTTTATGAAATCGAAAGCTTAAAAAAAAAAAGAGAGAGTAAATGCACTAAGCTTGGAGCAAGCAGTTGAATTACATGACAGAGAAGTCATATGTGGGCGGCACGGTGGTGTAGTGGTTAGCGCTGTCGCCTCACAGCAAGAAGGTCCGGGTTCGAGCCCTGTGGCCGGCGAGGGCCTTTCTGTGTGGAGTGTGCATGTTCTCCCCGTGTCCGCGTGGGTTTCCTCCGGGTGCTCCGGTTTCCCCCACAGTCCAAAGACATGCAGGTTAGGTTAACTGGTGACTCTAAATTGACCGTAGGTGTGAATGCGAGTGTGAATGGTTGTCTGTGTCTATGTGTCAGCCCTGTGATGACCTGGCGACTTGTCCAGGGTGTGCCCCGCCTTTCACCCGTAGTCAGCTGGGATAGGCTCCAGCTTGCCTGCAGAACAGGATAAAGCGGCTAGAGATAATGAGATGAGAAGTCATATGTCCCTATTTGAACCTATTCAGATCTTTCATCTCTTCTGTTTTCTCTATTTTAGCTTCTTTCCAGTAATATGACAAATAGCATATGAATTAATTCATAAATGTTCGAACATAATGTTCGTTACACCTGTTACTAACATTTACCCAGTTTCTCATCTTACCTCACAGCCACACTCGCTCCTTCCTGCTGTTCGTCTCTCCTGTTTTCTGTGAATAATACACGGCTTATCAAAATCAATCATCCACGGAACTCATTTTCAAGTGGAAATATGGGTCATTTTGACTTAATTTGGCAAAGACTCTTTTATAGCTCCAATTTGTTGGCAGCACTTTGGCAGAGGACGTAAAGACAGCTTTGTTTTTGACAGCTTCTCAACACATCATTAGCTGAAAATAAGGAACTAGTAAGAGGCTTGCCAGGCGCACTCTAGCGGAGACGGACTTCCAGATGGCAAAGCGATGCTCTAGAAAGCAGATGTGTTGAAATAGGAATGCTGCACATCCACTGCACTCTATTTTGCTACTTGAAATTGAGCGTAGTAATCTCTTTCAGCCTATTTTTTTTCTATGGATTTTTGTATTTTTGAAAAGCGCATACTATTCATAGAGGATAGCATATTCAAATACATTCTGTACATCGACACTTGTGGTATTTATCTGGCTCTGAGTTGCACAGAATATCTCAGCAGTTGATGATCTTCTTTGATACTGCTGATATCTATGCTAAAGGCATGTTTCCCAGAATGCTGGAAATGTGAGATCACTGACTCTGACAGCTCCAGTCCGCCTCCTCACGGCTGAATGGCACCTCAGTGTCGCTGTCCCCTGACCTCCACTATTGTCTGTAGGTCAGGGTTGTAGCCTTTCACGGCAAGCAGGCTGTAGACTATTCTGTATCGCCTCCGTATGCCAGAGGAAGAACAAGCACACACTTTCCCACTGTTTACCAATTGCAGACACTTCATCCTTAATAACATTCCTTCGTTTTACTGCATGGATGTCAGAGCTGGGATTATCTTATTGCCAGCTTTAGTAGAAACGAGCGTGGGATTAAATGACATTTCATTTCCGACGAGGTTCACATGTGCCTTTGGATGATCTGATGGCATGGAGGCTTCAGATCAGCTTGTAGCTCTGTAGCCTGCCAGCGAAATGCTAATAGAAGGTGGCAGAGCGATCAGTGATGTTCCCCTCTCTCTCTTTTTCTGTCCCTCGCTCAATTACTTACCTCTGTGACAAGGTAACAAAAAAGCACTCTCCATCTCTGGCCATGCCAAGAGGCACTTCATCGAGGACTTTTGCCCGCCGCTTCAGAGCGCTTGTCTGATTACAGACTGATCGATACCTGGCCCCTTTCCCACTCCTGGCACAGGGAATGATGCGATGCTTGGAGCTGTGACATTGACTGGACCCTGGAGGGGGTGCCTGAGTATTGCTCAGCGAGAAATGGCCATCCTATTAACTCTGCCGGCCTCTTTTGTTGTGGTGGTGATAAAAGCCACAGAGGAGGAGGCGGAGGAGGAGGAGGAGGAGGCATTAAATGACACAAATGCCCTTATAATTGCTCCCTTTGATTCTAATTGTGGATATTAATCTTGTTTTGTTTGAAGGCATACTGGTGCCAGAGCAACTGCTGAGGAAATAAATCTTCATTGCTATAACTGCGACTTTATCAATGCACGATATTTCCCTTGGTGTGCTTTACCATTGTATGATGTAGCTCAATGCTAAATATTTGGTTCTTCAATTAATTGCGTTCCTGTGTTTGCAGTTTGCCCTCTCTGTCTGTGTGTGATCCCACTATAATGGTCTCAGTGCTGACCCTGTGGCCTTCTCTCACTGCACCCATCCTTCTGGATCCTTGCTGGAGCTTTCTCTACCACGCTCCCCCCATGCTGTGGGCCATGTTAGTGTGCCGACATGCCCAGAGATGTGTCCTCTGGCCTTTTCCCATAATGCTGCTGTGCATTGTCCTTTGTGCAGGTCATACTGTTTATCACCCCATCAGAGACAGTCTGGGTAGCTCTTACAGCTTCTATTATTTACAGCTGAGCCAGCGTCTCTCTCTCGCTCTCTCAGGCCCCGTTTCTCCTATTGAGCACTTTTATTGTTTCCCCACTATTTCCTTGTTTGAAACAATATAGTCAGAGCTGTTCTTATTGATTCCACTGGATTGTGCCCTGAGTAAGTGCTCCTTTGAGCCTGGCTGCTATATTAAGCCATCGTTCCAGCAACGGATGACAGCTCTCCTTAGATCACTGGCTGCCTCTCACTGCGCTGGTATTACTCATATGTTAATTGATTGGGCGACAGAAAATGGAGGAGACTGGTGGGAAGGTGGAAACAGCTCTGCTGAGAATATTAAGTAACAGACCGCAAACTCCAAAAGTAACTAAGGTTAATGATGGGCTCAGAAAGAAATGAATGACTTGTATGATTACATAACCAAACCAGAGTTACAACCTACATATGTACAGTAATCACTGTCTCCAGACTCATTTACGCACAACATGCCATTTGCACTGTTTTTTTTAAACGCCTTTTATTCCATTTGCATTGCTGACAACATGCTATTTGCACGTCACTCGTACTTTACTGCCACCTTAACTCATTTTTGCTTTGTAATTTATACTTGCTGTGCATTTCTGGTTAAATATTAACTGCATTTCATTAGCTTTGTATTGTACTCTGCACAATGCCTAATCTAATCTAATCTAATCTAATCTAATCTAATCTAATCTAATCTAATCTAATCTAATCTAATCTAATCTAATCTAATCTAATCTAATCTAATCTAATCTAATCTAATCTAATCTAATCTAAATAGTCCACTTTCCGAATGAACTACACTAGCTAAAAACTCTAGCAATCACAAGAGGCTGCCTGACCACCACAGCTCAGTCGTAAAAGAGGTAGTGTTTGCACTTTCGGATAGTTCAGCTTTTAAAAAATAAAAAATCTTAAATAGAAACCAAAGGCTAGAGTGCTGAGAGGGTTTTAAAGCGTATCTGTGGATGCTCAACCTGGATATTGCTCTCTTCTTGGTCTGAAAACCAGAGCCAAAGTCAGTCAGTGCTGCTGTTGGAGCCAAAAGAAGAATGCAGCAGAATTTCACTTGAGAAAGGATTCATCTTCTCCTTCCCGGAGTAGTAGTTAAATAATATTGGCTGGCATTGAGTGGTATATCAGATGTATTCCATTCAGTTAGCATGATACTGAAAGAGTCGAAGATGAGTTCAATATCATGCTAGCATAATGGAATATATCTGATAGACCATGAAAAAAGCCAGCTATTGTTGTTATTATTATTATTATTATTATTATTATTATTATTATTATGCATACACACTCTTCATATCAGCGTTCTCGAAGGCCAACGCTAGCTTACCCGCCACTCGGTGCTGTTAGCGTGGCAGTCCCATTACCTTCCAGCCGGCGTAGCAGTAGCCTTAGCGAAGGCCATCGCTAGCTTACTCGCGACTCTGTGCTGTTAGTGTGGCCATCCAGTTACCTTCCAGCCAGTGTAGCAGTAGCGAAGGCCAATACTAGCTTACCCGTGACTTGGTGCAGTTAGTGCGACAGTCCAGTTAGCTTCCAGCCAGTGTAATGTTAGTGAAGGCTAATGCTAGCACAGTCAAGCTGATTATTATTATTATTATTATTATTATTATTATTATTATTTTCCCTGTGTAATTTACTTAGTTAACCCCGCCGACAGTAGTCGGAGGGGTTATTATTTTCACCTGCGTCAGTCTGTGTGTGTGTGTATCTGTCTGTCTGTCTGTGTGTCTGCAAGATATCTCAAGAACCAATGGATCGATTTGGACCAAATTTTGTAGATGTGTTGCCAATCACCCAGGAAGGAAACCATTAAATTTTGGAGGTCAAAGGTCAAGGTCATGGCAGAACTTCGAAATTTTCGCCCAATGTATTTTAATAGGGAAAAGGCGGGGTTTGCACTCGTTAGAGTGTCCCTGTCTAGTTACTTTTTAAAATCAACCTCACAACTACACACAGCAGAGCGACCTGGCACCCAAAATTCTCTCAAAATCTTCCACTTTTAATGAAGCAAACCTTGCAGCCATGTTTGTTTACAAACTGTCACAGTCACTTGCTAGCATGGAAGTTTTCCATCTCCAATGTGTCTGTTTTCCAGTTTTTCGATGTCCATTGGTATGTTTTTCTCTTGTAAATATGCATGAAGAATATCTAATGAAGTTTTGGTAGCCTTTCAGGTGTTCAGCGTGTCTTCAGTTTTCCGTTTATTTATTTAGTGCTTAAACCTAGCAGTAGCGTTGGATTAGCCTCGTCTTCTCTCTTTCCCAGCTGACAAAGAAATGATTGTGCGCATGCGCAGCAGGAAAGTTTTGTCATTGGATCTTCGCATGAACTCTGGCGTGTGACGTCGTGGTGTTTTGACAGCATGCAAAATTATAACAATATTGCACGCTCATTCTCCATTGGGGAGAGCGGCGTAATACATGGAGGATAAGCAATACGATAACAATATTGCATGCCATCAATAAACCCACTCGAAGGGAATAGAATACATGTTTATATTCCATGGACAAAGTGGCCCGTATGTATAATAATTTATTTTATTTCAGGATGTTTATTGGAATTACAAGTAAGGATATACCTGAAATTTGAAAGTCTTGGGTAGTACAGTACTCATGGTGATTTGCCAGTAGAATCTTGTGCAATCTGTATTCCCAAGTATATAAATGAAAATTTCTGATATTGCACATTAAACTTTGCAACATTCTCACTGGAAGACAAGAACGATTCAACTGTCAAAAATATATTAGTGAAATGGCTAGATGTAGTGTACATGCACTTATTTTACCTGAACAACAAAGTCTCTGAATCTCCTACTTACTGGGTGTAGCACTTACATTAATTTAAGTGCTTGAGAATATTTGCTAAATCCTTTGTTAATTTTTTTTTTTTTGCTTTGCTGAAATATTATTGAGAAATATTATATATTAATATAATAATATATTCATATTTTAAGAAGGGCGGCACGGTGGTGTAGTGGTTAGCGCTGTCGCCTCACAGCAAGAAGGTCCGGGTTCGAGCCCCGTGGCCGGCGAGGGCCTTTCTGTGTGGAGTTTGCATGTTCTCCCCGTGTCCGCGTGGGTTTCCTCCGGGTGCTCCGGTTTCCCCCACAGTCCAAAGACATGCAGGTTAGGTTAACTGGTGACTCTAAATTGACTGTAGGTGTGAATGTGAATGGTTGTCTGTGTCTATGTGTCAGCCCTGTGATGACCTGGCGACTTGTCCAGGATGTACCCCGCCTTTCGCCCGTAGTCAGCTGGGATAGGCTCCAGCTTGCCTGCGACCCTGTAGAACAGGATAAAGCGGCTAGAGATAATGAGATGAGATATTTTAAGAAATGTCAAGATTTTATGAGTCCTGGGTCTCGACATCTGTTTTATTTTGTCTCTACTGTAGCGTTCACATATTTCTTTTTCTTTGGACAGCCAACATGTTTTGTGCAACAAATCTGATGAGGCTCACAGAGTGTGTACTTGGTGTAGGAGAGATTTAGTTTGTCACAATTCACTGTGCTCATATAATATAATATCATATGACATAACTCACCGGCCACTTTGACACCTTTACCCCTGCTCATTTATGCAATTGTCCAATTAGACAATGGTTTGAGTACTGAGGAAACGTTTTGATTTCCTGGGAGTTTCACACACAACAGTCTCGAGTTTACCCTGGTGCAGAAAACAAAAAACATCCTGTGAGCAGACAGTCTGCTGGCTGAAACACTTTGTGGCTGAGACGTCAGAGGAGAATGACCAGTATAGACCCTTTTCAGTCATGTGACCTTCGTAAATGCGACCACCATTTTGGACATGTAGTGGACTTCGGCTCGAATCAGTTTGAATGCGAGGAAGGCGACAAACGAAAAACATAAAAGAAAAAGGAGCGAGATGCAGAAAACACCTTCACTATCCAGCGACGTAGGGCATTTACAGGGCGAGCAGAGGGAGAGGTATTTGCAAAAATTGAGGTTAGCAGGCTTAGAGAACGACGTTTACCTGCTTCCACCAGGATTGTTCACTGATGTACGGATGTACACGAAGCCCTCGTCTTTACCTGACTTCGGCCCACATGATCTGTATACCTATGTCGTTAAAAACCCATCGCCATACACATACACGCCAACGTCCGAGGTTCCGGAGCGCGCTCCGGCTTGCTCCCGGAGTGCTCTGGCCGAGGTTCCGGAGCGCGCTCCGGCTTGCTCCCCTTCAAATTAAGCAGCGCACTCCGGCTTGCTCCGGAGCAAGCCGGAACGCGCTGCTTAATTTGAGGGGAACCTCGGCCGGAGCACTCCGGGAGCAAGCCGGAGCGCGCTGCTTAATTTGAGGGGAACCTCGGCCGGAGCACTCCGGGAGCAAGCCGGAGCACGCTGCTTAATTTGAGGGGAACCTCGGCCGGAGCGTGCTCCGGAACCTCGGCCGGAGCACTCCGGGAGCAAGCCGGAGCGCGCTGCTTAATTTGAGGGGAACCTCGGCCGGAGCACTCCGGGAGCAAGCCGGAGCGCGCTGCTTAATTTGAGGGGGAGCAAGCCGGAGCGCGCTGCTTAATTTGAGGGGGAGCAAGCCGGAGCGCGCTCCGGAACCTCAGACGTTGGCTCCGGCAGCTATTTACACTGGATCCGGTGTAAATAGCTGCCGGATCATAATTACAGTAAACTAGTAAATACAGTAAAGGAAAAACTTGAGACTGAAAGGTTTTAACAGTCATCCAAATGACTGAACGTAAACATTGCTACAGTAACATACCAGCTACTTGTTGACATTAGCTAGTCAACAATAGCTACTACAGAAGAACAAAGCGGTTACAATGGGTTATTTTAACCTATTTGGTTACACACTCGCCACCACAGAATGTTAACAGCAATGTAATGCCTTTTCTGGCTAATTTTATTCGTCTTACCTCCAATAAAGTGGTCACTACACAAGCGTTGGTATGCCAAGGGCTGCCAATCTTTCCTGTTAATGGCCGCTATCCATCTTCTCCGTCAGGATCCGATAAAATGATAAACCTTGCCTTGTTTGTTGATGGTTACTACATCCAGGTGCACAACAATATAGTGGCATGATGGAAGTCTTGCTGAAAGTAAAAACTTTCTTTGCTGCCGTTCCTCAGTGTTGGCTGTGGTAAACTACTGGTAGTACATGTCCAAAATGGCGGCCGCGTTTGTCGTGACGTCACGTGAAAAGGGTCCATAACAGGGAGTCTATAGTAACTCAAATAAGCACTATTTACAACTACAGTGAGCAGAAAAGCACCTGAGCTCACACACACAAGTTGAACCTTGAGGAAGAAGACCACATCAGGTTTGACTCCTGTGAACCAAGTTCCTGTGAAAAGTATCAATTACCGTGTCTACTGATGATGTCACTAACACTGGTGTAGTAATGGTTCCAAACTAGGAAGTGGAACTTTATGTGGTGAACACAGAGAAGCAGAGTGATGTACAGACTGAAACGTCTCAGTGCTGTTATACTGATTATCAGCGCTCTTGCAACACTGCTCGACCATTATATATAGAGTATATTACACGGTTGTGCAAAGATATGAAGTTTATCTTCGAGTGGTTCATGAGTGAGAGTGAACGAGTGAAAATATTTTCAACACGAGAAGATAAATTTCATATCTTCGCACAACCATGTAATATTATTTATCTTATATGGACACAAAACGCAAGTTAATCGAAAGGATTTTAATTCTGAACCGGTTCGCCATTTTGACCGCGCGTATCAAGTCAGCAGGAAAACAATGGGAGTGGCATCATCGGAGTGAAATATCAGGAATTATTATATATACGGGCCACTTTGTCCATGGAATAAAAACATGTATTCTATTCCCTTCTAGTGGGTTTACTGATGGCATGCAATATTGGTATCATATCACTTATCCTACATGTATTACGCCACTCTCTCCAATGGAGAATGAGCGTATAATATTGCACGTTGTCAAGACAACATGACATCACATGTCGGAGCTCATGAGAGGATCCAATCACAAAACTTTCCTGCTGTGCATGTGCCCAATCATTTCTTTGTCGGACGAGAAAGAGAGAAGGCGAGGCTAATCCAGTGCTCGGTTTAAGCACTAAATAAATAAACTAAAACTAAAGACGCGCTGAACACACGAGAGGCTACGAAAACTTGATTATATATTCTTCACGCATATTTCCAAGAGAAAAACATACCAATGGACATTGAAAACCTGGAAAAGAGACACGTCGGAGATGTAAAACTTCCGCTCTAGCGAGTGACTGTGACAGTTTGTAAACAAACATGGCTGTGAGGTTTGCTTCGTTAAAAGCGGAAGATTTTGAGAGAATTTGGGTGCCAGGTCGCTCTGTTGTGTGTAGCTGTCAATGTTGATTTTAAAAGTAACTAAGTAAATTACACAGGGAAAATAAGAATAATAATATTTGGCTTGACTGTGCTATTGGGGCCTTCGCTAACACTACACCGGCTAGAAGGTAACTGGACTACCGCAATAATAGCACCGAGTTGCTAGTAAGCTAGCACTGGCCTTCGAGAATGCTGATATGAAGAGTGTGTATGTATAATAATAATAATAATAATAATAATAATAATATTATTGGGTGGCTTTTTTTCATGGTCTATCAGATATATTCCATTCAGCTAGCATGATATTGAACTTGTCTTAGACTCGTTCAGTATCATGCTAGCTGAATGGAATATATCTGATATACCACTCAAAGCCAGCCAATATTATTTAAATATATCACTCAGGTCCGCAATGTATTTGGTGTGTAAAATGTGAGTTTCTCAACATGAGAAGATAAACTTAATTCCTTCAAGCCAACGTGTGATGTTCTTTTTATTATAGAGACACATTCACACACAAAAAGTACCCGAAGTTATCAAAACGCGAGTGACATCTAGAGATTTATGTCACGGTTTTGGTTCTCCATGTCAAGGATGTAGCTCGTATGAAAAATACTACTTCTTCTTTTGGCTGCTCCCGATTAGGGGTCGCCACAGCGGATCTTTCGTCTCCATTGCTCCCTGTCTTCTGCATCCTTCTCTACCACACCTGCCCCTTTCATGTCCTCTCTCACCACATCCATGTATCTCCTCTTTGGCCTTCCTCGTTTTCATGTGCCTGGCAGCTCCATCCTCAACATTCTCCTTCCAACATGCTCTGCTCATCTCTTCTCAGGATGTGCCCATACCATCTCAGTCTCATCTCTCTTAGCTTAATTCCCAAGCTCTCCACATGTGCTGTCCCTCTGATGTGCTCGTTCCTTATCCTGTCCAACCTCCCATCACAAACCTTAACATCCTCAACTCCGCCACCCCCAACTTTGCCTCCTGTCTCTTCGTTAAGGGTACGGTCTCCAATCCATACATCACAGCTGGTCTCACTACTCTCTTATACATCTTACCTTTCACTTTTGCTGGGACTTTCTTATCACAAATGACTCTGCATTTTCCTGCACAGTTGACCCCAGGTACTTGAATTCACCAACTTTCTTTACGTCTACTCCTTGCATCTTCACTACACTCTCATCCCCATTCTCATTGATGCACATGTATTCTGTTTTGCTAAGCTCGTATGAAAAATACAAGTGGTGTATTTTCCAGTAAAACACTCATATCCATATATAAAATCAGAAAAAGTTGGGACAGGAAGGAAAATACACATAAAAAAAGAAAGCAGTGATTTCTAAATTTACTTTGACTTGTATTTCATTGCAGACAGTATGAAATGCATACTGTTGATATGCATCCATTCCTGCATTTCGGACCTGTAACACATTCCAAAAAAAGTTGGGATGGGGCAATTTAGGGCGAGTAATGAGTTGAAACAACGAAATAATGATGTGATTTGAAACGGGTGATGTCATCGGGTAATTGTAATCATGTAATCAGTGTTCAGGAAAGGCCTCGTCTTTGAGGAACAAAGATGGGCCAAGGAGCTCCAGTTTGTTAACAAATGAATTAGAAAATTATCGAAATGTTTAAAAACAATGTTCCTCGAAGAAAGATCGGAAGGGATTTGGATCGTTCACCTGTTGTGGTGCATAATATCATTAAATGATTCAAGGAATCTGGAGCCATTTTTGGTGTGTAAAGGGCAAGGGAGTAAGTCTCAGTAGATTATGATTTTGGAGCAACATATTCTGCCTTCAAGATGACATTTTTCCACAGATATTTCAACAACACAATATAAAACCCCATTCCGCACACACTGCTTTCTGTGCTGATTTTGGCTTATCTGTATGATCTCCTGATATTAGTCAGGTTACGTGTATGTAATGTCTTTGCACTTAAATAAACACCAAAAATTGGCTTCGAGCAGGGAGAGGGGTTTAACAGTGACAAACAAGGACTGAATTTGTTCTCATACAACTACAAAAAGTCTGCAGCTTTTATCATGTAATCCTAGTGGTTTCTATAGGCTTACTAAAAGTTGTTATTAATGCTTGACATTTTTGTTTCTTTTTTCAGTAAAGCTGACAACTTATGGGGTTATGAAATGGGGCTGTACATCAGTTGCTCTAGCACTCAGATCGCCACAGAGCAGTGTATATATATTTATATCCCTGTTTCTAACTCGAGAAACATTAGAATAGTGCAGTATATGTGGCACAGACAACTGTAACTTTTTTACATGACTTTTTTTTTTTAGATGACTTTTGCTTTGTGATATGGTGCATTATCAGTGACATGGTCAGCAACAATCTGTGCCGAGCAGAGGTGGACAAAGTACCCAACTTCATTACTTAAGTCAAAGTACAGATCCCACTGGTCAAATGTTACTCCGATACAAGTGAAAGTTGTCCAGTCAAATTTTTACTTGGGTTAAAGTACTGAAGTATTTGCTTTTAAAAATACATAAGTATTAAAAGGTACATTTTCTGTCAACGCATCGTTGTATTATTGCCACAACGCTTACAAAACCTAATGCCGTTACCAAAGACAGAAATGTGAATTCACAAAATGAATGCATGCTGTGCCATCATGGTGGTTTAACGTTAAGCTAGCTAGTCGGTGACGCTCCACCTGACATGCTAGCAAACACTTTTCAAACTCAAATTCATATTGGGTAGCTAACGCTACTAGAAAAGAAAGATTTCTACATTGTTTATTTGGCAAGATTATGCTAAAACATTTCTGAAAGGACTTCAGATAAATTAATGTTATTCATGTTAGCGTAACTCCATTTTTACATGCTAACTAACAGTGTTAGTTAACTAGCTATGTGTTAACGTTAGCCGTGAACAAGGCTACGGCAACTTGGCGAGCAAATCCATAGAAAGTCCTTTGACTAACCAGACTGCACAGCTATTGCAATGTTATCGCTAGCTCTAAAAGCACAGACAACTTCACTGCAAGCTTTCTCTTGGAATAAAACGTTTATATACCTCAATGTGGTTCCGCAGGTTGGACGGCGAGTTTTTGTAGGCCGTGATGTGGTTCGTTTTCAGCAAACAAAGCAAACATTTAAAACAAAATGAATCTTTGTTCCTTTCAGAAAACTAAAACATGGGTTCTAGTTATAGCCCTGGGTGTGTGCGTTCTCCAGAAGAACTGCTTCCTTCCATTCTGCCATCAACTGATCGTGTTCAAATAATGCTGCTGAGAAATTATTGAACTTGATTTTATACAGTCTGCGGACGTGACGTGACCCTAGTGATTACTGATAGACTGTCTCAGTGTCACCTGCGAAAAAAACAATCACGTTTTAGAAAAGAAAAGAAAAAAACATCCACTTTCAAAGCTGCTTCATAGTAACGAGGACCTTGATAGAAATGTAGTGGAGTGAAAAGTACGATATTTGTCTTTCAAATGTAGTGAAGTTAAAGTCAGAAGTTTCCAAAAAAAAACCCACTACTCAAGTAAAGTGCAGACACTCAGAAAGTGTACTTAAGTACAGTGCTCAAGTAAATGTACTTTGTTACTGTCCACCTCTGGTGCCGTTTCCCAAAAGCATTGTAGCACAAAGATCATCGTTAAATGGTAGAGCGAGCAGCACAATGAACACTCTCTCTCCTAGTTAAGATGCTCTTAGTGTTAAGAGCCTTTTGGGAAACCCACTACTGTGCAGTTTCAAGGCCAGCAAACGGTGATGTCAGTTTAAATTGGATGTTGCATTCAAGCGATGATTGGTATTAACAGGCCCAAAGTGTGTCAAGAACATTCCCCACACCATTACACCACCTCCACCAGCCTGGACACAAGACAGGTTGGGTCCACAGATTCATGCAGTTCATGTCAAATTCTGACTCATCCATGTGACTCAGCAGAAAATCAAGCTTCATTAGACCAAGGTACATTTATCTAATCTTCAACTGTCCAGTTTTGGTAATCCTGCGCCCACTGCAGCCTCAGATTTCTGTTCTTGGCGGAGAGAAGTAGAACCTGATATGGTCTTCTCCTGTTGGAGCCCATCCACCTCATGGTTTGACGTATTGTGCATTCTGAGATGCTTTTCTACTCACCACAATTGTACAGAATTGGTTATCTGAGTTACTGTAGCCTTTCTGTCAGCTCAAAGCAGTGGCAATTCTCCCTGACCTCTCTCATGAACAAGGTGTTTCTGTCCAAAGAAACTGCCGCTCACTGGATGTGTTTTCTTTATTGCACCATTCTGAGTAGATGCTAGAGACTGTTGTGCATGAAAATCCCAGGAGATCAGCAGTTACAGAAATACTCAAACTAACCACCTGTCTGGCACCAAAAATCGTGCAACAGTTAAAATCACTAAGATCTGCATTTCTCTCCTCCCTCATTCTGATGGTTGATGTGAACATTACCTGAAGCTGTTTGCCCATATCTGCTTGATTTTATGTGCTGCACTGCTGCCACATGATTGGCTGTTTAGATAATTGCATAAATGAGTAGGTGTAAAGTGCTTAGTGAGTGCAATTTCAAGGACAGCATATGGTGATATCAGTGTACTGTAGGATGAGGGCCTCAGCATATTTAACAGTTATTCCACGAAATTGAGTTGTACATGAGGTGATAGCTGACGAGGTGTGTAGCGCCGAGTCGGCTATAAATCATGTACAACGAGTGAGTGAAATAACGGTTTTATTCTATCCATATTCACTGGATTTTGAGAAACAGAGTGTTTTTATTTTTTGCAAATTCAATAAGTACTTTATACAAAACATACGACAAAATCATTTCCGCTCAGAATGTCAACAAAGTGGTGAAATAACAGGAGCAGTTTGTGAAAAATGCTATAATAATAATTCTTGAAAAATAAAAAAAAGATATGTTCTTACCATCAAATACTTTCATTCCATATTTTGGGGGGTTTTGTTTTCGAGTAGAGTTTTTATTTTGTCCTTGGTTGGTTCAGCAACACGGGCCGCCATTTTGTTTTTCTCTACTCACGAGAAAAACAAAATGGGCGGCACAGTGGTGTAGTGGTTAGCATGGTCAACAGCATGAAGGTTCCGGGTTTGAACCCAGCGGCCGGCGAGGGCCTTTCTGTGTGGAGTTTGCATGTTCTCCCTGTGTCTGTGTGGGTTTCCTCCGGGTGCTCCGGTTTCCCCCACAGTCCAAAGACATGCACTTAGGTTAACGTGAGGCTGAAGTGCCCTTGAGCAAGGTACCTAACCCCTGACTGCTCCCCGGGCGCTCTAGTGTGGCCGCTCACTGCTCTGGGTGTGTGGGTTCACTGCTTCAGATGGGTTAAATGCAGAGGATGAATTTTACTGTGCTTGAAGTGTGCATGTGACAAATAAAGGTTTCTTCTTCACGGTATATAAGCTGATATCCTAGTAGTAGAGTAGCTAATCAGAGTGTGTGATTGCTCATATGCAGTGAATGTCTCATCTCATTATCTGTAGCCGCTTTATCCTGTTCTACAGGGCTACAGGGTCGCAGGCGAGCTGGAGCCTATCCCAGCTGACTATGGGCGAAAGGCGGGGTACACCCTGGACAAGTCGCCAGGTCATCACAAGGCTGACACATAGACACAGACAACCATTCACACTCACATTCACACCTACGGTCAATTTAAGGCCAATTTATGCTGACAACGCAGTCCTCGCAGATGGCGTCGCAGATGGCGTCTGCGTAGCCCCCCCCCTTCGCAGACGCTCTGCGCGCACCTCCCAAAAATTGTGACCACCGCAGAAGCCTCGCAGACAGCGTCGCAGACAAGAGGGCTCTGATTGGTCCACTCTACATCTGCTGTACACGCACTTCCGCTTCCCTACTTTCCCGGTTTGGTTTGTTTTCACTACCGCCATTTTTAAAAACACGAGCGAAGATGGAGCAGCACGAAGAGCGGTTGATCGAGGAAGTGAGGAAGTACGTACATCTATACGACTCCAGTTCTAGTCATTATAAGTAACCGGAGGATAAACACTCCACTAACCACACCCACCAACTACTCCTAGCGATTTCGCGACTTTGCGCCCCCTTGCATTGTGGCGGTGAATAACATCGCGCACACCTATTACTCCCCGCTCAATGATAAATTACAACTGTCTGCGAAAAGCTATCTGCGAAAGCCTTGTCGCAGGAGCATGCAGAGGCCCTTAGAGTCACCAGTTAACCTAACCTGCATGTCTTTGGACTGTGGGGGAAACCGGAGCACCCGGAGGAAACCCATGCGGACACGGGGAGAACATGCAAACTCCGCACAGAAAGGCCCTCACTGGCCACGGGGCTCGAACCCGGACCTTCTTGCTGTGAGGCGACAGCGCTAATCACTACACCACCGTGCTGCCTTCTGGTGAATGTGGATAGAATAATTAATGTTATTTTGAAATAATTGAAACAAAAGGTTTTTTGGGAGTGAGTTGAGTAAGATGGTGCTTTTTGTCAAGAGGGTAATACTCATCTCTCATCTCATTATCTCTAGCCGCTTTATCCTGTTCTACAGGGTCGCAGGCAAACTGGAGCCTATCCCAGCTGACTACGGGCGAAAGGCGGGGTACACCCTGGACAAGTCGCCAGGTCATCACAGGGCTGACACATAGACACAGACAACCATTCACACTCACATTCACACCTACGGTCAATTTAGAGTCACCAGTTAACCTAACCTGCATGTCTTTGGACTGTGGGGGAAACCGGAGCACCCGGAGGAAACCCACGCGGACACGGGGAGAACATGCAAACTCCGCACAGAAAGGCCCTCGCCGGTGAAACAAAAGGTTTTTTGGGAGTGAGTTGAGTAAGATGGTGCTTTTTGTCAAGAGGGTAATACTGTTTTCTCAAACCACTGCTGAAGTCATAAAGGTTTAAGCCTAGTCCATAACTATTTCACAGCATTACATGGTGTGGTGTTCCAACACACAAATAAATGATTTCATTATTTTGAGAGATTTTGAATGTAAGCAGACTTCTATTTTGGCAATGATCTGTGGTGGTCTCTTATTGGTTATTACTGTTAGTATATACTGTATATATTGGTACTGCGCCACTAGGGCTCTGTCTCTGACTACTGCGCCCAGGCCGGTGGATGGCTCATGTTGTGGCTTATGTTTAAAAAATAAAGTTCAATTCGGGTTTTCGCAAATCTGCCGTTGTGTCCTTCCAGTTGCCTGCTTAAACGGTTCCGAACATAGTTGTGGTTAATACACGACACATGGTCTCTAGGAAATGACTTGTAATTATAATGTCTGTCCATGAATGTTTTTGTTTTAAATTATCTGCTCCACATCGTATGGCATGGACAACTATCAGGCCTGGAAAGGAAAGAGATGAGGAAACCAAATGGCTGGCAAGACCGCTCCAGAAATGTGGACTGTGTTTAAAAGTGCCGACTCATGCACTGAGAAAGAAGCCTTTATACTTAACTGGTTTTCAGTTTTGCATTGAGGGATAATTTGCTAATGGAAAGTGATCTTGTTCGCTAAATGTTTTTAATCAATTATGTACAGAACAGTTTATTTTGTCAGCCATCACTGGAACCACAAAATGCCATCATTCTATTTGTCGTGGAGAGTGAGCTGCCTATTTCATTTCCTATAACAATATATTAAAATGTTTTGCTGTGTGGCGACACTGCTCTGTGGCCTAACACATCCATCTATCTGCTGCTATGCCATTAGTGATATAGATCATTTACACAGCGGCATGGCTAATTTTCATAATGTTCCTTTTCTTCTCAGAGGAAGAAATTAACCCAGGAATTTATTTACATATCCACTGCAAACGGCAACAGTGCACTAATTGGCTGCTAGATGATTAATAAGCTTACAGCAGATGCTAATGAATCGTGCACTCACTGTTCCGAAGGTGCTCTTGCAGTGTGCCTTGTGATTTGGCAGCCTAATTAGTCTGATAATTATGTACTTGTTGCGTTGGCTCTCAAGCAGACACAATCAAACATTGCTGAGATTATTAATGTGGATTGTGTTAGAGATTGCAAATGTTCCTTCCGTTGTTAAACAGGCCATAGCATGTGCTTTCTTCATTTGGTACTTGCTTTACTTTGGCTAGTGCATAGTCTTTGATAAATCAGAGTTGTTAGTATGGGTGGCATATTTATCACAGCAACTTTACTAAGAAGTGTTCAGTCGTTAAGATGAATGATTTGCAAACTACTGTGATGATGAGTCTTTCCTCATAATTCAGTTAGATTGAAGACTGAAACCTGATTAGACAATCTATTTTGAAATGTGTAATTTAATCGGAACATCTGTTACTCCAAACTAATTACAGGAGATTTAGTTGAGTCATTAAAGACATCTCTCTCTCTCTCTCTCTCTCTCTCTCTCTCTCTCTCTCTCTTTTCTCATTTGACTAATATAGATATTTAGGCACTGCCTAAAAGCAGAGCTCTTGATGACAGTATGAGCAGAATATTTGCAAGGGCACAGAATCAACCTGTATAGAATAATAATATTATAGCATATAAATTGTGTAGTATAGTGTATTTCACGTCAATAAATTGCTGCCGTCTTGTGACAGTGAGACCAATAATGAGATACGTACTGCAGTTACGATACATATTTATTCCTTTCTTTGACACCGCATGCCATGCGGCAGAAACAACACCAGGACATTTACTATGGTGTGACTCTGCTGGGCGCCTGGTGGACAGCAGTGACTCAGTGCTTTCACTTTACATCATTACTACTATGTAGTTACGATCGAATATTATTGAACATAAGAACTAATCGATATCGATCCGTGGTAGTTTTAGCTTATCGACAACTAAAGAAAGAGAATCATAATTGTTATTGAACTATACAATAAGTAGGTTTACACAAGGTGCTGCACAGTGGTGTAGTGGTTAGCACTGTTGCCTCACAGCAAGAAGGTTCTGGGTTTGAGCCCAGTGGCTGACGGGGGCCTTTCTGTGTGGAGTTTGCATGTTCTCCCCATGTCCGCGTGGGTTTCCTCTGGGTGCTCCGGTTTCCCCCACAGTCCAAAGACGTGCAGGTTAGGTTAATTGGTGGCTCTAAATTGACTGTAGGTGTGAATGTGAGTGTGAATGGTTGTTTGTCTCTATTGCCGCTTTTCCACTACCAACGCGGCTGAGCCGTGCCGTGCTGAGCTGGGCTGAGTCGAGCTGAGCGGGGCTGTTGGAGTTGCATTTCGACTACAACCACGCTGAACCGTGCTGGCTGGAAGTGGGTGGACACATTGGGTGGAGTTAGCGAAAGTGGGTGGACGTCACGTGATGTCGTTAGGCGGCGCAAACAGTGACATCAGTGATCTTTTAAGCGGTAGTCTCACGACCCGGATAGTAAACAATAAACATGGAGGACATGGAGTCGTTAGTGTTGCTGGTCTTGGTGCTGTGGCTTGTTGTCACCGACAACGCCAACAGATACTGGCAAGAGCGTATAGATGAGGCGAGGCGCATAAGGCTTCAGAAATTCTCGTAATTCGTAATTCTTCTCCTTCCGGGTTTACGGTGTTTACAGATCCCAGCGTGCTCGCGGGGCATGTGTGGGCATGTGAGGACACTCCTCCTCACCAATCAGTGCACAGGGGAGTGTCTCCTCATGCCCCTAGCCCCACTCGGCTCGGTTTGGCTCACTTCAGCCCTACTCCAAAACCGTGCGAGTTTTGGGGGCTGAACAGGGCTGAAGCGAGCTGAGTCGTGCTATTCTGAGGTAGTCGAAACGTGAGCCGTGTCGGGCTGAAGTGAGCTGAAGCGAGCTGAAGTGAGCTGAAAAAGGGTAGTGGAAAAGGGCCATATGTGTCAGCCCTGTGATGATCTGCTGACTTGTCCAGGGTGTACCCCGCCTCTCTCTCATAGTCAGCTGGGATAGGCTCCAGCTTGCATGCAACCTTGCACAGGATAAGCGGTTACAGATAATGGATGGATGTTTACACGAGTGTGCAGAGTAAGAAATCATTCAGGTAAAAAAAAAAAAAGGCATACAATGCAAAGATACGTTGCCCGCTATGAAAAAATCCAGTAGGATAAAAACCTTCAGGAAAAAACCTACTGGAAAACATCCTCCTCAACCGAATGCAGTTTATGAGTCTGGTTACAACTGTCCAACAAGCTAGTGGACTAATAAAACTATTTTAACTCGTTTTATATGAAACTGTTCTGAATATATTCTGTAAAATGTGTTTGTAAATAACCACATTATTAAAAAAAAAGCAAATTAAACATAAGCGCTGGATAAAAACCCATCTATTTTATGTACATAAAAATACAAATGTTGTTTGGCAGAGGTGGACAGTAACGAAGTACATTTACTTGAGTGCTGTACTTAAGTAGCCTGGGCCCGCCCATCCTAAGCGTGACGCAATACGAGGGCCTGTTGCGAGCTTAGTCTGGCCAGGCAAGCTATCTACAGCTCTTCCAAACACCTGAAAAATCGGGAACCAATCAACTTTGAGCATCTCCAACGGCCCTGGGTAGAGGCGTGTTCAAGGCACTGACGTAGTAGAACTGCGACCGGAAGCCACAGATTGTTTACAGAATCTATGCCGGAAGCGCTTCATTCACGCTTCCACATCTATTACGCATAGATGCTGTATTGAAAGCATTCAACGGGAAGTTCTCATTGAAAACGGAGCAAAGAGCAGCCCTGGAGGTATTTATTGAAAGGAAGGACGTTTTCGCCTTGCTCCCGACCGGCTTCGGTAAGAGTTTAATCTACCAGTTAGCCCCGTCGTGTCGCATACGTCAGAGGAAAGAGTGATGTGATTGGTTTAAGCTTCGTCACAGCCTTTTCTGGCTTCGACCAGTAGCAAACTGAGGCATTTCAGGGAGGCGGGTCAACCACGGGCTCTGGGAAACGGTTGGGCTTAATATCTTGGCCAGACCAATAGCTCGTAGAGCTTTGTCGCGTTAGCCAGACTAGTACTTAAGTACACTTTTTGAGTATCTGGACTTTACTTGAGTATTATATATATTTTTTTGAAACTTCTGACTTTAACTTCACTACATTTGAAAGACAAATATTGTACTTTTCACTCCACTACATTTCTATCAAGGTCCTCGTTACTCGTTACTATGAAGCAGCTTTGAAAGTGGATGTTTTTTTCTTTTCTAAAACATGATTTTTTTTTTTGCAGGTGACACTGAGACAGTCTATCAGTAATCACTAGGGTCACATCACGTCCGCAGACTGGATAAAATCAAGTTCAGTGATTTCTCCGCAGCATTATTTGAACACGATCAGTTGATGGCAGAATGGAACGAGGCAGTTCTTCTGGGGAACGCACGCACCCATGGCCATACCTAGAAACCGTGTTTCAGTTTTCTGAAAAGATTAAAGATTCGTTTTGTTTTAAATGTTTGCTTTGTTTGCTGAAAACGAACCCCATCACGGCCTACAAAAACTTGCCGTCCAACCTGCGGAAGCATATTGAGGTATATAAACGTTTTATTCCAAGAGAAAGCTTGCAACGAAGTTGTCTGTGCTTTTAGAGCTAGCGATAACGTTGCAATAACTGTGCAGTCTGGTTAGTCAAATTGCTTTCTATGGATTTGCCCACCAAATTGCCGTAGCCTTGTTCACAGCTAACGTTAACACATAGCTAGCTAACTTGGACACTGTTAGTTAGCATGTAAAAGCAGAGTTACACTAACAGGAATAGCGCTCACTTATCTGAAGTCCTTTCAGAAATATGTTGGGGCATAATCTTGCCAAATAAACAATGTAGAAATCTTTCTTTTCTTGTTGCATTAGCTACCCAATATGAGTTTGAATTTGAAAAGAGTTTGCTAGCATGTCAGGTGGAGCATCACTGACTAGCTAGCTTAACATTAAACCACCATGATGGCACAGCATGCGTTCATTTTGTGAATTCACATTTCTATCTTTGGTAACGGCATTAGGTTTTGCAAGCGTTGTGGCAATAATACAACGATGTATTGACAGAAAATGTACTTTTAATACTTAAGTATTTTTAAAAGCAAGTACTTTAACTTTGACTGGACAACTTTCACTTGTATCGGAGTAACATTTGACCAGTGGGATCTGTACTTTGACTTAAGTAATGAAGTTGGGTACTTTGTCCACCTCTGTTGTTTGGTGGTCAATTGTTTGAGATATGTTGCTTTGCACTTACAATCAGGTTCCCTGTGGTGGTACACGTACGTCGTCCGTATGGTTACAAAAGCCATCAAAAACCATCAGGTTGATAGATTCCCATATCCTCTAAGCCCATGTTTACATTAGACTGTATCAGCGGATCCTCAGATTAACGTTTTTAAAACGATTAGTGTGCACACAGCAACACCAATACACGATTCGCGTGCACACAGCAACACCAATACACGGATACGCTCGGCTCCGCAGGCATCCTGCGCTCCAAATCACTCCGCCCTGAACAGCGAGTGCCCTCTGGAGGGTGCGCACTCCGGCCCTGCGCAGCTCACAGAGCACGCGAGTGAAGTGAACAAGCTGTGATTCGGGACTGAGCTGCTGTGTGTGTGATCCCAGCGCATATCACTTACCACTTGCAAGTGGAAGGATGGCAAGCCTAAAGACAATCATAACTACACAATGGGCAGTATTTGCATCAGTATTTGCAGTATTTTCATACTTTTATACTCTTTAATGAAAGGTGATACAAGGCGGAAATCCGTGCTGTTTTTCAGCAGTCGCGTCACATGACCAACGCCAGCGAATCAGGAAGGTGGATGTCACAGTGACGTTGTCCAATGAGACGCCAGCTAGAGCTCAGCACAGCGTATCCGCGTATTCTCAATGTTTACACAGCACCGGACCAGACACGATCTGGATTGAATACGTGGACGCTGGCGGATTCCCGTTTCCCGGCGTTTCCAGGCGGTTTAATGTAAACGGACAGTGCATCCGCGAAGAAAACGAGACAGATACGGTCTAATGTAAACGTAGCCTAAAGTATGGAGCTCTACTCTGTGGGTTTTGTATGCGGGAAGTGCCGCTAACATTTCAGTGGGATGTTATTTTTTATAGAAACAATCTTTATACTGTACAGTATGTAGCATTAGTGTAGACTATTTTTTTTTTTTTTTTTTATGTATTAAGTTGCGGAAGTCCCACAGTGAAATCTGATCCTGAATTGTTTACTTTTTCTTCATGTTTAATGTATTATATTATTAATGGTGTTGTTGTGCAACCAGTACCTATGAGTAACCTACTGTATAATCAGTCATGAGAATGGGATATCTTGGGTCAATTTGTCATATGGGTAAGATCCAGCTATCAGATTCTCGAGCAAATTAAAATGCTCCTAAGATTAGACTCGTCTTTGATCGAGTAGTCATTTATGACCAAGACCAAGTTGAATATGTTCTCGAAAACTGGATCTAAGAGCGAGGCAGAGAGAGAAGACCTAAGAAACACTCAGCAAACAGAATAATAAGTTTTAAGTTAATTTGGCAGTATATTGATTTTCTCTCCATTTTGAGCTGATTATTACCTCTTTTCTTGCTCATTGAAACAAACCAATTATTTACATAAATCTGACAAGCCCTTTTAAAACTGGTTTATTTTTAATTATTTTGTAATCCTTACACCCACACAGCACTTGAGAAACGGTAATGCTTTATCTGTGTGTGCAGCAGTACTTCACTGATGTATGCCGTATCCTTGTGGGGAAATATTACTGTGTTAAACCACTTAATACCATAAATGAGCGTGTAAACGGAAATAAGTATGTTAGATAAATGACAGCTATATTTTCTGTTCAAAATGCCAAACTGGTCCTTTCCCGTTTCTTTGGGGAATGTCTGTGACAGAAATGGGTTACGCTGCGGGTTTGTAGAACTAATTGACAAAACGAATGTTGCTGTTACTTGTTTTCTATAACACGAAACACCAAGATGTGAATATATATTCTTGGATTATACTAAGGCAAGCAATACACACTGTTTTATACAAGCACCATATTTGGAGGGGGTTTTAAAATAAACAAAGGATGACACCGATGAAATCAGAGATGAGCATAAATCTGTGCCGCTGTGTAATTAACCAAGTCCGGCAAGTCTGTCAGCTTTCCGGAGAATGGTTTTGTTTTGCCTTTGAGGACAGGATGCTGTAATAAAGCCTCCAAATCGGCTTGACATGGAGGGCCATTAGAAAGCACTCGCTTATGAATATTTTATACAAAGCCTCTTTTTTTTTTTTTTAAACTCAGACTCAGCTTGAAGGAGGAATTGTGTTGATCTGGTGTTATAATCATGGATTAAAAAGAGGCTCTCCCCAAACAATTCTCTGATTAAAGGCCTGTTTACATTCCACGCTCACGCACTGGCAGAGCCACAATGAGCTGAGTGCTGTAGCTACTGTAGACTGGCACTAATAGGCCCCTCACTGGCTTCTGGAACCATTGCAGATCTTAGACTTGTGTTTCAACTCATTAGTTTCCTGATTTGGCTAGGTGTCCAATCCTATCCACAAAGGGCCGGTGTGCCTGCAGGTTTTCATTTCAGTCAATTAGGAAGCATACCAGCTGCAGTCCATTCTTCAGTGATCAGGACTATGCCCTACTTCCTCTTCAGGCAGTGAGAGCTCTGAACGTTCCCCTCTGTAACGGTCAAAATTAACAGCTATTGGGAAGCCACTTGAATGTCATTTTATAAAGCTGGAATAGGTTTATAAAATAACATTCAAGGGTCATGTTTAGTTTTTTACCCTCCTTTACATCTGTCTGCATTTCATTAAGAAATATACATTTTGTATATTTTAAAGTGTTGCTGAAGAGAGATGTATGTTCGTAAGGTTGTTCAACACAAGGCCAGATTTAATGAAACTTCTCTTGTACATGAGAGAATCCAGCTCCATACTATGTTTATTTGGTTTATTAAATCCACAAACCTTGCTTCATAGTCACAGGACTACCGAATATAATGTTCTTCCATCCATCCATTATCTTTAGCCGCTTATCCTATGCAGGGTCGCAGGCAAGCTGGAGCCTATCCCAGCTGACTATGGGCAAGAGGCAGGGTACACCCTGGACAAGTTGCTAGATCATCGCAGGGCTGACACAGAGAGACAAACAACCATTCACACCTACGGTCAATTTAGAGCCACCAATTAACCTAACCTGCATGCCTTTGGACTGTAGGGGAAACCGGATCACCTGGAGGAAATCCATGTAGACATGGGGAGAACATGCAAAATCCACACAGAAAGGCCCCCGTGAGCCACTGGGCTCGAACCCATAACCTTCTTGTTGTGAGGCGACAGTGCTAACCACTACACCATTGTATAATATTCTTGACAACTTTTAATATTTATCCTTGGAACGTAGCTCCACACTGGGCTTTAATGCGAGTGATAAATTACTGCTGAACATGTCGGATGAGTTGAAACCATCGGCTGCCAAGCTCTGCTTAAGCCTAGGTCACAACCGGACGTACGATTTCTTTGGCCGTGCGATCTTTGGCGTTTCCCAAATCGCTGCGGTTTTTTTTTGTTCGTGGAGAAAGACGCACGTTGGCTGTAAGTTTGTCTTGCAACCTGAAAAAAACGTAAGCGCCCGTAGAGTTTGTTTGACATGACAAAGAACCTTTGCGGCTGGTCTGCGGCCAGTCTACGGCTCGAAAATCAGCACATCACATGCGCGCCCTCCGTGCGTTTCTTGCGTTTTTTGCACGTAGACCAGCCGTAGGAGCACGTACGGCCGGTTGTGACCTAGGCTTTAAATGGTGAAAAGGGTCCTCTGTGAAAACCATTAACACTCTCAGGTGGCCGACCCCCCACAGGGGACTTTTAGGACTGTTAGTAAACACAAGGCTACATCCACACGACAACGGCAACGAGATTTTTTTTTTTTAAATATCGCGTCCACATGGGCAACGGATCAGTAAAATATCAGGTCCATATGGCAACGCAACGCTTGCTGAAAACGGTGCAATACACATGCCACACCACTACGTGTGCTGTAAGATGGTCCCATCGGAGACACCAGAACAATAGAAGAAGTAGTAGGACGCATGCGCATGTAACAGGTTTATTTTTTTCCACTTGCCATTGTGTGTAGTGGTGGGGAAATTCTGCGCTGGCCCTTTAAAGGAACAGTCCACCGTACTTCCATAATGAAATATGTTCTTTTCTGAATTGAGACGAGCTGATCCGTACCTCTCCGAGCTTTGCGCGACCTCCCAGTCAGTCAGACGCGCTGTTACTCCTGTTTACTCCTGTTAGCAATGTAGCTAGGCTCAGTATGGCCAACGGTATTTTTTGGGGCTGTAGTTAGATGCGACCAAACTCTTCCACGTTTTTCCTGTTTACATAGGTTTATATGACCAGTGACATGAAACAAAGTCTGCGCGCTTCGACAGCGCATTGATACCTTCACTCAGGAGTGACGGTATCAATGCGCTGTCGAAGCGCGCAGAAGGTGTTAGTACGCCTGTCATTATAGTGTGGACTTTCCATAGCATAGAAAATCACCACGTTTCAATTTGTGTAACTGAACTTGTTTCATGTCACTGGTCATATAAACCTATGTAAACAGGAAAAACGTGGAAGAGTTTGGTCGCATCTAACTACAGCCCCAAAAAATACCATTGGCCATACTGAGCCTAGCTACATTGCTAACAGGAGTAAACAGGAGTAACAGCGCGTCTGACTGACTGGGAGGTCGCGCAAAGCTCGGAGAGGTACGGATCAGCTCATCTCAATTCAGAAAAGAACATATTTCATTATGGAAGTACGGTGGACTGTTCCTTTAAGAGCGCAGGTAGTTATGGGAACGAGGTGCTGGCCTCTTTCAGTTCGTTTTGGAAATGTAAGCGCCAATGTGTGTGAACATTTTGAAAAGCAGTCTTATCCAATAAAAAAAAGAAATTCAAGAAATGGTTCAGTTACTTGTTTATTTAAAAGAAAAGCTGTATACAAAAGTGAATGCAATGCAGTGGTTCATACAAAACAGTCTGTTGAAGGGTCTTCTGACCCTTTCCCCCTCTGCCTCCATTATAGTCAGGTAACTGTTGCTTTGTGTGGAAGGCTGTACTTTCTGTTCATCAAAGCAGGTGTAAATTGTCTGTATGGCAGGTCAGTCAGGTTAATGTGTAAACAATTTCAATTTCTGTTGTTACGAATGATACGCGTGAGAGTGCTGCTTGTTCTAGTCATGTGGTTGTGACGTCATCGTAAACAAATCCGTTCTACTCATCCAGACGACTTCGCAACGGCGCCGTTGCCAGATTTTTCCACTCTGGAACCCGTTCTCAAAAAATATCGTTTTGGGGCACCCAAAACGCCGGTGCCGTGTGGACGCCAGGCCGAAACGATAAACAATTTTATCAGATTCACCTGAATCCGTTGCCGTGTGGATAGGGCCTAAAGCTCCACGAGTTTTTATGCTAGAAATATTCAAGTAACACCACTAGAAACCTCAAATCTTAACAAACTTTATCTTTAGCACTTTGTAAAGAGAATAAAAACAAATCTTATGAATTTCAGTACTTCAGCCAGCAGCAGCCTCTTAATGACACACCCATCAGCTATTCACATGTTAAGTGCATGGAACATCAGTGTCGTCATTCGCTCATTGTGTAGCAAGGGGAGGTAAGAACACGCCCCATTTCACCGGTATAAACAAGTGCACATGTTCACTTGTTTCCATACCAACTGAGAAACTTTGAGGAATGACCAATGCAAGGAAGATGTCGCCTGCTGAAGCTTCACTGCTGATCCAGGATCAGCTCGCTCTGGAGAGTGAGTCAGATGATGCGATGCCAGATGTATCCAGTGAGGACAGCGATGATGAACGAATGCATTTTGAACTTCGTCTTGATCCCGCCGAGGATATTTTTGATGAGTAAGTCGGCTAATATCTGTCTCACTAGCGGTCGTTGTCATGCTTTTTCGGTTAGTGTATAGGGAGAATTACATTACATTACATTACATTGCATTTAGCAGACGCTTTTATCCAAAGCGACTTACAATTGAGAAAAACAATCAAGCTACAGTAAAACATAGGAAATCATAGAGTAAGAAGAAGAGTGCATGCTAGATGGTTAGTGGGTTGTTAGGATAGGAGGTGCTCTTTGAAGAGAAATAACTACTTGATCGAAACATGCTGTTATTTTCGTCAAGTTTTGAAAACATTTTTCTGTTCCCAAACTATGTTTCACTGATTTACTGATTACTGATTTACAGTAATTAGTTACCTAAGTCGGGCGGCACGGTGGTGTAGTGGTTAGCGCTGTCGCCTCACAGCAAGAAGGTCCGGGTTCGAGCCCCGTTGCTGGCAAGGGCCTTTCTGTGCGGAGTTTGCATGTTCTCCCCGTGTCCGCGTGGGTTTCCTCCAGGTGCTCCGGTTTCCCCCACAGTCCAAAGACATGCAGGTTAGGTTAACTGGTGACTCTAAATTGACCATAGATGTGAATGAGAGTGTGAATAGTCTGTGCCCATGTTTACATTAGACCGTATCAGCGGATCATCAGATTAACGTTTTTAAAACGATTAGTGTGCACACAGCAACACCAATACACGATTTGCGTGCACACAGCAACGCCAATACACGGATACGCTCGGCTCCGCAGGCATCCTGCGCTCCAAATCACTCCGCCCTGAACAGCGAGTGCCCTCTGGAGGGTGCGCACTCCGGCCCTGCGCAGCTCACACAGCGCGCGAGTGAAGTGCACAAGCCACGATTCGGGACTGAGCCGCTGTGTGTGTGATCCCAGCGCACATCACTTACCACTTGCAAGTGGAAGGATGGCAAGCCTAAAGACAATCATAACTACACAATGGGCAGTATTTGCATCAGTATTTGCAGTTTTTTCATACTTTTATACTCTAATGAAAGGTGATACAAGGCGGAAGTCCGCGCCGTTTTTCAGCAGTCGCGTCACATGACCAACGCCAGCGAATCAGGAAGGTGGATGTCACAGTGACGTTGTCCAATGAGACGCCAGCTAGAGCTCAGCACAGCGTATCCGCGTATTCTCAATGTTTACACAGCACCGGAGCTGACACGATCTGGATTGAATACGTGGACGCTGGCGGATTCCCGTTTCCCGGCGTTTCCAGGCGGTTTAATGTAAACGGACAGTGCATCCGCGAAGAAAACGAGACAGATACGGTCTAATGTAAACGTAGCCTGTGTCTATGTGTCAGCCCTGTGATGACCTGGCGACTTGTCCAGGGTGTACCCCGCCTTTCGCCCGTAGTCAGCTGGGATAGGCTCCAGCTTGCCTGCGACCCTGTAGAACAGGATAAAGCGGCTAGAGATAATGAGATGAGATGAGTTACCTAAGTCATCATGCCCTGCATAATCACAGTTTATCTTCATTGCTAACTTTAGCTTTATTATAGTCAGTGCATAAGTCTATGCATAAGATTGTGAAATGTAGCTTTGGCTTTTAGGGCTTCTTTTCTTTGCGGTAACTTTCCAAGCAGAGAGGGCAACTGGCTTTGGAGAAAACAAAGGTAGTCTGAAGTTTCTACAATTAGTATTGAAACTACATAACATTTCTGAATGATGTTCTTACTTTTATGTCACCAACACCTATGTTTACAAGGTTCAGACTTCAAAAGTCATATTGATAGTGTTTTTTTTACAAGGTTTGAAGACTCTGAAAATAGATTTTGTAAGATTGTGTTTGCACTTAATAAAAATTTTCGTTACATTCACTTTACTCTCTTATTATTATTGCTGAGGGGGTCCAAAATATAACCATGTGTGTCACTTTTGCATGGATGTTTTTAGTTAGATGAAATACTTAAAAATGTCAAGGTTTATCAGACTGCCACAGAGTGTCTGACAGGCCCAGGACCTCAGAGTTATCATTCCGGATCAATTATTGGCTTGGTACCAACTGCCCTTTTTGTGAACTTTTAACTATGAGTGATTTTATCTTCGTTATGGCAGGCCTATATTTTCCATGTTCCAGTTTTAGGAGCTGATAATTTTTGTAGCTTTTCTTCCTCTGAAGATGGCAGCACTATGGTGTAGTGGTTAGCATTGTCATCTGACAGCAAGAAGGTCCTGGGTTCGAGTCCAGCAGCCGACGGGGGACCTTTCTGTGAGAAGTTTGCATGTTCTCCCCGTGTCTGCGTCCCCCACAGTTCAAAGACATGCAGGTTAGGTCAACATGGAGCAGCCGTGGCCTGAGGTTGGGCTGAAATGCCCTTGACCAAGGTACCTAACCCACAACTGGGCGCTGTAGCATAGCTGTCCACTGCTCTATGTGTGTGTGTGTGTGTGAGATCATTGCTCACTTGTGTGTGTTCACTGCTTCAGCTGGGTTAAATGCAGAGGATGAATTTCACTGTGGGCTTAAGTGTACATGTGACAAATAAAGGCTTCTTGGCTTGGCTCTGAGAAAAATTGGCAGTGTGTGGAGGAGCATTGATTGGATTTCTCTGGATTTTGCAGGCTCATGTCTAGGCCTTCTTCATTAAGGAAGGCCTCCAAGTGCTGCAGTTACACCCATATCACCCAACAGCCGGCTGGGCGCACACCTCCTACCTTCGTTCATCACCCTTTCTCATTTGCATAGCCTCTTGTCTGAAGCAGCAATGAAACATTGCTATAATGTAAAAGGTTACGTAACAAGCAATTTGAATCTGCCTGAGTGTAATGCGTGAGGCTCTTAAAAGTGTAGTGTAGTGCTGCGGAGAACACACTGACTGAAGCCTGCATCTCTTCTAGAGGAGAGGCTAGATGGGGGTGGCAGGTCAAAGGCACAGCAATCAAATCAGCCATGGAGAGTGCTTGAGTGACAGCTATAAGAGGCTGTGTCCTCAAACGAGCATTATAAACTATGGATGAGCTCTTGTAGTCTGGCATGTGCTACTGACCTCTTGTTGAGGGCAAGCTGATAAGAGGGGTTTGGGACAAGTGAATTAGTATTGCTCCAGATGCATATCTGTATCTCCTCTGTCGAGATTTGTGCACAGTCACACTGTCTCCTCTCGTATGACTGTATTTGACTGCATGACAGTTTTGTGTTAAACACACTTGACTGAATTTGAGGCCGCACTGCGGTCACGGATATGGCCGGTTTTCCGAAATTACCCTATCAGCAGGGAAAAACCATTTTAGTGTAGTACTTATGTCTTTACAGCAAGGTCTGACAGTTGAAATGCTGTTTTTGTTAACACTCAAACATGCTCTGCCATTGGGGAGGGTCCAGCCATGTAAGATCTGAGCGATTTCTCAGCTTGTCAGTTTTGATTTGGAACAGTTATACCATTCGTATTTGAGCCAACACACATTCCCAGTCCCCATAACTCTACTTTTAAGGCCTTGTGGGACATGTCCTTTTCTTTTAATGTTACTTGCAAACACATGCTGTTGTGACAAAGTAGAACCCCCTTTGAACTGCAATTCATCATCAACCTCTTCTTCCTTTCTTCCCTATTAGCTTAAGGTGTTTAAATCAACACAGCATAAAGTATTAACCAGTAAAGAACCATGTGTGGCGGTCAGCCACATGTAGGTCTGGACAGCATAACGAGGCACCTTTCATGCCAGACTCACTTCCAGGTAGAAGCTCAGGTTTGGATACAGATGGCCTCTGTATTACATGTTGACATGACTAAAACTATACATCCCTGAGCTGCCAGTCAGCTAAACTTGATAGACAGTCCCACAAGCTGGGTTTTAAGAGCTGGCCTTTGACTATGATGAAGCAGACAGATTTGAGACTCTGTGGACAGCAGCAGGCTTTGGTGATTTGGGTAGATTCTTGCCCACATAATGAGCTCAGTGGGGTGCTGTACTAATGCACACAGGATGTGCTAGCAGGAAAAGGTTGCTTTGATTGGGCTGTAGGCTTCTGGCCAGTCTTGCTGTCCTTGCTTATGGTACAGAACAGAGAGGCGACTGTGTGTCTGTGAGTGTGTACATGTGTATATGGGTGGGCTGGCCTGTTTGCTCAACTGTAATAGATGACTTGCAACCATGTGATCAAAATGTGCTACGTCATGAGCATCCACCATGATGGTGGATATACAAAGCAACTAGGATGGCAACTGCTGAAAGCGTGTCTGTAAACAGTGCTGAATTTTCTCAGCATTACCACGATTTGAACGGTCGAGCGAAGATCTGATAGAAAGAGATGTGTGTGGTTTTGACCCATATTGTTTAAAAAAGTCAGACTTTTCTGAAGATAAGACGCTTCTCCCAACCATTGAGTACGAATATAGGTCATTTTGTCCCATGACCA